>NC_063177.1:34773638-35101275 GCF_023159225.1 Perognathus longimembris pacificus
CAGGGCCATAGCTGGACACTGATGGCTCATGCCTGTAATTCTACCTACTCAGGAGGCTGAGATCTGAGGATTACAGTTCAAAGCCAGCCCAAGCACAAAAGTCCCCGTGAGACTCGTATCTCCAATTAACCACTCAAAAACCAGAAGTGGCACTGTGGCTCAAAGTGGTAGAGCCCTAGCCTTGAGCACAAAAAAAGCTCATGGACAGCACTCAAGCCATGAGTTCAAGCCCCATAACCAACAACAACAACAACAACAATAATAATAATAATTAGGGTCTTGTCAGGTGCTAGTGGTTCATGCCTGTAATCCTAGCTACTCAGGAGGCTGAGATCTGAGGACCCAGGTCTGAAGCCAGCCTGTGCAGAGAAGGTCACAAAGCTCTTATCTTTAACTAGCAAAAAGGTAGAAGTGGAAGAGGTAAGGCTCAAGTGGTAGAGTGCCAGCCTTGAGCAAAAATGCCAAAGGAGCTGAGTTTAAATCCAGTAAAGGCACAAAATGAAAAAAGAAACAACAACAAAAAAAAAACCTGGGACCTTGTATTTATTGGCTATTAAAATAGTTAATAGTGAATTATAGTAAAATAGCTAATTATTAGATAAGTAATAAATACTTAGATGGGCTATAAAGACAAAAAAAGAAAAGTAGTGTGAACATAATTTTCTGTCCTTCTGACCTTGCAAGCTTTTTTTTTTTTTTTTTGGCCAGTCCTGGGCCTTGGACTCAGGGCCTGAGCACTATCCCTGGCTTCTTCCCACTCAAGGCTAGCACTCTGCCACCTGAGCCACAGGGCCCCTTCTGGCCGTTTTCCATATATGTGGTGCTGGGGGATCGAACCAAGAGCTTCATGTGTAGGAGGCAAGCGCTCTTGCCACTAGGCCATATTCCCAGCCCTGACCTTGCAAGCTTTAAAGAAGCACTTAATGATGTAAAGCAGAAGAAAAACTTGTAGAAATTGTTACATAAATATAGTTTGATTAGTTGGGGGGTTTTGTTGGTTGGTTTTGGTTTGTTTTTTGGCAGTCCTAGGGCTTGAACTCAGGGTCTAGGCACTATCCCTGAGCTTTTGCTCAAGGTTAGCCCTCTACCACTTGAGCCACAATGTCACTTCTGGCCTTTTCTGTTTATGTGGTACTAAGGAATTGAACCCAGGGCTTCATGTATGCTAGGCAAGCACTCTACCACTAAATCACACCAGCCCATAAATATAGTTCTAAACAATTATCAACATGCCAGGCTCTCGAGGCTCATGCCTATAATCCTAGCTACTCAGGAGGCTGAGATCTGAGGATCACAGTTCAAAGCCAGCCCAGGATGGAAAGTCTGCGAAACTTTTATCTTCAGTAAATCACAAAAAAAAAAAAAAAAAAAAGCTAGAAGTGGAGCTGTAGCTCAAGAGGTAGTGCACTAGCTTTGAGCATCAAAAATCCTCAGGGGCAGAGTCTAGCCTTTTGAGCTGATTCTGGACATCATCACTCAGGGACAGGAGAAAAAGTAGTTTAAAAAAGCCATTGTGCCAATCCTAGCTACTCAGAAGGCTGAGATATGAGGATTACAGTTCAAAGACAGCTGGGAAGGAAAGTACATGAGACTCTTATCTCCAAGAAACTATTTGCAAAAAGCTGAAGTGGCCCTGTGGCTCAGTGGTAGAATGCTAGACTTGAGCACAGAGAGGTTCAGGGACAGTGCGCAGGCCCTGAGGGCTCTGAATCCAAGTCCCAAGAGAGGAAAAACAAAGAAACAAACAAACAAAGCCATTATGGCTAGGTGCTAGTGGCTCACACCTGTAATCCTAGCTACTCAGGAGACTATGATCTGGGGATTTTGGTTAGAAGTCACCCTGCACAGAAAAGTACCTGTAAGATTCTAATTTCCAATTAGCCACTCAAAAGTCAGGAGTGTTGCTGTGGCTCAATGGTAGAGCACTAGCTTTGAGCACAAAGAGGAGTTCAGCCCTAGGATGGGCCAAAAAAAAGAATGCCAAGCTTCAGTACCAATAGCTGATCAAGGATCAAGGGAGCTCTTGGAATTAGCCCTCTTCTTGTGATTTGTTTTGTTGTTTTCTTCAGACAAGGTCTCAGAATCTATCCCAGACTGGCATGGGACTTGCTATATAACTCATGCTGACTTCAAACTCAGGATCCTCCTGCCTTAATCTCCTGAGGGCAGGGATTACAGATTTATATCATCACACCCAGTTTACAGTTGGTTGAATTAGTAACACTAGTTGGCAGTCCCACATCCGGTAAGTGGAGGGAGAAGAGTTAAAGGAAAACAGGGGAGCTGGAATTCCCACTGAATCTTGCTAGCTAACCTTAAGGCCCAAAGCCTTAAAAAAATATCAGTCACCAAAGCTTCATCGGGGAGAGTGAGGTATTCCAGAGGTGTCCTATCAAAACCTCTGAAAAGCCAGAACACTGGAAAGTCAAGGAACCTGGGTCTTGACTTACTGGGTGGGTGACTCTGGCTGAGCCATTAAAACATTCTTTGGCCTGAATTTCCCTAATTGGGAATAATACTTGTCTGTCTTACAGAGTTGTTGGAAGATCAGATGAGATAATGTTCATAACCTCCTGGCAAAAAACCATAACTCACTCTTCAATGGAAAGTCATGTTGTGACTATTGTAATTAAAAGAAGCTCTTCAGAAGGCTGGCCTGTGGACAGAAACTCCCAACTTGGAAAATCACCTCTTTCTTTAGCTATTTCTCTATAACCCCTTGTTCAAACAAAATAGCTTTGACCAGGGAAGGGTGAGGGAATGGATCAAGCATCCAAGAAGATCTTTCAATTAGCCATTCTGAACTCACTGTCCCTCAGAAATGACAAGTTCGTAAACTGAATTTAAGTCTTGACTTTTATGACTTACCTATTTTGTTCTACTGGAAGATCTTCTTTCTACCTGCTGGAAGATGATGTCATTTTTAAGTGTTCAACCACTGAGGCACTCACTATTGAAGAACATGACCTAAAGTTGCCAAGACTTTGACTCCTGAAGTCTAAGTGTAATAAAAGTGAAGCATCTGGTTTTGGAAGGGGGCAAGGATTAGTTCTTGGACACTTTTACTTTTTCTTTTTTGCCAGTCCTAGGACTTGAACTCTGGGCCTGAGCACTGTCCCTGGCTTACCTTTGCTCAAGGCTAGCACTCTACCATTTGAGTCACAACACCACTTCCAGCTTTTTCTGTTTACGTGGTGCTGAGGAATCAAACCCAGGGCTTCATGCATGCTAGGCAAGCACTCTACTGCTAAGCCACATTCCCAGCTCCTTGGACACTTTTATAAAGACTCAGTTTCTTCCTTAACTTTGTCCTAAGAAGGATTTGTGGGGTTTTTTAATTTTATTTTTGTTGTTATTATAAAGGTGATGTACAAAGGGGTTACAGTTATACAAGTCAGGTAAAAAGTACATTTCTTTTCTTTCTTTTTTGTTTGTTGTGGGGCTTGAACTCAGGCCCCTGGGTTCTGTTCCTGAGCTCTTTTGCTCAAGGCTAGCATTCAACCATTTTGTGCCACAGTTCCATCTTTTTTTTTTTTTTCCAGTCCTGGGGCTTGAACTCAGGGCTTGAGCGTGGTCCCTGGCTTCTTTTTGCTCAAGGCTAGTACTCTACCACTGAGCCACAGCACCAATTCTGGCTTTTTCTATATATGTGGTGCTGAGGAATCGAACTCAGGGCTGAGGCAAGTACTCTACCACTAGGCTATATTCCCAGTCCCCTTTTCTAGTTTTTGAGGGGTTAATTGGGGATAAGAGTCTCACTAGACCTGGTGGTCACTCACGCTTACAATCTTAGCTACTCAGGAAGCTAAGATTTGATGATCACAGTTCAAAGCCAGCCCAGACATGAAAGTCCACAAGACTCTTATATCCAATAAACTACTCACAAAAAGTCAGACAGCTTTGGTTTTGATTTTTGGTTTTTTTGCAGGAGTAGGTGGCTATATCTGTATTGAAAACTGTCATGTACTGTTGAGGTCAGCTTTAGTGTAATAACAAGTCCTGGGGCTTGAACTCAGGACTTGGGTGCTGTCCCTGAGCTTTTGTTTTGTTTCTAGTCCTAGGATTTGAACTCAGGGCCTGGGTACTGTCCCTGAGCTTTTTTTGCTCAAGGCTAGCACTCTACCACTTGAGCCACGGTGCCACTTCCAGCTCTTTGCTGGTTAACTGGAGATAAGAGTCTCACCGAGACTTTTGTGCTTAGGCTGGCTTTGAACCACAGATCTCAGCCTCCAGGGTAGCTAGGATTACAGGCATGACCAACCAGAGTCTGAAAGGGTGGCCATTAACAATAGGAGGAGTTCCAATTTATACTAAGTCTTGGACAACCTATGGTGGGGGGGGGGGGTCATCCTGACCTTGGATCTTCTCCACTCTGGGTCTTCACCTTGCCAAGTCATATCCTCTTCCTGTATCCTAAGTACTTTCAATTGCAGACACTCTCTCTTGGCTCTGAACTTGGATAAATGCTACCTTGTTAGCTAATAATACCATTAATTATATTAATGATTAATAGTTAATTAGTCATAATGCTGTAATACTTAATGGAGCTTTCCTTTCTTATAGCAGCTGTGGGCTTTTGGCACCCCACACACATCCCATCCCCTTTCCCAGTTCCTGACTATAGGACAAGTGTGGCTCTAAGTTTGTTTTTCTGACCACCTTGACAATCTCTAAATTGCCCTAGTTTTTATTAGCTGGCCCATTCATCTGGTGAATGACCATTATGGCTGGTAGTTCTTCTTTTGTTTTCTGTCACTCGCTGTCTTTCAATAAAGTGGTCAGCAGTCCAGATTTTTTAACTTATTCCAATAGGCCAAAAATAAAAATACTCGTTTACTTCCAAATATCCCTTCGGCCCACCTTTCTACTTTCATTCCTCTTCTTCATTTTCACCTTTCCTAAATGCTACCCACTCCCCCACATAGCTCCCATTTCGTGGAATCCCAGATCCTCTGCCCATAACCTCCTACTCTGCATTTGGCCTTCCTTTCAGCAACCACGCCCCCCTCCACCCCGCTCCCCTCCCTCCGCCGACCCCGCCGATCCAAGGGGGCCAGTGCGCATGCGCAACCCACGCCTTTACCTGGGCGCTAGGGAGTGGGTGGAGTGGGCGAGGGCGGGGGTGGAGCAGAGAGACGGCGGTTATCTGCGCGGCTGAACGCTTACAATGAGGCGGGAGGGAGAAAAGGTGCGTCCGGGCCGGGCCGAGGGCTGCGCATGCGCGTCGCTCCCAGAGGCTAGGATGGGGGGGGGTTGCGGGCGGAGGGAGGTGTCGGGATCCTTGCTGGCTGAGAGAAGGGGGGGGGTTGTTCTGTGAGCGGGGGTGCGCGCGCGCTCCCGCCTCCTTCCCTGCCCCCTCACACACACACACACATCCACACACTCGCACACACACACATCCACACGCGCACACCCCCTCCCCTGCCGCCCGCCCCGCGGCCCCGCTCGCCCTCGCGCGCTCTGAAGGGAGTCGCGAGACGTCGGAGCAGCGGCCACGTAGCGCTGCGGCGACGGCGGCGGCGGCGGCGGCGGCGGCGGCCGAGGCCGGGTCTGAGGAGCGGCCCGGAGCCTAGACGTTGGTCAGGGGGAGGGGCCCGGCCGGCCGGCCGGCGGTGGTTACTCGAGCGCCGCGGCTGCAGGCCCCCCGCCGCTGGGATGGACCGCCGAGGCGGCGGTCGGGGCGGCGGAGGCGGAGGTGGAGGCGGTCGGCCCGGGTGAGTAGGGGCCCCCTCCCCGCGCACTCGCCACCGCCGCGGCGGCGCCCCCGGCAGCAGCCCTTCCTCTCCGCCGCCCGCCGCGCAGGGCCGGGCTCCCGGGGGCCGGCTTAGCCTGCGCCGAGGCAGCTGCGTGCACTAGGCCGGAGCAGCCCCCGTCCGGCGGGGAGGCCCCCCGCGCGCTCGGCGCTCCGGAGAGCCGAGCTGGGGCTGCGGGTACCCCGCTCCGGTCCTTGGGCCCCCTCTCTCCGGGGCCCCAGCTTGGCTGCAGTTTTGCAGCGAGTCCGCTCGCCTCGAGGCCTGAGGAGGCTGGGGGTGGCTCGGGTTAGCGGGCCAGAGGGGAGGTTTGCACCGGCCCTCCGGCGAGCGTTCGAGAGCCGGTCCTGCAGCTGGTAGCCTGCAACCCACTGCCTCCCCCGCCCTCCGGTGGCGCCCAAACCTCCAGCCCCCGGGAGTATTGTGCCACCGGGAGATAACATGCATCTGTTGTACACCCGCCACCAGCAGCCCCACACTCACCCCAGTGGGTGATACAGACCTTTCTCCACCCCCACCGCCTCCTCCCCTCCAATCAGGCTCTACCGGGGAGTCGCAGATAGAAGATACTAAAGGTAGTGATACCCCCCACCCCCACCCCCCCACCCCGTTACGTTGCCACTTCACTTGTTCATTGTTGAGAGATGTCTCCGGTAGAAATGATAAATACTGGGCCTCACCTCGAAGTCAGTCTTCACGATTTAAAATTCTCATATGCTCTTCTTTGAAGCAGGCCAGTCTTTGATCACAATCTAGTACATTCCTTCTCCTCCCCCCCCCTCGCAAACACACACTTCCTGATTGCCAAGCAGCCCCTGTCATCTCAGATCCATTGTCAGAAATAAATGGCTGGTGCCAATCAAAGGAATGTGCCTTTGCCTGTGGAGGAGGGTGCTTTGCACAACCGTATTATAGAAATGTTCCTGCCTGGCTTTTGATTGCTCCTAGATTATCCCCATGTTCAAGCATCATTATCATATTTCCCTTCTGTTTCTACAGTGGACCCTCAGTAACACCTGAGTGATATTTCTCCCCAGTTGGATACAAATGACATGCAGGAATTTCATCCTTTGGGTTGTGATGTTTAATCTATGGTCAAAGCATAGTATACAAGTAGATTAATATTTTGGATGAAGGTTTGTGTACTTTTTTTTTTTTTTTGCAAAGAATGGCCTGGCCGGTATTGTTCTGGGAATAATAAAGGAGCACATGCTTTGTTGACAGCCCTTGTGTAGTTAGGAAAGGAAAGCTGCTGTTCTGCCATGTGAAGAAGGCAGGTGCTATTCTCTGAGTGGTACACTGTGTTGTGAGATTGTGGGTGCTGGCAGGCAGCTTATTTGCAAAACCACTGTGCACAAGTATTCAGATAGATGCTACCGTCAGTGTCATTTTGTTTAAAAGTTCACTGCTCAATTGTAGCGATCCTGGATATGTTTCCTTCACTCCTTCCTAACCTTTCTTTGGGGCCCGTGGGAGCTTTCAGGGCCCTCTTAGTGAAATAAATACATAAATTTGTATTCAACTGCCGTCGTCTTGAAGCTTGTTCTGGGATCTCAGGATAAGCTTAATAATCAGCAAAAGTGAAAGGAGTTTGAGTTTTGTGTGTTGTTCTGTTTTTCTCGAGGACTAGTTTAGTCCTAAGCAATAAACAACAAAGTAGCATGTATATGTATCATTGTTCTTTGATTTACAAGGTATCATTTTCCCATCTTCCTGTAAAAAGGAGATATTATAGGAGTCTCTCAGAAAAAGTTAAAAGTGGAGTCAAAATAATTTATTTAAACTTGATTTGTTATGTTCCTGGCATATTCTAAATGCAGCAAATTTCACCCGGGAAATCTGTGGTCTTTTTATAACGCCTGTATGGAATCTATGTGTTGGTTGAAGTTGATCTGCTCTCCTAAAAGATTTTATCATTCCCATAGTAGAGCACCTGTTGTTGTTGTTTTTTTTAACTTTGCTAAATATGATATCACATTTCTTTATTAAGGGTGATGGTACCACCAAAATCATCTATTTCAGAATTTTGATATACTAGGAAAATTTTAATCATAATTAGGGAATTCAGTCACATTTAGACCCTAGAGCTAGGAATGAACTTTGCACTATTCTATCAATAAGCAGGTGATGAATTGTCAGCTATTTTGGTTTAAATTACTAGACACTCAGTTTTTGTCTTTTGGCCATATTTCTATCACGGAACATTTAGTATGGCTGGTGATAATGTTGTGATGGGCAGTGATAATAGATAAGTACAGCCGGGAGCTCTCAAGGAACTTTCAATCTTGGCCATAGTTTTCATTTAAAGAATTTCTTGAAGTCAGTTTGCTTCCTTTAAATTTATTTCCCTTTTCTTTTTCTTTTCTTCTCTTCCCTTTCTCTCTTTCTTTTTTCAGGTATGAGCCATAAAGGAACTCATGATGTTAACTTAACTAGCATTTTGGGAAACAAGGGAGGCTTGGAATCTTGGAACCTGTTCCATACACCTCGAGAGTAGTATTTATTCTAATTATGCAGTGTACTGTATGAAGTTTGAAAGCATGCTGAAGTTGCATATATTGCACTTTCATTACCTAATATACATGCTTGAAGTGGTTTATATTACAAGCTACATTTTTTTAAAAAGTTTTACAATCTGGAATTATTTGCCTGTCCTAAACCCAAACCATTTCAAAGTTGCAAATATGTAACTTTTCTTTGTCAAGGTAGTCTCAAGGGAAGGTCACTAAAAATGACCATGAGCTTCCTTAGTTTAGTTTTTTGGAACTTCTAACCTGCCACTTACCTAGTTAAACACCCCACACCCCATAGAGCAGCTGATCATATAACACCTATGGCTGTGAGAGCAGCTTTCTCTCCCTTCCAGTTTCAGAGCTTGGGAGCTGGAAAACAATTGCAAAGCTGTGAGACATTTAAGCAGTAGCAGTGCCAGCAGCTCACCCTCACTAATGCCAACTGCTTGCTTCAGTTCCTTCAACACTGTTCTTCAGACACCCTTTCCTCAGGAAGTTAGAGCAGCAGCTTTCACTCCAGGGAAGCAGCACCTACTATCCGCAGCTCTGGCCTCCAGATCTGATTCGAGCCGTTTCCATTTCTGTTCTCAGTATATGGGATGTAGGCTTGTAGTGTGGTAAGAAAATACTTTTCAAGTCTGTAAGAACAAAGGTAATTAGAGATGTGGATATGATTGTGTTTTTGAATGTCTGAAGGCTATCGGAGAAGTAAAGTATAATTTGAAATGTTAAAACTTTCTTGGCTGGAAATATGGCTTAGTGATAGAGTGCTTGCCTAGCATGCATGAAGCCCTGGGTTTGAATCCTCAGTACCACATAAACAGAAAAAGCTGGGAGTGGTGCTGTGGCTAACGTGATAGAGTGCTAGCCTTGAGCACGTAGAGATTCAGGGACAGTGCCCAGGCCCTGAGTTCAAGCTCCATGACTGGCAAAAAAAAAAAACAAAAAACCCAAAAAAACCCACAACTTTCTCAAGGGTTTAAAAAAAATTTTACCCCTAAAATGTGAATATTGAATATTCTTTTGAGTTTCATTTTTCTTGTTGTAAAAAGTCTGTTGTGAGACAACCAGAGGAAGCAAATAAATAAATAAAAGAAGAAGGAGTAGAGAGAGAAAGGGAAGAGATTGTCTTGTATATTGAACCAAATAGCCTTTGGCACTCATTCTGGTTGGCAGCTTGTGGCTCTCATACTGTTGTTTAGGTATGTTTTTCTCAGCTCTTGTCATCATTTCAGACAGTTGTCACTTGAATTAACTTCGATGGAGGTGAACTGGTACAGTTAGTGACTTTAACTAAAGGGAAACAATTCTTTGGAGTCAGGCAAAGCAGTTTTGTATTCCAGCTCCATTATTTAATGGCTTTCTGGCATTGGACAAATCACCTTGACCTCTCTGGCCTCAGTTTTCTTGTTGGCAAAATGGGAGTTGTTATGAGGATTAGAGATAATGTATGCAAGCAACTAGCACAGTTAATTCCTGTTACATGTTCACATTAGGATCTCAAAAATGGTAGGATATGGGACATGTCAGAATGAAAACTAGAATGAGGATCATTTCAGCTTATGACAAGATTTAGACGTCTACTGCTATTCTTTCATTTGTGCAGATTTGGGGTTGAAAAATGCAAATATTTGACTTGGAGCATACCTAAGTCTTTCAGGTACAGTGCGCTTATTGGAATTTTGATTTGTTACTCTATGGCTGGTTCAGCTTGGCAGAGACAATAAAATCTAGCTCCAAATTCTATAATGTTACTACCCACAGGGTGTTCTTTTAAACTTATTCAGAGCTTATGTGATGAAAGGGGTGTTTTAGGACCTTAACATATCTCAGTGAGTTATGTGTTCAGTTGAATCACGTGCAAAACCTTGTGTAAATTGTCATGGTTAGAGCAGACGATGAAGGGCTTGGTAGAATTAGTGGAGACATCAATTGCTTATTTTAGTTAATCTGTTTATTTATATAGCAGTTTATGTTTGACTTTATGAAATGCTTACAAATGTTTCTCATAGAATTCCCATCACTCTTCTGAGGCTTTGATATTAAACTGGTTATTGCAGTTATAAGTTTGAATAGCCCTTATTTATTTTTACTTGATGAGGTTGGGGGAAGTAAAAGCTTCCTTAACCTGTTAAATTTGATCAACTCTCTGTTTTAGGTCTTTAAATTGTATACCCTTGTTTATTAAAAAATATTTTGATAGTAAACTATAACATCTTATTTCTTTTTAAAATACAGTTTTGAGAGACTAAGTACTTTGAAAAGTAGTTTCAATTAAGGCCATGTATTCAGTTTTATTCAGTATATGCAACGTGTGTGTGTGTGTGTCTGTCTGTCTGTGTCATGGTGCTTGAAACCAGAGCCTAGGCACTGTTCCTGAGCTTTTTTGTTCAATGCTTGCTCTTTACCCACTTTGAGCCACAGCTCTACTTCCAGTTTTCTGGTGGTTAATTGGAGATAAGAGTCTTTTGGACTTTCCTGCTCAGGCTGGCTTTGAACAGCTATCCTCAGATCTCAGCCTCCTGAGTAGCTAGGATTACAGGTATGCCCAGCTATATGCAACTTTTTAAAAAAAAATTTAATGTTTATGTGATACTCAGGAATCAAACTCAGGGCTTCATTCATGCTAGGCAAGCACTCTACCACCAAGCCACATTCCCAGTCCTACACGAAACTTTAAAAATAGAACTTCTTGTGGTTATTGTAGATTCTGTATTATAGAAAGAAATTATTCTGTCATTTTTAAGGATAGCATTGACTCTGTGAATTCAAAGAGTTACATAGAGACTTTTCAGATAAGGTAGACACACCAGAAATGCATTAGAATTTTCTTCAAGGGAATCTTCTAGCCCTTATTTTCATTTATTATTGAGCTACCTGGGGGCTTGCCTGTCAAGGGAATCAGTCAGTATTGGATTGCTGATAAGGGGATTGGTAAATAATGGTCTTAGAACTTCAGATTTTGTGATACACTTGAAAAAACTTCATCTTGACCAAAATGTATAGTAATAATAATAGCACTAGCATGGTGTGAGCCCAAAGTGAGAAAAAAAATGTAATTGGATTACATATTTTTTCCTCAACTGTGCTACATTTTGCTGAGTAAACTTTTTCTTGGAGCAGTGTTGTTTTTAACTATTACTTTCCCCTGATTCACTAAAATCAAATAGTAGCAGAGCTGGTTGTTTCTGTTAGTGTTTTTTTTTTTTTTTTTTTTTTTTTTTGCCAGTCCTGGGCCTTGGACTCAGGGCCTGAGCACTGTCCCTGGCTCTGTTAGTGTTTTTGACAAAGCAATGAGTATGTAGTGAGAAGGGATTGTTGGGAGAAAGGGAAATGGAAAATAATGGATCTATAGCCCAATTTCTTGGTGCGTGCTATGCATGTGACATCAGAGGGTTTAACAAACACATGAGGTGTCTGGCAACTTCTCATCCTTGTATGTGTGTGTGTTAATATTAGACTTGACTCAGGACCTAGACACTGTTTCTTCGCTGCTCTGTTCAAGTTTGGTGCTCTACTGCTTGAGTCACAGTTCCACTTTTGGCTTTTTGGTAGTTAATTGGAAATATGAGTCTCATGGTCTTTCCTGTCTGTGTTGGGGTCAAATCATGATCCTCAGATCTCAGCCTCCTGAGTAGCTAGGATTATAAATGTGAGCTACCAGCTCTGGCTTAATTCCTCATCTTTAATACAAGTGCAGGGTAGATTCTATCTGTGTGTGTGTGTGTGTGTGTGTGTGTGTGTGTGTGTATGTGTATGTGTATGTGTGTACATGCATACATGCACCAATCCTGAGGCTTGAATTTAGGGCCTGGGTACTATCCTTGAATTTTTTTTTTACTCAAAGCTGGTGCCCTACCACTTGAGCCACAACCCCACTTCTGGCTTTTTTAATGGTTAACTGGAGATAAGAGTCTCACAGACTTTCCTCCCATGGCAGGCTTCAAACCATAATCCTCAAATCTCTGCCATTTGAGTAGCTAGGATTATAGTATGAGCCACAGGTACCCAGAACAGAATAGTCTTTAAGCTGGATGCTGTGGTTCATGCCTGTAATCTCATCTACTTGAGAGGAAGATTTGAGGAGGATCATGGTTCCAGGCCAGCTAGGGCATGTTATTGAGACTGTCATCCCAACAATTAAGCCACCGTGTTGGTACATATCTGTTATCTGGGCTATGAGGAAGACATAGGAAGATTGACATCTGAGACCTACCATGGGTGAAAATGGAAGACATTATTTGAAGAACAATTAAAAAGTGTGTGTATGTATGTATGTGTGTTTATCTATCTATCTATCTATTTCTTGGTATTCAATGAAACATGACTTTTTACTTATACCGGTGCCTACAAAATAAGACCCTAATTAATAGTTTTTAACTGTTTCAAGCATATCATTTAAACATATGGACATTTATTATATGGACATTAAAACCCAAGGTAAACTTGGCTTTTTATTTTTTACTACAGGGAAAAGTATTTGTGATCTCAATTTTATGTGTAAATTTTATGTATGTTTACTTCTTAAAACTGACCAGAATGGCCAGGGACTTTGAACTTACCTTGACTAGAGGTTCCTGATTATAAGGAGCTTCATAGTTTTCTTTTTAGCATACCAAATCATTTAAATTGAAACTAATGCAGCACAAATTTGAAATCTAAATGTCCATCAGTATAGAATTAGTTAAATAAGCTAGCATTTGTTCATGCAGTCAGTGAGATAACTATTATAGCTGCAAATAGAGTGATGGTATAGCATGTGGCTGTGGGAATGTTTATGCTGAAGTCTGCTAGTGAAAAAGGCACAGAACAGTGTGTAGAAATAAGGCGTACTGTTTATGCTTATGTTAAGGGAAAGTGGATATAGTGATAAACAACTCTAAAATCTTAGTTTCCTATAAAGCCAATCATATTGATGGTTGAGGATTAAACTGGGTGATGGGGGACTGGGTTGGAGGCAGATGCCTCACTGCATATTTTATATTTAAAGTAAAATTTTAACCAAAGTTCATACATAAAAATAGGGAAATCACGAGTGTTCAATTTAATGAATTTTCACTGTGTAATCTACAACTGGAACAAGATTTAAAAAAAAAAAATGTAGATCTCACTGTTGCCCAAGCTGCTTTCCAATGCCTGAGCTCAAATGAGCCTCCTCATACAGATGTTGCCACTACCAGCTAAGAAACCAACTGTTAGAATCCTAATCCTTTTTCAGTTACTGATTTCTTGAAAGTTTTCACTGTTCTCAATTCCATAATTTTGCCTGGTTTTAGGAACCTTTGGTGCTAGGATTAACTCAGGACATGACATGCTGAGCTTGTACTCTTCCAGTGAGTTATACTCTGATCCTCTCATAGCTTTATATAAGAAGATATTAGTATTTGCTTGGCTCCAACTTTGTTAGCTCAAAACTTGGGATTTATCCATATAGTTTGCAACAGTAATAACCTAGTCTCATATAAACAACCAATATAATTACTAGTTTTCTTGTGAAACTCATGACTTGGTATGGTGAGGTAGAGCTATAATCCCAGTGCTTTGGAGGCAGAGGCAAGAGAATTGTGCCACCAGCTTGAACTATATAGTCAGTTAGAGGCAAGTATGGGTTAAATAGTGAGACATTGTTTCAGCTGTTTCAAAACAAAACAAAAAGCAACACAACAAAGCAATTTTCTTTCTTCTTTCTTTTTTCTTTTTTTGTCTAAGACCTGGACTCTAACTTTGTATCTGACACTTGTGCTCACTGGCTTGTACTACTACCTGAGCTACATCTCCAACCCCAAAGTTTGTCCCTTCCTCCCTCCCTCTATCCTCCCTTCCTTCTTTCCTTCCTTCCTTCCTTCCTTCCTTCCTTCCTTCCTTCCTTCCTTTCTTTCTTTTCTTCTTTCTTTCTTTTCCTTCCTTCTTTCTTTCTTTCTTTCTTTCTTTCTTTCTTTCTTTCTTTCTTTCTTTCTTTCTTTCTTTCTTTCTTTCTTTCTTTCTTTCTTTCTTTCTTCTTTCTTTCTTTCTTTCTTTCTTTCTTTCTTTCTTTCTTCTTTTCTTTCCTTTCTTTCTTTCTTTCTTTCTTTCTTTCTTTCTTTCTTTCTTTCTTTCTTTCTTTCTTTCTTTCTTTCTTTCTTTCTTTCTCTTCTTTCTTTCTTTCTTTCTTTCTTTCTTTCTTTCTTTCTTTCTTTCTTTCTTTCTTTCTTTCTTTCTTTCTTCTTTAGCAAAAATACTTTCACCAGGCACTGGTGGCTCACTGCTATAATCTAGCTACTCAGGAGGTTGAAATCCAGATTAATTGATTTCATATGCGGAAAAAATCAGTCCTATTTTAAATATCAAAATATTTAGTAATGTAGATGATTTCAAATTATTCTGTATCTGTTCTGAACACACTGGGGGTGTAGCTCAAAGTTGAGAAACCCTTCAGTAGAACAACTAATAACTAAACTGATGCTAATAGACAGGTAACAATTTTAGCATTGACTGTGTTAGATTTAGTACATAAAACTCATTTAAATTATCTGTTTTAGAGGAAAAATAAGTGATTCTAAATAGGAATAGAATCTTAAGTACAAAGACCTTAAGTTTTAGCAAATGAGTCATCTTTTTCTTTTTTTTAATAGGCTGTAGTTTCCTCATGCATAAAGCTAAACTGTTTTGGGAAATACCTTCATCTTAAAGGTTGTTTGCAGCCATGTTTGGTGGCATACACCTACAGTTCCAACTACTTGGAAGCCTAAGGCAGGAATTATTTAATTGAGGGACAAATGTAGGCAAGGAGATCCTGTCTCTAAAACAAAAGCAAAGCACTGGAAGTATAGCTGTCTCTCTTCACACCACTTGTCATTGCACATGGAAAGTTAGATTTTTTTTTTTTTTTTTTTTTTTTTTGGCCAGTCCTGGGCCTTGGACTCAGGGCCTGAGCACTGTCCCTGGCTTCTTCCCGCTCAAGGCTAGCACTCTGCCACCTGAGCCACAGCACCCCTTCTGGCCGTTTTCCATATATGTGGTGCTGGGGAATCGAACCAAGAGCTTCATGTGTAGGAGGCAAGCACTCTTGCCACTAGGCCATATTCCCAGCCTGGAAAGTTAGATTTTTTAAATTATATTTCTTGGAAGTCCAGTTGGTATCCTAAGTACCCAGAGACACGTCTACAAAAGCCAGATGGGATTGCACTAGATCTAGACTGATGTTTAATCCATCTAGTAGCATTTTTCAAACTTTTGGCCCATGATTCATGATAAGAAGCAGAGCATGTGTATACACATCTATTCACTCTACCCACATTTCTACCCACACCCATAACTGAATAATCTTTATGTCACAGTCTTTATTTACAACCTTACTATCTGTAGAAGGGTCCATTTGTTTTTAATCAACTCTGTTTAGAGAAATTAGCTTGGGATGGATAGTTTCTGTAGTGTTTAACAAAAGGTGTCTTCTTGAAGTAGATGATAAATAAATACTTACTGGATTAATGCAGTGAAGGAGGTGATAAAAATCATTATATTTATTACCTATTCCATGTAATAGGCTACTTCTTAAAAAAAAAAAAACCTGATAATCTGGAGGTTGGAAGTATAGCACAGTGATAGATCACTGCCTAGCATGTATGAGACCCTGGGCTTGGTCCTCAGCACCACATAAAAATAAAACAGTCAGGCTGGGGATATAGCCTAGTGGCAAGAGCGCTTGCCTCGTATACTTGAAGCCCTGGGTTCGATTCCCCAGCACCACATATACAGAAAATGGCCAGAAGTGGTGCTGTGACTCAAGTGGCAGAGTGCTAGCCTTGAGCAAAAAGAAGCCAGGGACAGTGCTCAGGGCCCTGAGTCCAAGGCCCAGGACTGGCAAAAAAAATAAATAAATAAATAAAAAATAAAACAGTCATCCTCCCTCCCCCTGAAAATCTGGAAAAGGTTCTGCTTGGATCCCAATTTGCCTAACATTTAAAGCTATAGTCTTCTAAAGCATAGTGCACTGACTTTGCCTAACACGTACACTCACACATGCATGGCTGCTGTTCACTATCTGGTAAAAGTGAAAGGACTAATGAGTATGTAGACAGAAAATCCTAAGTTCCATAGTCTATCCTTCTTTAACACAGGTCCTATTTAAACTATCTATGTTGCTGGGTGTGGATGATGCACACCTGTAATCTCAGCTACTCCAGAGGCAACTACAGAAGGATTCGGGTTTCTGGACTAGTCCAGGCAAAGCTAGAGAGACCATGTTTCAAAAATAAGAATGCAGGGCTGGGAATGTGGCTTAGCAGTAGAATGCTTGCCTAGCATGCACAAAGCCCTGGGTTCAATTCCTCAGCACCACATAAACAGAAAAAGCTAGAAGTAGCGCTGTGGCTCAAGAGGTAGAATGCTAGCCTTGAGCAAAAAGAAAGCAGAGACAGTGCTCAGACCCTGAGTTCAAGCCCCGGGACTGGCAAAAAAAAATAAAAAAATATATATAATGTAAATATAAAGATAAAACAAAAAAATTATGGAATAAAACTATAATAAGGACTCAGTTGCAAACATTTACCTCTGTGTTGAAAATCAGTCTGTGAACTTTGGAAGACAGTGCTTTTATTTATTTTTTATTTAAATTTTTGCCAGTCATGGGGATTGAACCCAGGGTCTGGGCACTGTCCCTGCATTTCTCTTGCTCAAAGCTAGAGCTCTACCACTTGAGCCACAGCACCACTCCCAGCTTTTTCTGTTTATGTGGCACTGAGGAATAGAACCCAGACTTCATGTATGATGGGCAAACACTTTGCCACTAAGCCACATTCCCAGCCCAGACAGTGCTTTTACAAAGCCAACCCATGATCAGAACCTTGTACCCCAGAAGGACAAAATTTCTAAGTTGCTTGGTTAGAATGGCCTTCCAATTCTGTATCTGAAATTGTGTTACTGTGTGTATTTGTGTGTATATATATTTAACTTTACTATATATATTTAACTTTTGCCTAACTGTTACTGTTTAATCAGTATAACCCCTTGAGATAGTATTGGTACCATCCCTATTTACCAACAAGAAATTTGAAACAGAGTGAGTTTCTGTTGAATTTCAGCCAGTTGATGTTTTCCTTTCTTAGCATTGAGTTGTGGGATTTTAGAAAACTATTATTTTATTATTTTTAAGTAATTGTAAAAAGGAATTCTAATGCAATATGTCACTTTATGAGTACAGTGCATCTTTGTATCTTTTTTTTTCTCCCCCAGTCCTGGGGCTTGAACTCAGGGCCTAGGCACTGTCCCTGAGCCTCTTTCTTCCAGCTTTTTCTGAGTAGTTTATTGGAGATAAGAGTCTCACAGACTTTCCTGCTCAGGTGGCTTTAAACCATGATCCTCAAATCTCAGCTCCTGAGTAGCTAGGTTTCAGATGTGAGCCACCAGTGCCTGACTTTGTATGTTTTTTGTTTGTTTTTAAGGAAAAAGGTCCTTTAAATTATTTTATTATACAACCTGAAAAAGTAAAATCCATCAATATGTCTGGATTTTAGGAACCAGAAACGAGGTAAACTAATTTTAAATTAACATACAGTAAAGTTAACATCCTGGTATGCATACAATTTTGCTTATACCAAGTATATATGTATAGAGTAACTACTTAAGATGCAAAGCAGTTCTATCCCCCAAACACTCCCTCCTGCTATCTTACTTCATTCACCCACTCTGACACTCCATACCTACGTTTTTGTCTTTTCGAGAATGTTATGTATATAGCTTATAGAAATGGACTTTTTTTTTTGTTTGGCTAGTCCTGGGCCTTGGACTCAGGGCCTGAGCACTGTCCCTGGCTTCTTTTTGCTCAAGGCTAGTACTCTGCCACTTGAGCCACAGCGCCACTTCTGGCCGTTTTCTGTATATGTGGTACTGGGGAATCGAACCCAGGGCCTCATGTATATGAGGCAAGCTCTCTTGCCACTAGGCCATATCCCCAGCCACAAGAAATGGACTTTTTTTATTCAGAGTAATCCCTTTGAGATTTACCTAGATTTTTTTCCTTTATTTTTTGGTAGCAGTGGCACTGGGGTTTGAACTGAAGGCCTTGCACTTACTAGGTAGGTGTTCTACCACTGAGCCATACTTCCATCAGTTTGTTCTTTTTTATTACCAGGTAATCTTCCATCTATGAACATATCACTTTATTCACCATTTGAAGGACATTTGGAATGGTTCTAGTTTTTAGTAACTATAAACAGAGCTATTGTAAACATTCACAGATTTGGGGGATAAATATAAGTTTTCATTTCTCATAGGTAAATACCCAGGAGTGAGATTGTTGGGTCCAGTGTGTGTGTGTGTGTGGTGTGTGTTGTGTGTGTGTGTGTGTGTGTGTGTGTGTGTGTGTGTAAGTTTAAACTTTACAAAAAGCTGCCAAATTGTCTGCCAGTGGATGTAGCATTTTGTACCTTCACCACAGCCACATGAAAAATTCCAGATGTTCTGCATCTTTGTCAACAGTTAATATTGTTAATTTTTTAAATTTTAGCCAGTTTTAAATAGGTAGATAGATATACTCATTTTGAACCCTTGGGTCAGAATCTGGGTTCTAGGCACAGCTTTGCCATTAACTAAGCTTCTGACCATTTAACTTTAATGGGCCTCTCATTTTAGGGGATGACAAATTTGTCATCTTCTACTTTTATTAATATTGAAAGATAAGTTCTTGGTAAAGGAAGAGAATTTTGTGTTTGTACAAAGTTATTGACTTAGTTAAACTAAAAACAGTAGCAGGGCTGTGTGGAGGGCTAGGGATGTAGCTCAGCAGTAGAGCATCTGCCTACCACATGAGACCCTGGGTTTGCTCCCCAGTACAAAAATATTAATAATTAAAAAAACAATGTTGTTTTTTTTTGTATTATAGAAATTCTCAAATACAAAAGTTAAAAGTGTAAACTAGGGGACTGGGCATATGACCTAGTGGTAGAGCCCTCATGTACATGAAAGCCCTGGGTTCACCTCCTCGAGCACCACATCTATAGAAAAAACCAGAAGTGGTGCTGTGGCTCAAGTGGAGAGTAGAGTGCTAGCCTTGAGCAAAAAATAAGCCAGGGACAGTGCTCAGGCCCTGAGTTCAAGCCTCAGGACTGGTAAATACAAACAAAAAGTGTAAGCTTTATATACCCGTATCTTATCAATACATAGGGCTGATACTCTTTATGTATATGTCCACTTTACTTCCTTACTAACCCTGTATATGTATAATATGTCTTTATATATAAAGTCCATTTGAAATAACTTGGTATTTGTAACTATAGTGATGGTGTGTGTATGTGTACATGTACTAATGCTGCAGTTAACACACTTTCATTTTTAAACTTATTTTTACTTATTTATTTTGTGCCAGTCCTAGTGCTTAAAGGCCTGGGTGCTCTCTTTGAGCTTTTTCTTTTTGTCAGTCACAGGGCTTGAACTCAGGGTCTGGGAGCTGTCCCTGAGCTTTCCTGCTCAAGGCCTACTGCTCTCCCACTTTATATCATAGCTCCACTTTTGGTTTTTCTGATGATTAATTGGAGATAAGAGTTTTCATGGACTTTGCTGCCAGGCTTTGAGCTGGATCCGCAGATCTCATCCTCCTGAATAGCTAGGATTACACGTTTGAGCCACCAAGATATTTTTGTGTGTGTGCACAGTCCTGGGCTTGAGTTCAGATTCTAGGTGCTGTCCCTCAGCTTTTGTGCTCAAAGTTAGCACTCTACCACTTGAGTCACAGCTCCACTTACTGCTTTTTTGGTGGTTAATTGGAAATGAGAGTTTCCTGATTAGGTTGGTTTTGAACTGTGATCCTCAGATCTCAGCCTCCTGAGTAGTAAAACATGAGTCATCCCAGCCTGGCTCCCCTTCCCTCTCACCCTGTTTAGTTTCAGTGTTGAGGATCAAAGAAACTCAGGGCTTCAGGATGTGTGCATGCCAGGCACACATGCCACCACTGAATCTAGCTCCAGCCCTATCTTGTGATACTTGAAGGAGCAAAAGGTGCTGGCCTTGAGGCAGAATGCCACCGTAGATAGGGTACTAGTTTGATATCTTTCACTCCACACTTGAAATTCAAAAATTCCTCCTGAGGCCATCCAAACTCACTACGTTAATTTGAATCATTCCTTTAGACAGTCTGGCTTATAGAGAGGAGGAAGGAATTGGCAACATCAAGTAGGTAAGGATTTTGTTTTTTGTTTTTTGGTTTTTTTTTTTTGGCCAGTCCTGGGGCTTGGACTCAGGGGCCTGAGCACTGTCCCTGGCTTCTTTTTGCTCAAGGCTAGCACTCTGCCACTTGAGCCACAGCGCCACCTCTGGCCATTTTCTGTATATGTGATGCTGAGGAATTAAACCCAGGGCCTCATGTATATGAGGCAAGCGCTCTTGCCACTAGGCCATATCCCCAGCCCCCTAGGTAAGGATTTTTTAAAAGTCATTTTTCTTCCCAACTTAAAGGGAATGATTAAGTATTCTTTCCATTTGCATATACCCACCTTTTTTTTTTCTAAGAGAAAAAATTCTCTTAAGCATTCTAGAAAACAGCAATAACTCATGATACCTTGGCAGTTTCAGGAGAAAACATAGACTAACTAAATCTGAAGTACATCTTCCTTTTGCTGAGGCAATGAGAATAGAAGAAGCAGGTATCTGTCATGAACTAATTAAGTCATGTACCTAATTTGTATGTGTGTCTTGTGAGTGCCTCTGGACAGAGCATCACATTTGGTGTCTTAGTTACAAATAAATTTTTCTGAGGATAGGAGGGGAAAACTGGGAGAGAGCGAGGGAAGAGGTGACATTATCCAAAAAGAAATGTATTTGACTTACAGAACTATAAACTCTCTGTACATCACCTTTATAATAACAGTTAAAATATTAAAAATAAAATGAGCCGGGTGCTGGTGGCTCATGCCTTTAATCCTACCTACTCAGGAGGCTGAAATATGAGGATCTTAGTTCAAATCCAGCCCCAACAGGAAAGCCCTTGAGACTCTCCAATTAACCACCAGAAAAGCAGATGTGGTGTTGTGGCTGAAGAGCTCAGGGACAGTGCCCAGGCCCAAGGTCCAAGCCCTACGACCAACAAAAATAAATTCCAGTTTTTTTTTTTTTAAAGAAATGCACTCGTTACCTAACATGTCAGGTAAAGGTAGCTCCTTTGTACATTATCTTCATAACAATGAAAAAACTGAAATTAGAAAATAATTTTGTGTGTGTGTCAGTGTGTCAGTACTTGGGCTTGAACTTAAGACCTGGGAGCTGTCCCTTGACTTTTTCACTTAAGGCTGGCACTCTACCACTTGAGCCACAGCTCTACTTCTGGCTTTTGGGGATGTTTTTTGTTGCCTGGTTGTTTTTGTTTTTTGGTAGTTAATAGAGATAAGGTTCTCATGGACTTTCTTGCCCAGGCTGTCTCGGAATGGCAATCCTCAGATCTCAGCCTCCTGAGTAGCTAGGATTACAAGTGTGAGCAAATGGTGCCCATTTCTCTTCTTTTCCCTCTAAGAACTTATAGTGAGAAAGAAAATATTAATAGAAAGACAATTGCAACTCAGGGTATATATTTAGAACAAGGAAATAATCCTTGTACCTTGGTGGTCATGAAAAGGTTCAAAGCACATGGATATAGATCTTGAAAGATGGCAAGGAAATAGTGGCATATGGTGTTAGAGGTAGAGAAGTTAGGCATGTTTGAAAAATACCATGAGAATGTTAGGCAGAAGGCAAGATTGAGTGAGTTGGGTTCTGGTAGTAGAGGGCTTTTGAATGGTTTGCCAAGATGTTGTTCTCTATTCAGTGGCTTTAGAAACCACTGAATATTTTGTAGCTAGGATGTTACATGATCCAAATTCTGAAGACTACTGTGAAGGGTGGTGGGTGGTCTGAAAGAGGGAGGTAAAAAGACTGGGTATGAGGCATTGAGGCCCTGAAGGGGAGGGGGTGTTGTCAATTTGAATGGGAAGGACAGATCAGTTTCAGTACATACAGCTTAGCTTTTTAGTTGAGTAGATATTAAGGAAAGGGAAAGATAGCAGCCAAAATACACTTGAGAGCTAGAAAGGTCTGAGTACCTGAGCCTCAGAGATGACTGCCACGTTCTTCCATAGACTCGGTCAGAAAATAAAAACGTAAAACTTAAAACCAGAACAGAGGAAAAATATCCTGCATTCTTATTTTAGAAATAACAAAACTTTCGGTTTAAAACTGAGGATATGTACTATTAATTCAGAGTGGAGTGTATTAATTGTGAGAGGAAGGAGACTTTTTATTTAACAGCCAGAGCAATGCTCTCTCTGATTTTTACTCAGTAAAATGCTTCAGACCATTGTACTGAGTAATAACAGCTCAACACTCATTGACTGAATAAGAAGAGCATCCTTGTTAGCAGAGTTAGAAAACAGTCTGAAACCATCTTCTCCAGTCTTAAATGACACCAGAAACATACATGCATTTTGTTTGCATAATGGTCTCTTCACTGCTAGAGATGTATAGATCCCCTAGTGTGTAAGGTAGCACTTGGGAACTCAGCTTTAATACCGATTGCTAGTAAAACATTGGCTGTACACTTGAGCTATATAGACCCCTACAACTTTGCCCTCATGGTGCCACATGAAGACAAGAAATTTTGGCTGTTTCATTGGTCTATTCTTGAAACTTTAATTACTGATTAGTTAATGTAATGGTAGAAGCTACTCTTGGAAGGGTGGACTCTTCTGGGTGATGGTCTTACTAGGCAAGTTGTTTTACTTCTGACATGTTTAGTATTTTTTTAAACCATTATGGGTCAGTAGATTTAGGATTAAAGTTTTTTAAAGTCTGAGACAGGGCTGGGAATATGGCCTAGTGGTAAAGTGCTCACCTCATATACATGAAGCCCTGGATTCGATTCCTCAGCACCACATCGCTGTGGCTCAAGAGGTAGAAGCTAGCCTTGAGCAAAAAGAAATCAGGGACAGTGCTCAGGCCCTGAGTCCATGCTCCAGGACTGGCAACAAAAAACAAATAAAGTCTGAGACATACTATTATTTCTTTTATTCATGTGCTTATAGTTTTTAGAGATGTGAAATCCAAGTTGTAATAAACAAAATTAAATAGGCAAAGTATGGGGAAATTTTCACAGTAAAATTTACTTATTTAATCCTTTAGTCAGATAAAAAAGATTACTTTAAATTCCATTTGTGGTTATAATCTCATTATTATTAGATCATTAGTACTTACATATTCTTTTTGGTTGTTGTTTTTTGCCGGTCTTGGTACCTGAACTCAGGGCCTGAACACTGAGCTTCTTTTTGCTCAAGGGTAGTGCTCTACCACTTGAGCCACAGCATCATTTCCAGTTTTTTCTGTTTATGTGGTATCGAACCCAGGGCTTCATGCATGCTAGGCAAGCATTCTACCACTAAGCCACATTCCCAGACCCTTATATGTTCTTAAATTATGTTATTTTGAGAATTTCAGATGAGGTAGCTTTGCTTTTGAAATAACATTTAGCTGACATGTTGGTACATGCTTGTAAATCTTTGAATTTAGGAGGCTAAAGCAGGATGATTGTGAGTTCAGGGCCTGCCTGAGCTACATAGTAAGTTTGAGACTGGTTTGGGCTATCTCTAAAAAGAAAACAACCAACCAAAAAACATTGTTTGTTGGTTTTTGCATTGTAGAAATTCTCAAATACAAAAGTTCAATATTTATTTATTTTGTTGGTCATGAGGCTTGAACTATGGGCCTGGGCGCTGTCCCTGAGCTCTTCAGCTCAAGGCTAGCCCTCTACCATTTGAGCCATAGCGTCACTTTTCTGGTGGTTAATTGGAGATAAGAGTCTCACCAACTTTCCTGCCCTTTGAACCTCGATCCTCAGATTTCAGCCTCCTGAGTAGCTAGGATTACAGGTGTGAGCCACTGGCACCTGGCAAAAAGTGTAAACTTTATATACACATATCCTATCAATACATAGGGCTGATCTTTTTTTTTTTCCTTGCCAGTCCTGGGGCTTGAACTCAGGGCCTGGGCACTGTCCCTGAACTTCTTTTGCTTAAGGCGAGCACTCTACCACTTGAGTCACAGTGCCATTTCTAGCCTTTTCTGGTTATGTGTTACTAGGGAATCAAACCCAGGGCTTCATGCACGCAAGGCAAGTACTCTACCACTAAGCCACATTCACAACCCCAAGATTGATATTTATGGGCTGGGGATATAGCCTAGTGGCAAGAGTGCCTGCCTCGGATACACGAGGCCCTAGGTTCGATTCCCCAGCACCACATATACAGAAAACGGCCAGAAGCGGCGCTGTGGCTCAAGTGGCAGAGTGCTAGCCTTGAGCGGGAAGAAGCCAGGGACAGTGCTCAGGCCCTAAGTCCAAGGCCCAGGACTGGCCAAAAAAAAAAAAAAAAAAAGATTGATATTTATGTATAGGTCCACTTTACTTCCTTACCAACCCTGTCCCTGCCATTAATTTGAAGCAACTTTACATATCATATTATTTATCAGTATAAACATAATTTTGTTTTCTTGGTCCTGGGGCTTGAACTTATTAAGGCCCGGGTGCTGTCTCTGAACTTTTTTTTTTCCCTCAAGGCTAGTGCTCTACCTTTGTGCCACAGGTCCACTCCTGGTTTGTTTGGTGTGAGGTGTTTGTTTGTTTGTTTGGGGGGGGGGATGGGAGAGGTTGGCGATTCATTAGAGATAAGAGTCTCATGGACTTTCCTGCTTAGGCTGGCTTCCAAACTCAGTCCTCTGATTTCAGTCTCCTGAGTAGCTAGAATTATAGGCCAGAGCCACCAGCACCTGGCTTAAACATTCTCATTTAAGAACATACGGGGGTTGGTAATGTGGCTTAGTGGTAGAGTGCTTGCTTAGCATGCATGAAGCCCTCAGTACTACATAAACAGAAAAAACTAGAAATGGTGCTGTGGCTCAAGTGGTAGAGCGCGAGCCTTGAGCAAAAGAAGCTCATGGACAGTGCGCAGGCCTTGAGTTCAAGTCCCAGGACTGGCAAACAAGCAAGAACATAACTACTGAGCTAGGGTATGGCTAAAGTGATAGAGCACATGTACAGTAATGTACAGATCCCAGCTACAAAAAAAAAGAGAGAACTACCATTATTGTACTAAGAATCTTCTGAATGTCATTGAATATTCAGTTAGTGCTTGTATTTCTCAGTTCACTCATGTTTTTTTTTTTTTCGTTTATTTGACTTGGGGTCTAAAGAATAGTGATTGGGCCAGGCACTGGTGTCTCACACCTGTAATAATATGAGCTACTCAGGAGACTGACCTAAGAAGATCTCAGTTTGAAGCCAGATGGGCCAGGAAAGTCCCTAAGATTCTTATCTTCAGTGAACCACCAGAAAGCTGGAAGTGGAGCTGTGGCTCAAGTGATAGAATGCTAGGTTGAGCACAAAAGTTCATGTACAGTGCATAGGTCCTAATTTGAAGTACCAAAACCAGCACACACACACAAAAGTGATTGGCTAGTATGTCTCTAGAGGTATAAGCTGGTGGTATGCTTCCTCTCTACCCTTTTTGTACTTTCCAGATTATTTGGCATATAATCTGATTTTCAGACCATGTTCTGAGGTTTGCTGGTTGCATATATGTGGTATCATTTGACACATCCTTTGTTTCTTTTGCTAGCCTTCTTTCTTTTCTTTCCTTTCCTTCCTTCCTTTCTCCTCCCCCCACCCTCTCATCCAAGATCGACTCAAACTAGATACCTACTGCTTTCACTCATTGGCTAGAGCCATCCTCCAACCCCTTCAGTTTCTTTTATTTCTCATACATTGGTTTTTTAGCTCTCCAGGCTTGATTAATTTATGGCTTAATTCTTTTTGCAGGTCACAGGGCACCATCTACTATCCAGAGACATTGTTTATTTTTTGACATTATTACCAGCCATTGATGATCTTTGCTTAGATCTATTCCTTTGAGGTTATAAAATAATATCTAATTCTATCATTTCTTCTTTCATTATTTTCTGAATATCTATAAAAAGAAAATTCTAAGCTGGGTGTTGGTGGTTCATGCCTGTAATCCTAGCTACTCAGGAGGCTGTGAATCTGAGGATTGAGGTTCAAAGCCAATCTGGGCAGGAAAGTCCATGAGATTCTTATCTCTAACTACCAGAAAACTGGAATTGGTGCTGTGGCTCAAAGTGGCAGTGCACTAGTCTTGAGCAAAAAGAGCTCAGGGATAGCACCCAGGCCCTGAGTTCAAGCCCCACAACTGTCCAAAGAGGAGGAGGAAGAGGAGGGGGGAGGGGGAGGGGGAGGGAAGGAGGGAGACGACAACGACACCCTGTGTTCCCCCCAACTGCCCCCCAAAAAGGACAAAGAAAAGAAAATTTCCAAACTGTATGCAGTTGTACTCAGGAATTTGAGGCCAGCCTCAACATTGTGATTGTGAGATGCCCAAAAGAAACCTGCCTCTCATCTCCAGTTACCACCCACCCATCAAGAAAAAGCTGGAAGTAGAAGTGTGGTTCAAGTGGCAGAGCTCCAGACATGAATAAAAAAGCTCAGGGACAGTGCCCCACACCCCAAGTTCAAGCCCCAGAACACACACACACACACACACACACACACACACACAGGCCAACAAAACATTTATTAGTTTTTTCCTGATTGCATCAATTTGTAACACATACATGGTGAAGAAATGTGACTTTCTTTAGATTAATAGAGGCTTATGTAAAATTCATCTCCATTTCTCTACCTATTCTGCAGGCCAGAAGTCTTTTCACTTCTTTTGTGCTTGACACTTCTGATGCTTACTTTCAGATATTTCTGTGCCATTAAAATACAAATATCTAAAATATAAATGTGCTATCAGTTAATTTCTTTTACATCCTAAAAGTAACTTCTTTGGAGTTATTGGTAAAACCATGGCATGAACAAGTTGTTCAGTTAGAATTATGAGTGTTTGGGACTTTTATGTTACTGAAATTTGCATGGTCATTCCCAGTTCAGTGTAAAGAACAGTGTTTTGGGGAGAGGTGGTTAAGAATTCTGTGTGGAGGGCTAGGGATGTAGCTCAACAGTAGAGTACCTGCCTAGCACATGATATCCTGGGCTTGCTCCCCAGTACACAAAGGATGGGAAAGAAGAATGGGCAAAAGACAGAGGATGGGGAAGGAGGATAAAGAGAATATTCCATACGGAAAAAGCACTTGTATATTTGAACCTCTTTCATTCCTGGGTCAGGTTATTACTGAGGAAGTGTGCCATGAAGCAAATAGCCAAGAATAATGTCGTGTCAGGAAGGGTTTTATTCTTCCTACCAGCGAATCATTAAATTGCTCCATGTTTTGTGTTTAACCTTGGGTTAAAATTTTAGTGTATATCACCAGTAACTGAGGCTTCTCAATATAATATATATATGTATGTCTAAGAAGAGTTCTTTTCTTAAATGGAAGAGTTATGTTGTAGCATGAAAGTGTATCAATTTCACACTCATGTGTGTGCCCGCGCGCGCGCACACACACAGACTTTACCTGTTATCTGGCATACAATGAAAGAACCTTGCTTGAAAGTTGCAGATCTCTTGAGGACAGCCAACACCTACCACATTCAGAATGAAACTAGGTTACTGTTTCTGCAACATACAGTGGTTTGTATCAAAAGCTGTTTCGTTCTTATCTGTAAAATGATCACCTTCTCTTTGAAGTGGTCATGTATTAATTGGGAGTGGTTTTAAAATTTGAGAATTTCCCAAAGTGAACCAATATGTTTTAATATTTTTTATGTGGTTGTTACATGCAGGTTGTATAGAAAGCTTATCTTAAGGCAACATAATTCTTCAATAAGACCAAAGGGGGGAAATATTCCAGATTTGAGAAAGTATTACAGACCAAAGGTGTTTTAGAAGGTCATAACAAATATTTTTGTATAGCTAGGCTACAGAATTCCTTGGCTTTAAAAATATATCTGGTTTAGTACTGAGTTTGTGTGTTGTTTTTGTCATCTCCTTTGTAATATAACCAAGAAAAGATTAAGTACTTTTACTTTATTATTTCTGAAGTTTACTGTTGTTGTTGTTTTTCTGGTCATTTGTGGAGCTTGAACTCAGGGCCTGGGTGCTATCCCTGAGCTCTTTTGCTCAAGGCTAGTCCTCATCCGCTTTGAACCACAATGCCACTTCTGAGCTTTGAGTGGTTAATTGGAGATGAGCGTCTCATGGGGACTTTTCCTTCCTGGGCTGGCTTTGAACTACAGTCCTCAGATCTCAGCCTCCTGAGTAGCTAGGAATACAGGTATGAGCCACCAGCATCCTGCTCTTAAATTTACTTTTTTAGACACAGTCTTGATAGGTAGCCCAGGCTGGGCTCAAACTTTATATCCTCTTGCTTCAGATTCCTAAATACTGGAATTTCAGGTACATACCACCACATTCAGCTTTATTGTTGTTGTTTTTTTTTTTAAAGTGTTGGTATATTTGGGGTATTAAACTTTTAGTCTGTTTATTGAAATGTTTTATAGGCTATTAGATTTCTAGGCTATATTTACATTCAAAGAGTCAAATAGAAGCTAAGCACTGGGACTGGGAATATGGCCTAGTGGTAAAGTGCTCACCTCATATACATGAAACCCTGGGTTCAATTCCTCAGCACCACATATATAGAAAAAGCCAGAAGTTGTGCTGTGGCTCTAATGGTAGAGTGCTACCAAAAGAAGCCAGGAACAGTGCTCAGGCCCTGACTTCAAGCCCCAAGCCTGGCAAAACAAAACAAACAAGAGAAGCTAAGCATGGCTGGCTCAAGGACTTTCTTGCCCATACTGGCTTTAAGCCAGCTTCCTCCTTCAGAATCTCAGCCTCCTGATTATAGGGATGAACCACCAGTACCTAGCAAGAATGCCTTTTCTTTTCTTTTCTTTTCTGGTTCTTAGGCTTGAACTCTGGTCCTGGGTGCTGTCCCTGAACTTTTGTGCTTTAGGTTAGCACTTGAGCCACAGTTCCACTTTGGTTTTTCTGGTGGTTAATTGGAGCTAAGAATCTCACAGGCTTTTCTGCCCCAGCTGGCTTTGAACTGCAATCTTCAGTTCTCAACCTCCTAAGTAACTAGGATTACAGGTGTAAGCCACTGGTGCCTAGAAGTTATTACTACATTTGTAGTTATATTACCATCACCAGGACTTAATTCTCAAACTTTTCTTTTTTCTTTCTGTCCTTTTCCTTTTTTTTTTTTTCTTTTCTTTTTTTTTTTTTTTGGTTGGTCATGAGGCTTGAACTCTCTGGGCCTAGGTGCTGTCCCTGAGCTCTTCAGCTTGAGGCTAGTGCTCTACCACTTGAGCCACTGCACCACTTCCTGTTTTTCTGGTGGTTAATTGGAGATAAGAGTCTCACAGACTTTGAACCACTGATCCTCAGATCTCAACCTCCAGAGTAGCTAGGATTACAGGTGTGAGCCACCAGCACCCAGCAATTCCCAAATATTTTTATTGTCCCAAAGGAAACCTGGAATCCATTAGCACTAACTAACATACTTTCCTATCCCAGCTCCGGTAGTTGCTTTCTGTCTATGGATTTGTTTATTCTGGCCATTTCATCTAAAAAGGATCTCTCAGGCTGGGAATATGGCCTAGTGGCAAGAGTGCTTGCCTCGTATACCTGAAGCCCTAAGGTTTGATTCCTCAGCACCACATATACACAAAAAGCCAAAACTGGCGCTGTGGCTCAAATTGGCAGAGTGCTAGACTTGAGCAATTGAAGCCAGGAACAGTGCTCAGGCCCTGAGCGCAAGCCCCAGGACTGGCAAGCAATAAATAAATAAATAAATAAATAAATAAATAAATAAATAAATAAATAAATAGATAGGATCTTTCCTCTAAAAAGGAGCATTCAGTTGTGAGATCTAGGTCTGGCTTCTTTCATTTATTTAGCATCATGTTTTAAGAATACCCACCTGGTGCCATGTATTAGTACTTGTTTTTTTTGTGGTTGACTTAGTTTGTATACTTGTACATTTTATATATGTATTCACTCGTTGACATATGTTTGCATTGTGTTCACCTTTTGGGTGTTATGAAAATTATTGTTGGGAACATTTGTGATTGAGTTTTTGCATAAACATACTGTTATATTTTCAGGCCTAGAATTGGAATTGCTGGGTTATATGTTACTACTTTGTTTAGCTTTTTGGTGAACTGCCAAACAGTTTTCCAAAGTGTACCATTTGTATTCCTAACAATAATATGTGAAGCTTCCAATTCTTCCATATTCTTGTTAACACTTGTTATTATACATTTTTTTTATTATAGCCATCCTAGTAGTTACAAAGTAGTGTCTCATTGTGGTTTTGACTTACTTTTCTTTCATGACTAATGATGTTGAGATCTCTTCCTGTACCTGTTGGTTCTTTATATTTCTTCTTGGAAGAAATTCCTATTCAAATTCCTTCCCATTTTTTTCTTGGTTAATTTGTCTTTTTATTTGAATTGTATTCTGGGTACTAGACCCTTATTCTCTATATTGTCTTCACTTTCTTGACAGTGTTCTTTGGTGTACAGCCTTTTTTTTTCTAAACAAGAACTTACTGTCTAGGTCAGGCTGGCTTCGAACTTTTTTTTCCAGTCAGTTGTGGGACTTGAATTCAGGGCCTGGGTACTGTCATTTAGCCTCTTTGGGCTCAAGGCCAGCACTCTACCACTTGAGTCACAGTGCCACTTCTGGTTTTTGAGTGGTTAATTGAGGGTAAAAGTCTCACAGGGACTTTTCTGCCTGGGGTATCTTTAAACCACAATCCTCAGATCTCAGCCTTCTGAGTAGCTAGGATTCCAGGTGTGATTCACCAGCACCCAACTCTGGCTTCAAAGTTTTGGTTGCAGTAACCACTTTTGACAAACTAAGACTCAAAATTTAAAGGGTTGTATTTCACCTAAATAAACTCAGCTAAATGATTTGTTTAAAGGTTACAGAAACAGAATTTACAGCAAAAACAGGTTCTATGACACAAGATCAGCAGCATACTTATAAATCTTCTTCAATCCCAGAGCCAGGGGTGGTGGCCTATGCCTGTGATTTCAGAATTTGGGAGGGTAGAGCATTCCAAGGCAGCCTGAGCTGCATAGTGAGACCCTATCTCAAACAACAACAGCAGAATCCAACAACAGAAAACAAAATTGAAGCCAAAACAAGAACAGTGTCTTTCATTGCCAATGATATTCACAATATTAACCTAAATACACTAGCAAAGCTACCAGCACCAACTTGCAAGCATCTACTTTACAACAAGCAAACTGAAAATGACATATGTCACTGGACTATATTTTAGATAAGCATTATATATTATTCTCACACCCCTATATTTTTATATCGTTGAAAGCAGAGCTAACTTTATAGTTTATCTTTCAGTTATTTATTTCTAAGCCTGTCTAATCTGTTCTCTGAGTGCAATGAAATTGAGACATGCCTATCACCTTCAGTCTTAGGCAAAGCTTCTATAAAAATAAAAATTGTTTTGTGTATTACTGTGATCTTTTCCATCAAAATATGTCAAAGTCTTGGTTCAAATAAAATCTAGTGCCCTTAAAAACAGCCAGAATAAGCCAGACACCAGTGACTCATGCCTGTAATCCTTGATACTTGGGAAGCTGAGGATGGGAAGATTGTACTTTTGAGCTTAAAGTCCAGAATGTACAAGTTATGGAAAAATATGATGGTTGGTGATCTACTCATAAAGAGATGATGTATAAGCTGGGCTCTGGTGGCTCACGCCTATAATCCTAGCTACTCAGGAAGCTGAAATCTGAGAATTGCAGTTCAAAGCCAGCCTGGGCAGGAGTCTGTGAGACTCTTATCTCCAGTTAACCATCAGAAAAACCAGAAGTGAAAGTACAGCTCAAGTGGTAGAGTAGTAAAGCACTAGCCTTGAGCGAAAAAGCACAAAGACAGCACCTAAGCCCTGGGTTCAAGCCCCAGGACTGGCACAAAAAATAAAAAGAATAGATGCATAATTAATGTTTAAAAGATTGCTTTCAGTACTGAAGATTATTCCAGGGCCTTGTGTGTGCTAGGTAAGTAAGTACTTTACCAATTGGGCTATACCACCCAGTCGCTTTTTTAAAAATTCAATTTTTTGTGGTCCTAGGGTTTGAACTCAAGACCTCAAGCCACTAGGCAGACACTGTATTACTGAGCCATGCTTCCAGTCCTTTTTATTTTTAAAATAAGGTCTTGCTTCCTGCCTAGGCATACCATGATATGTCTGTTTTAAGTGTCCCCAGTGTAACTAGGATGACAAGCATGTACAACCACACTTAACATCTTTCTGTTGAGATGGAGTCTCGGGGACATCTTCATTTCAGCTGGCCTGGAACTATAATCCTTCCACCTAAACTTCCCACATAGTTTAGAATTACAGGCACACAACACTGCACCCACCCATTAGTCTAATAAACTTTTCTGCCTTGGCTAGCCAAAAACCACAATCATTGCTTCCTAAGTAGCTAGGATTATAGGCATAAGCCACTGGCACCCAGCTTATTTTGTTTGTTTTTGAGACAGAGCTTCACCTCTACCTTTGCCCAGACTGGCTTTGAATTTGCAATTCTTCTGCCCACGCCTTCCAAATAGCTGGGATTACAGACACACATAACCAATGCCCAGTTTAAATGTTGCTCTTCTTTCTTAATCTAGAGAGTTAAGAAAGAAATTAGTACATGACTGGCTGTTCCCAATGCTAATGAATAGCAACAAGACCTTACACACTCATTTGAAAGGAGTAGGAACTGGAACCATAATAGCTGCCAATGGACTGTAGCAAGTTCTGAAGCTTCTCAGATCAGCCATTAAGAAGGCACTTGCAAGAACAGAGATGTTCTTGAATAGAACTGACTTTGTTTCTCTTTTTTTTCCCCCCCTTTATATATGTATGTGCTCCAGTAATATGGCTTAAACACAGGATCTCTTTCTTACTTGGCTTGATTGCTCTCCCACTTGTGCCATGTGTCTCCAGGGTTGTATTTTGCTGACTAATTGGATATAGAGTCTCTTGTATTTTTCTGCCCAGGCTGGCTTCAAACCATGAGCCATTGGCATCTGCCCTGATTTTGTTTCTTAAGCTGCTTACTCCTCTGTTTTCCCATGATCACTAGCTTCATCCTCTTGATCTTTTTTTCCAGTTGTCATCATTTGCTTACCAAAAATGGACAATGAGGATTATACTTCCTTAGGAAAATGAAGACCTTTCTTAGTCTGTTTCATGACAAAGATATTTGGAAACCCAGAGGTCAATGTTGCAGTTCCTTTTTCTTTCTTTACTTTTTTTTTTTTTTTAATGGATCCTGGGGCTTTACCTCAGGGCCTGGGTGTTGTCCCTGAGCTTTTGTGCTTAAGGCTAGCACTCTACCACTTGAACCATAAAGCTCTACCTCTCGCCTTTTGGTGGCTAATTATGGATGAGTTGCACAGGCTTCCCTACTTAGTGTGGCTTCAGACTACAGTCTTTAGATCTCAGCCTTCTGAGTAGTTAGGATTACAGGCATGAGCCACTGGCATCTAGCTTATATCATAGTTTCTTTTGGAAGTATAATTTCTCCTTCCTTCCTTTTTTTTTCTTTCTCTCTTTCCTTCTTTCTTTTACAGGTCTGTTTGCCCAGGCTGGCCTCTGTTTCACAGTTCTCCCACTCAAGCTTCTTACGTAGCTGGCATCAGAAGCATGCCCAACTGTGTCTGGCTTTCTGTCTCCTTTTACTGCTTTCTAGTCCCCTCCATGTGCCCTAGCCAAATCCACAGCTCTTTTCTAATGATCCTCCTGATATTTATTACATAGCTCTGCTTTATTGGTCTCAGATTTATTTTCACTTGATTTTGAATATAGATGTCTTTGTTATAATATTATGTATGTATGACTTTCCAAAAGTCTCACATTCTACAAAATTGAGCTGTAATTTCTTCATTTATAAATACAAGAACCTATTAAATATATCTATACAGATGTCAAGTAAACATGATGGCATTTATTACCATGCGCTTTTGATTAACACAAAAGTAAATTTTTTTAAAAGAAGAATCAGGGGCTGGGAATGTGGCCTAGTGGTAAAGTACTCGTCTAGTAAAAGAAGAATCAGTTTGTAAGGACAAAGGAAGAGAATAGCATAGCAAAGGCATAGTTAAAGAATAGTTAAAAGTTAAAGGAATAGCAAAGAATAGTTATCACACACAGTGGTAATGTAAACAATAAATACTGATTGCTAAAAGCTCAGGGACAGTGCCCTGGCCCTGAGTTCAAGCCCCAGGACCAGTACCAAAAAAATTTAATAAATTGATTAAAATGAAAATCAACCTCAAAGTTTTATAGTGGAATATTAAATAGAAAAAAATAAATAATAGGATTTTTACAGGGCCCATGCATGTGGCGGGCACTCAGTGAACTCCAGTCTCCTTTTTTCAGCTACTCAGGGTCCATGTTTGCAGTAGTACTCATGTGACTCAACAGTTAAGTGGTTGGCTTAGCAGCAATGTGAGGCTTGTCACAAAACAAATGGTGTGTCCTAATCTTTTTTTTCTAATGGATGATTTTATTTTTCTTGGAACTATATCAACCTGATGGTTATGGTTTCTCAGAACTGAGACTTCAGCACATGAACTGATGAAGAGTCACCCAGTTATTGAGGGAACCTAGTGAATTATGATACAATGGCTTACATTTAAAAAAATTTTTTTTTATATTTTGTCAGTCTTGGTGTTTGAACTCAGGGCCTGGGCATTATCCCTGAGCTTCTTTTGCTCAAGGCTAATGCTCTACCACTTTGGGCCAAAGTGCCACTTCTGATTTTCTGGTGGCTAATTGGAGATGAGTCTTATGGACTTTCCTTCCCAGGCTGGTTTTGAACTGTGATCTTCAGATCTCAGCCTTCTGAGTAGCTAGGATTACAGGCGTGAGCCACCTGCACCGGCTACAATGGGTTTTATTTATTTATTTATTTATTTATTTAATTTTTTTTTTTTTTTTTTTTTGGCCAGTCCTGGGGCTTGGACTCTGGGCCTGAGCACTGTCCCTGGCTTCTTTTTGCTCAAGGCTAGCACTCTGCCACTTGAGCCACAGCGCCACTTCTGGCCATTTTCTGTATATGTGGTGCTGGGGAATCAAACCCAGGGCCTCATGTATATGAGGCAGGCACTCTTGCCACTAGGCCATATCCCCAGCCCCTACAATGGGTTTTAAAATGTTTACCAACTTTAAAATCACTCGTATACCTGAAAACAATTATATATACACCTAAGTTTTAAAATTATTCAATTCAAGGCCAGGGATGTTTTCTTATTCTTCATTGGTTATGGCAATGAATTGCTTTGCTTCCATGGTCTGCAGTACTGGTCTCATCACCTTGATTCATGGACTGTGGTAGGCATGGTGGTGACTGATGCCGAAAGAATGCCGCCCCTATGTAGCTCTGATGTGGTACATGGCATCTTGTATGAGACTATACATGCCTTGTGGGCAGAGACCATATATTCTGCCATATCTCTATATCCTGTAGCATCTAGGATAATGAATGTCATGTCACAGTAGATAATTTGTCATATAAATACTATATGGTAGTCAGTATGCTTAGCTCTGAGGATACTTTGGTGAACTGGACAGATGTGGCTCTTCCTGTCATAGAATTCACATCTTAACAGAAAATGCTGAACTCTTTATGTAGCATAAAGTGTTTATATGTAAGGATTTTAATCATTTTAAGCTACATTGTGACAAATGTATGAACTCAGGAGGAAAATATCAGAAGGTATCTGATATTGTTTTCTCTTTGTTTCTCTTTGTAGATAAGATATTTCAAGTCCCTTGCAGTGCTCTTCAGAAGAAAATTAGCCGTGCTCTGTTCTTATCGTGATACCAATCCTGTTTGACATGCTTTGGTGCTGTGACACTTCAAGAATTGCACACAGGCTCCGGGAGTGTTTTGTTTTGTTTTGTTTTTTCACTTAAGTTCTGTGGATGGAAAGAGATTTGAGTCTTAATAATTACCTTGTTTTAAAGCTATTTCTCTATAGTCTGAACTGCTTGGGGCTGCTTACCAATGAGCCACACGGCCAGTTCCTCTCAGGAGCTGGTTGAAAACTGTGCTGTGCATGTAGCAGGGATGGCACAAGAAGATAGCCATCGTGGTCAGATCCCGTCTACTTTTTATCATGGTGCCAACCAAGAACTTGACCTGTCCACCAAAGTGTATAAAAGGGAATCAGGTAGCCCTTATTCTGTGTTAGTGGACACCAAGATGAGCAAACCACATCTCCACGAGACAGAAGAACAGCCATATTTCAGGGAGACAAGAGCAGTGTCTGATGTGCGTGCTGTCAAAGAAGACCAGGAGAATTCTGATGACACAGAAGGAGAAGAGGAAGAAGAGGAGGAGGAGGAGGAGGAGGAGGAGGAAGTCTCTTACAAAAGGGAGCAGATCATAGTGGAGGTAAACCTTAATAATCAAACATTAAATGTATCTAAAGGGGAAAAGGGTGTCTCTTCTCAGTCCAAAGAGACTCCTGTTCTTAAGACGAGCAGCGAGGAGGAAGAGGAAGAGAGTGAGGAAGAGGCCACTGATGACAGCAATGACTATGGAGAGAACGAAAGGCAGAAGAAAAAGGAGAAGCTAGTAGAGAAAGCCAGCGTTACACAAAGGCGAACACGGAGAGCTGCCTCTGTTGCAGCAGCTGCCACTTCCCCTACTCCCAGAACTACAAGGGGGCGTAGGAAGAGTGTAGAGCCACCCAAGCGTAAGAAGCGGGCCACAAAGGAGCCCAAAGCACCAGTCCAGAAAGCTAAGTGTGAAGAGAAAGAGACTCTGACCTGTGAGAAGTGCCCCAGGGTGTTTAATACTCGCTGGTACCTGGAGAAGCACATGAACGTAACTCACAGGCGCATGCAGATCTGTGATAAATGTGGCAAGAAGTTTGTCCTGGAAAGTGAGCTGGCCCTTCACCAGCAAACAGACTGTGAAAAAAACATTCAGGTAGGTCTCACCACCGAGAGGGCAAACTTTCCAGGATAGAACCTGGCTGTTCAGATTCACCTGGTGTCTGCCAAGAGAATAAATACGATAGAGGCGGAAGGGACAGATTTCACCAATTTCTCATTTTAGAAGCTGCTGCTTGGGTCTTTTCAAAACCAAGGCTTAACATTGTATTTCAAAAGCATTATACTTAACTGACGCTGGACTAGTGGGAATCCAGGCACACTGAAAGGGGGAGCTGTGAAAGTTATTGACCAGGACGTAAAGTCAGCACCAACTTTGCACTGAAATTCAGTGTTGTAGGACACACAGGATTATTCATTCTGGCATCTTCTCTGTCAAAATGGGAGATGTTAAGTAAAGGTCAGGAGTAGAGAAAGGCCCCTTTCTATTTAAAAGGATATGAGGTTCTATAGAGTGCAGCTGATTACGGACACAAACCGTAATGACTCAGACCGGTGGAAATGGAAGATCTCCAGGAGTGAGTTTGCTGTCACCAGTGGAGAGATGGCAACCCTAAATTGGTCAAGAGGCTGAGCCCATGGGAATATTCCGACTTTAAACAGAGGCTGAGCTGGTTGAAAATGTTGCTCACCTGGCAGTAGGGTTTTATAATGCTACTGCACAGTGTTGTTGAGGTAAAGAACCATGGTATTCAAACCAGGCTGGTGTCTTGAATGAACTGTATTGTGATAGGGTAAGAAATGGACTAATTACATTATGCTAAGTGGATTATGGCTGTATTGGTTTGCACTTACGGTTTCATAGTCACGAATGTTCACAAAAGGTAAACCTGTTAATATCTCCTTAAAATATGTACCATAGGAATGTTTGTACATTTTTAAGCTAACTTTCTAAAGGATAAATTGTTTTACTTTTGTTTTTTGGAGTGTTTGTTGCTAATATTGGTAGTCATCTTTAATCTTCTATTGCTTTTAAGACAAACTCCTTATATTAAAAAGATTTTCTAAACAAACTACATTTGCTAATTTTACTTGTCAATTGTGACTTGATCTCCACTCACCAAGTAAATAAAAGAAGACTGAATCTGGCACCCATGTTCTCCAGCGCCCTTGCTCTGAGCATGAATTGTTGCAGCCCGGCAAGCCAACAGGAGCATGATGCAATGCTGCGCCCTAGGGGTCACATTTGGATTCCGTGATGACTCCTAACTGAAAAGGTCTTCCTGATCTGTAGCTATTGGTGATTTTTTTGTTTGGGGTTTTTTTTTTTTTTCTTTCATTTTTTAACTTGAATTTGCTTTGAGTTATAAAAACATTTAACAAATCCCCTTTTTTAAAGTGACCTCTTTGCTGTTCCTTGTCATATGTCTAAACTTGGTGCTTAGGTTCTGAGGTTCTGCTAAATGAAAACCCTAAAAAAAACAAAAAAACATTTGCTTTGTTTTTGTATATAGATCCCAATAATTCTGATTATTAACAAAAATCAAAAATCTTCCTAAAATATGGCTTATAATCTGATGCTGATGATTCAAATATATAATCCTAGCAACTCAAGAGGCAGAGATCTGAGTTCGGATCTGCAATCTGATCAAGGGTCAAAGCCAGCCCAGGCAGGAAAGTCCATGAGACTCCTGTCTCCAGTTAACCACCAAAAATCCAGACATGGAGCTATGGCTCAAGTAGTAGAACTCTAGCCTTGAGCCTAAAAGCTCATGGGCAGTGGCCAGGCCCTGAGCTCAAGCCCCAGGACCAACACACACACAAAAATAAAGATGCTTCATAGAACTAATTTATCCTTTTCTGAAGCAGTGTCCAACCAGAGCCTTGCTTTTCAACTGTTCTCAGAGTTCTGTTTTCTACAACGATGGTGGCAATCAGAGAGCTTCACTTACAAAGAATACTGATCCATCCCCTAAGGACTCCAGTGTCTGGAGGGTTACCAAGAATTCTTGGTATTGCTTTATTTTAATCAGAAATGTTATGTTTTAATCAACCTTATGCTCAACATTAATGATCCATAATAATTCACAAGGGAGTAAGCAGTGTGACTATATTTCCCACTCATTTATGTAACAGAGATCTATAGCTGAGGTATAGGGGAAAAGGAGAATGAGGCTAATAGTTTATGGTATATAATCTGCTGCCAGAGTAAATTAAATTTAGGAAGATAAAGTACATTTTGATTACATATACATTTTTTAATGAAGTCTCCAAATGCATTTTCTAAGGAATGAAAACATTTTATACTCCTTTAGATAAGCATTATATGTGTGTGTACATATATATTGTTTCACTTTATTTTTATTTATGCTAATTTAAAACTACTTTTTGTTCTCTGACAAATACCTGTTAACTGCATAGTGATGTATATTTATGAGGTAGCCATATGTGGTAATCCACATACTGAATAAATTTGATTGTTTTTGCAGGTTCAGTACTAACTTAATAAATAGAAAGCATTTCTTTGATATCAGTAGAATTTTCCCTTTTATCTTGTTTTAGTTTTTGCTATTGTTTTCATACTCCTAAAGGGTGTCTAAAAGTGTATCTTGGAAACTAGAACACATATATTGGTGTTGGAATCTGGACTCCGTGGATGGATAACATTTGTTGGGATTCTGGCCTTGTGACATGAATCTAAAATAAACCCATTTCATCTGACATGAGGTCAGTATGGCTCTATGCAAGCCTTAGCAAATAAAGATTATTTCTGTTTATCCTGCTTAGTGTGTTTCCTGTAACAAATCATTCAAGAAACTCTGGTCCCTTCATGAACATATCAAGATTGTCCATGGATATGCAGAAAAGAAATTTGCCTGTGAAATCTGTGAGAAGAAATTCTACACCATGGCCCACGTACGGAAACACATGGTTGGTAAGTTTTTTCTGCTTCTCTCACACCTATAGTTTTCCCTTTCTCTTTGGTGTTTGGTATGCTCTAGCTTGGGCAAGAAATGAAGAATTGCAATACTTAGTTTTGACATGTTGAGACTAAATACAGCATGTCTTTGTTAGGCATCACAAAATTGAATGGTTTAATCTTCCTCACCCAGATTTCTTTTCAAGATTGCTATTTATTTTTCCCTTCAGAACATTGCTATTAAAGTGTCACAGATCAGGGAAGAGAAGCTTAACATGGCATAATGCCTTACAACATGACATATGTGTTTTCCAGTTTGAGATTTTGAGTACAAGTGTCTTTTATGTTACAGCACACACGAAAGACATGCCATTTACATGTGAAACCTGTGGAAAGTCATTCAAACGTAGCATGTCGCTCAAGGTGCATTCCTTGCAGCATTCTGGAGAGAAGCCCTTCAGATGTGAGGTAAGGAACATGTCACACACAGAGTAGAAACAGAATCAGCAACCTGTAAATAGATAGTGCAGCAGTGAGAGCAAGGTTCTAGGACACAACACACAAGGCTGCCTGCCACTTAAACTCCTCATGCACTCTCACTGCTAGGAAGACAAACATTCTATTTACCACACACCTAACTCTCTTAGGTTAACTTGGGGATATCATCTAATAACTTATCTTTCTTTTCTCAGTGACTGAGAGAAGTGGAACATGCTTTAAAAAATGATAATTATATGAGAAATTTTCCCTTTTATTTATAACTTAACTGCAGAAACAGCAAAGCCAAAATAGTTGACTGAAGCAGATTACGTTTTGAGTATGAAAAATAAACTCTGTTAGAGAGTGGTAAAGTGTCTGTACTTGGCATTCAAGTATCTCCACTGTGTCTAATGCAGAACTGTGATGAGAGGTTTCAGTACAAGTACCAGCTCCGCTCCCACATGAGCATCCACATTGGGCACAAGCAGTTCATGTGTCAGTGGTGTGGCAAGGACTTCAACATGAAGCAGTACTTTGACGAACACATGAAAACACACACTGGTAAGGATTTATTGGGAAAGGTACAGCTTTGTCTCAGGCACTTGTTGGTAATCATCTGTAGGTCTGCGTAAAACATAAACCACAAGTGTGCTTTCTAAGTGAAATATATACATATATAATATATTATTGTATGTTATCTAAAATAAAACATATAACTTAATATTATATAATGTATATGTGTATATACATCTGTGTATATACAAATATGTATATTTATATGTGTATATAATCCATACATATATATGTATGGATTATATACATATATACATACACAGTGAAAATTACAATTTTGAAAATTTTCACTTAACTAATTTTTTTTTGGTCAGTGCTGGGGCTTGAACTCAGGCCTGGGCACTGTCCCTGAGCTGCTGCTGCTGCTGCTTTTTTTTTTTTTTTTTTTTTTTTTGCCAATCCTAGGGCTTGAACTCAGGGCCTGAGCACTGTCCCTGGCTTCTTGTTGCTCAAGGCTAGCACTCTGCCACTTGAGCCACAGCTCCTCTTTCAACATTTTTGGTAGTTAACTGAAGATAAGAGTCACAAACTTTTCTGCCCGGGCTGACTTTGAACTGTGATCCTCAGATCTCAGCCTCCTAAATAGCTAGGCATGAGTCACTGATGCCAGCTTTGCTTACTATGTATAGAAGTTGGTTTTTGTTTTTGTTTTTGTTTTTGTTTTTGCCAGTTCTGGGGCTTCAGGTCCTGGGTGCTGTTCCTGAACTTCTTTTGCTTATTGGTAGTACTGTACCACTTGAGCCACGTCTCCACATCCAGCATTCTGGTGGTTAATTGGAGATAAGAGTCTTATGAACTTTCTTGCCTGGGCTGGCTTTGAACAGCAATCCTCAGATCTTAGCTTCCTGAGTATCTAGAATAATATGTTTGAGCCCCTGACAGCTAGTCTATAGTAGTTCTTAGTACATTGAGTATACTGGACCTTTTTTTGTTGTTGTTGGTCGTGGGACTTTAACTCTGGGCCTAGCTGCTGTCCCTGAGCTCTTTAGCTCAAGGCTAGTGCTCTACCACTTTGAGCCACAGTGCCACTTCTGGTTTTCTGGTGGTTAATTGGAGATAAGAGTGTCACAGACTTTCCTGCCTGGGCTGGCTTTGAACTGTGATCCTCAGATCTCAGCCTCCTGAGTAGCTAGAATTATAGGCGTGAGCCACCAGCACCTGGCTACTGGACCTTCTTTAACATCAGTGTTGAAATACTTCTTCCTGGTGTGTTATCTGTTGTTTTATTTATTTTATTTATTTATTTTATTTATTTATTTATTGTCAGTCCTAGGGCTTGAACTCAGGGCCTAGGCACTATCCCTGAGCTTCTTTTGCTCAAGGCTAGTACTCTACCACTTGAGTCACAGCACCACTTCTGTTTTTTTCTGTTTATGTAGTACTGAGGAATGGAACCCAGGGCTTCATGCATACTAGGCAAGCACTCTACCACGAAACCACATTCTTAGCCTCATCTGTTTTTTAATACTCTTTGTAATGTCAAACCTTTGGAAAGCCGTTGGGTGGTGAGTTTAGATAAATCTGGCTGTGCCACTTACTAGCAGAATTGTCTAGCCTCTGGTAGTAGTATGTGAGAAATACAGGAGAGGAGTTAGCTTTAGAAAAGAAAAGGGAGGTCCCTTCAGATTGGTTAAAGTAACATTTAGAGACAGCAATGTGTTTGGATGAGAAGTAAAGTCATTGTGGGAACTGACATTGATTGAGCTGTTCTCTTGCAGTTAAAGAGAAGTGAGACATGTCCTATCTAGGGAAGCTGACCAAGCATCAGGCAGGGTTCTTAGGATGGTATGGACACAGGGTGAATTCAAAGCAGAATACTTCCTGGATACTTGTATCAGGCACAGTGCCAGGTGTCTTAACACAAGGATGAATGAAGACCTGGTTTCTGTCCTCACAGAGCCACCGGTCCAATAAATAACAAAAGTGATAATGAGAGGAACGGCAGCTAAAACACAGTGAGTGTCTATTATGTTAGGTACTGTTCTAAGCAATTGTGTTTTCTGTCCCAACAAACTGTTGGGTGGGTTATTTTTCAGACAAAGAACCGCAGCTCATATTAAAATAACTTGCTAAGCAGTCTGACTCCAGACTGCATACTTAATGTAGCAAGTAATAAAATAATAGGACCTACCAGACATTGTAAGTGTAAGAAGCAACATTCTAGGACCTGGTTGTCAGTTTCCAGGTTTGTCACTGTATTCAACCAGGTAGATCTCAAGGAAAGGAACTGATAGGTGAGAAGATTACCAGTTCTTTATTAATGAAAGATAATTTAAAACTCTACAAAACAGTACATGGTCTTAAACTGGAGGTGGTTCTTAAACTCGAGGCCTACCTACTGTTCCCTGAGGTTTTGTTTTTGCTCAAAGCTGACCATCTACCAATTAATTGAGCTACTGTTCCACTTCTGGCTTTTTGGTGGTTAGAGATAAAAATCTTACAGACTTTCCTACCTAGGCTGGCTTTGAACCACAATCCTCAGATCTCAGCCTCCCGAGTAGCTAGGATCGCAGCAGGAGCAATCCTAGTTCCGACACTTAATCCTCTGGTCAGTGTATTCCTTTCCTCAACAAAATTGTATTATAAATTAAATTATATGCAAGACCTAGACTGTTCTTTGCTGTGGTTTACATGTCAGCACTAGACTTCAGAGTTTTCAGTTCTCTCTCTCTCTGCTAGCAGGTAGCTTTGAGCAAATCTCCTGACTTCCCCATCTGTGAGGTTCACCAACATTAATATAGATGTAAAGTGGTTAGCCTTGAGCCTGGTGCACAGTAAGACTCCATACACAGTGGAGCAAGCACACCTATTAGAAGGAAAGGGAGCAGCCTTTGAGGTGATAGGAACAACTCTCAGCAGCAGGTGTTAGTGTTGGGACAAGCTGTACATTAAGCAAGCCACACTAGCCACCCCCACCCCCTCTTCTTCCCCTCATCCCTCCCTCCCTCCTTTGAATCAAATCAAGATGGTAGATGGTATCAAGTAGTGCTTGTGTCTACTCTGACCTGTTAGTTCCCAAGTTGGAGGAGCTCCTGACTGGAATATAAAATTCTGTGGGGAGGAGATGGGAATGTGGCTTAGTGGTAGTGCTTGCCTAGCATGCATGAAGCCCTGGGCTTGATTCCTCAGCACTACATAAGCAGAAAAAGCTGGAAGTGGTACTGTGGCTCAAGTGGCAGAGTGCAAGCCTTGAGCAAAAAGAAGCCAGGGACAGTGTTCAGGCCCTGAGTCCAAGCCCCAGGACTGACAAAAAAAAAAAAAAAATTCTGTGGGGAAGAGTATCTGTAACCTTTTTGTTAACACCAGGATGGCAGGAAAGCATACTTATCTCCCAGTATGTCAATGGGTTTTTGTATCTGTGCTCACTCATCTCAGGAGAGAAGCCTTTTATCTGTGAAATATGTGGCAAAAGCTTCACCAGCCGCCCCAACATGAAGAGGCACCGCAGAACTCACACAGGCGAGAAGCCCTACCCTTGTGATGTGTGTGGCCAGCGCTTCCGCTTCTCCAACATGCTCAAGGCACACAAGGAGAAGTGCTTTCGGGTAACCAGTCCCGTGAACGTGCCGCCTGCGGCCCAGATCCCACTTACCTCTGCCCCAGCTGCTCCTGTCCCTTCCGTCCCTTCCACAGTGAGCACGCCACCAAGCCCAGCCCCTCCGGCCAGTGTGAACCCGGTGGGCTCTCTTCCCCCTCGGCCTGTCCCCCACCCCTTCTCACACCTGCACATCCACCCTCACCCTCACCACCCGCACCACCTTCCTATCCCTCCAGTCCCCCACCTGCCCCCACCGCCAGCTCTCTTCAAGAGTGAGCCTTTAAACCACAGAGGCCAGAGTGAGGACAGCTTTCTGCGGCACCTGGCCGAGAAGAACAGTTCAGCACAGCACCACTAACACCACCTCCTTAAGTGCAGTCTCCCAGCGTTCCCACGGTGAGTCTCCTGGCCGAGAGGGGGCTGGTGAGCAGCCACGGTTCTCAGGCGCTCCTCCAACTCCTTCAGGGCTTTGCCATCGCCTTGGTGCGTCAACAGACCCAAGGAAATGAACCAGAAGATGACCTTGTAACTCTTAGGGGAACTGTCCTCGAATCCAGGGGAACCATGGCACTAAAGCCCAATTTGCTTGCATTTTCTGATGACTTTTATAAATTTTAGATACTCAGACTTGTGGGGTTTTATAATTTCATATCAGCTGATGAGATATGCTTGCTTTTATATCCCGGACTTCTCCTCAAAGAGGGGATAGGCCTGGTTTTCCTTTGTACTAATCGGGAAGGCTGTGAGATTAATCCAGAGCATTAATTGTATCACTGTGTATTGTAACTAATTCTTTTCAGCTTTGGTGCTGGCTACAGAGTTGAGCTGGCCATGTTTCACAGTATATCAAGCATTATAGAGAAAGCTGGAAGTTTTCTTCTTTGTGTAGCTCTCTTAACACACTCTTTATTTTACTACAGAAATTATTTTAGAGTTTTTGAATAGACTTCATTAGTAGTCTGTTTCTAAAATGAAATGTATTTCAATAAGCAGTGTAATTTTTTTCAGTGTAGCTGAACCTATGTTGTAAAATAGGAAAAAATTTTATAATCATCAAAATGTGATTCTTAAAGATGCATATAATAACTTCTATAATTCAAAGTTATTCTTAAATCCGTACAACTCAAAGGTGCTTCAGAGGCTAGGTGTATCTAAGAGGGTCTCCAGACCAGGTTACTGCAGAAATGAAGTTTTGCTTTTAGGACTTGGTGTGAGTACTCAGTCATGTAAAGATCTCTGCTCAGCACTCAGATGTTGGTCAGGCTCACTGATGTGCTGCTACCCTCTGGGTTCCCTTTGGCTCTGCTCGTGCATTAAGTGGACTGATTGACAGGGAGTTGGGCCCCTTTGGGAAAGCCACCTAAGGCTTGGCTGGTTTGAATCTGTGTGAAGTAGTTCACTGAAGAAGGAAGTAGTGGAGATGTTTTCCTTTCAGTCACATCTGCTTCTTACTTCCCTTAGGAACTGTGTTCATGTTTAACTGTTAGGAAAGAAAGATTGGAGTCTCTTGTGTTGAGGTTGCGTTATTTTCCTAGAATTACTACAAGAAGTTAACATGGCAGACTGAAATCACAAACATGATTTAAGCTGGCAGTGGCTGAGACATTTAGATGAGAAGACAAATTGGTTATGCATTGTAAAAGGTCTGTAGTATATAAAATATGGGTAATATCCACAATTTTGAGCTATTTTAATGCAGCTAAATTATAGTGAAGGAAAGCTCCTGTTTTGTTGCCCTGTCCCTGCAGATAGTTAACAGGACACCAGTACTTGTGGTGAGAAAGAGAGCAGCACCACCCATACCTCTAGGCTGCTTACTGTTCAAGTTTGGGGAACTTCCAGACATCACCAGGAGCAAGTAGGAATTGATCATCAGAAGGCTAAATGGAAGGACTAACATAACGGTGACCTATAGATAACCAAATTTATCCAGACTCAATATAGCTACAAATTTTCTATTTCTTCACCTCAGAGAACTAAGTTCTAAGATGAGGTCACTTATCTCCTCATCCCAGCCCCTCTTTTTGAATATTCAAATTCTTTAGCTTCTCTTTCTTCAGACTTTTTTTTAATGTGTGTGTGGTGTGTGCCAGTACTAGGACTTGAATTCAGGGTCTAGGCGCTGACCCTGGATTTTTGTGCTCAAGTCTAGCTTTCTGCCACTTTTAGCCATAGCTCCACTCCCAGCTTTTAGGTGGTTAATTGGAGATGAGAGTCTCATGGGCTTTCCTGCCTGGGCTGGTGTTGAACCTTGATCCTCAGATCTCAGCCTCCTGAGTAGCTACAGGTGTGTGCCACCGGTTGCCCAGCTTTTCCCAGACTCTTAGAATCATTGCCTAAATGAGAACCCTGGCTTCTCAAAGTAACAAATTAGGATTCACATTAAGTACTTTCTTACTGATTAACTCTAGCAGGGGAAGTGACACTCTCTCAACTGAGGATAGGGTCCCTTTGTGTAAGTACCACACTCTCTTTAACTTTTTAGTTTAATGATTCCAGATTTCTTCCTAATTTTGCTGTCGTCTTCCCTAATGCCTAGGAAAAAATGCAGCAAGGCAGAAAAGTATCTCAGGATAAACTTTTCTTCCTGGTCTTTTTTTTTTTTTGCCAGTCCTGGGCCTTGGACTCAGGGCCTGAGCACTGTCCCTGGCTTCTTCCCCTGGCTTCTTCCCGCTCAAGGCTAGCACTCTGCCACTTGAGCCACAGCGCCACTTCTGGCCGTTTTCTGTATATGTGGTGCTGGGGAATCGAACCCAGGGCTTCATGTATTAGAGGCAAGCACTCTTGCCACTAGGCCATATCCGCAGCCCTTCTTCCTGGTCTTGAGTGTAAGTTTTAATGAATGGCATTTTAAATATTTGTATACATCCTTTGAGCCCCATGTACCTGATAGGAAGTTAATTCCTTACTTAGGACCGTTATAACTTTCAAGGTTGCCTCCCCTTACCTCCACGATCTCCTTTGCATTCTATAACAAGTTGTAAATCCACACTTTCATGTTGACATATCGTTATTTCCTGGTCAGGCTTGCAATATTAAAACAATTTTTAAAAGATGGAAATTATAATTTAGTTAATTGGTTATACCTTATTTTGTTCTAAATAAATTTATAATACTGGGTAGAATTCTGGATTCTAGAGTTGAGGCCATTATATCAACCATTTGTGAGGTGTAATATAATTATACACTGGAAAATTCAGGTAGACATCTTTGATTTCTTTTTTTACTCAAGTAACTATAGCCATAAGAAAATATCTGCTTCACAGGAAAAGCATTATTAAGCAAATTATAACCACCATTCTTAAGAGAAGCAAAGGAGAAAGGAATTTTTTTTAATGAGCATTGTCCATTGTCACACAGTGTAATTCTTGATGAAACATATTGTGGAACAATCTAGAAACTTCCTTTTATTTTATTTTTCCTGGATTACTATACCTTCCCTAACTTGGGATTTGTGGTCTTCAGGAAAGCTGCTCAGATTATGACTCCTGGACAGTGTCATAATATAATGAAAAGTGAAACACATTATGAATAGTCAGAACAGCAATGCTTCTAAATGTAAGAGCTAGAGGATTAAGCCTTAAATATGTATGTATATCAGGTTTAACATGCTGAAGACTCAAACTCAGGGTTGAAAATTTGGTTGGGGTGCTCTATTAAGAAAAGTTGCTTTGTGTGGTGTATATTTCCCCACATATACTACAGCACCCATGAATCCTTCAGAGCCTACATATGTGTTTATTGGGGGTTGGGGAGAATGAGTTATAGATGAGTTTGAGTTCTCAGCTTTTTTCTGTACTTACGTCTTTGAAAGACAATAAAGGCCACATTTCAGCATTATGTAGAATAGTAAATTGAAGCTGTCTCTCATTACTTCATTTTATATTGTCTTCAAAGGCTTGTATTAATGCTGAAATTCCTTAGTTGAGAAAAATTCTCCCAAGGGCTTTCTAGAGAGTTGATTTACATTTTGTTGGTTGGTTTGTTTTTAAATCTTCGGTTCTTTTCTCATAGCTGTGTCATTCAAATATAAGCTGTTTGGCCTTAATGCAAGACTGTTGCTCTCTCAAATTGAGTTAGATAGGTTCATAGTGAGTTATGTTTTAAAATTTGAACGAAGAAAACAAAGTTTAGAACATGGGGCTTCATATCTACATATATTTATGATTTGACTTATATTTTTAGAGAGGAGGGAGATTGCCACATAAAACTTTAATATGTTCAAAGAAACTTTTGGAAATCATTTCCTTATTCTTTTATAATCTATTCTACACATTACCTGTTCTGAATCAGAGGCTGACCATGTTTCTGTGGTCATGTCATCTTTTTAAAAACTCCCTTTGTTGGTAGTAACTTTATGTTATGGTTAGAATTTAATTGTCCCTAGCACATTAAACCCAAGCAAAGTGCTCTGAAGAGATATTTGTAAAACTTTCGAGTTTTTTTACTTTCTTGAATTTCTATTTCAATTTTTCTTTTTTGTTGATATGGATATTTAGTTACATTTTTTATTTCACTGGAAGTTTTAAATTTGAGATTAGAAAGCAGAGTTAGAAATCCTTTTGCTAGAGCAGGAGGCTCAAGTGTTAAGTGCCTGCCTAGCAAGTTAGAGGCACTGAATCCAATACTCAGTACCACCAAAAAAATTGTTTTAACCACATTTGCAGATATCTTATTTGCATTACCACATTTTCAGATTGGGTTAGTAAACACTCTGGGTAGGTGAGCTTTTATGTGTTAAAAATAAATAAAAGCTATGGTAAGAAAAGCCCTTCTGTTTGAGCTACTGAGGGGAAAAAAGATAAACTTGTACTGCATTGCAGATCCACATGGTGAATTTCTCCATGCTGGTGCCGACCATGTAAGGACTAGTTAAGAGTTACATGAAGCATCTTATCAGCTAGCTACCTTTTAAAAGTCATCAGCTCACTTGGACTCTTCCATCTATAAAGTTGACTAAGTAAATACTGGGTTTTAATTTTTCCATTGCTTAAACCAAGATAGGAAATTTCCCCAAAAGATCATTGTTTATCAGGAGAAAGGCCGTAAGCCATTAGGGACAGTGGTGTTATTATGCAATAACAGTGCCCTACCTAACCTGCTCTCCTCATCTGTAGCATTCATGAGAAATAAAGCTGACCTCCCAACCCTGGGCACTACCTCAAAAAGCAAACAGATACTCTGCACTCTCAACGGAAGCCATAGAGTTGTCATCACTAGATCCACTTTCACACTTCTATACTTTTTTACTCTAGAATTTTTATAGACTTTCTAATCAGATTTTTGTCTTAGAAGATAGGTTTTGCAAGACCCAAAGGGAAATTAAACTCCTTAATTGTCCCAACTTTGAAGTTTTAGCTTCAGCAAATTTGTTTTAAGAACCAGATAATGCACCACTTACCTAATTCTATATTTAAGCCAGAGCTACTTTACAGAATTGCGTATCTTGAAAGCAAATTTACCTTGTCTCCTAGAAGCTATGTTATTATAAGAAATCACTTACCAAGTAGGTTTCTTTCTACCATATTGATTCTATGTATTACTTGATGATACATTTGTTGTCACAATGTTCCTGGAGTCACTTTTAGTTCTTTAGGACAGGGAAGTGAGAAATCACCTTTGTCTCATAATCTGCTTTCTCACTGCAGCTACAGTCTCTCACTCTGTCTCTGAGTGCCTTCAAAAAGCCAGCATCGGGCAACATTCTTTCCCTGGGTTCTATCCTACCTCTGGCTGCTTTATTCTACATAATATAGGAATTCACCCTCATTCCAATTGGTTTAACTCCACAGACTAGCTACAACCTTGGACAAGAATTTTGAACATGATTCGTCCCTTTCTGTAATCATGTGTGTGTCGATGTGTGTGTCAGTGTGTATCAATCCTTGGGCTTGAACTCAGGGCCCAGATACTGTCCCTGCGCTTTTTTGATCAAGGCTAGCACACTACCACTTAAGCCATAGCTCCACTTCCAGCTTTTTGGTGGTTAATTGGAGATAAGAGTCTGATGGGCTTTCCTGTCCAGGCTGGCTTCAGGTGGCAATCCTGAGTAGTTTAGGTTACAGTGTGAGCCACCAGCGCCTGGCCCTCCATGTAACTTTTATATTACATTTTCATTTTTATTTATATCTTATTTCTTCACATATTGGATCTCTAGAGTTGATTCTATCCTTATCTGACTCTTATACTTGTTTTCTTTTACCAGGAATTAGCCATTCCTTTAAAAATGAAAATTCATTGTGTGAGTCTTTTGAACACCCTTTTTCTCATCTGAAGTCTTCCGGCTGCCTGCCCTTCTCCATTAAGCCTCTCAAATGCTGCTGCTGTATGTCATCCTTCCAGAAACATTTTTCAAGGTTGTACCCATACTTTCATCTTAGCCAAGTGATTTTTTTGCCAGTCCTGGGGCTTGAACTCAGGGCCTGAGCACTGTCCCTGGCTTCTTTGTGCTCAAGGCTAGCACTCTACCACTTAAGCCACAGCGCCACTGTTTATGTGATGCTGTAGAATTGAATCCAAGGCTTCATGCATGCAAGGCAAGCACTCTACTTCTAAGCCACATTCCCAGCCCAGCCAAGTGATTTTTTTAAAGCACCCTCTGGGTTTAACAAAATTTGGTTTGTTTATTTTTTATCTGCTTGTCTTATCCATCCCCTGCCCCTCAAGAAAACCTCTGTTTACTTGCTTTTCTAGTGTTCTCATCTTATTCACAGTATGGCTGATAGATAATGTACGAAGGATATTATCAAAGGAGGTTGAAGTGTGTTTTGCATGCGCACCACACTGGTGAGGTTTACTTTAGCAATTAAGTAATCTTTTACAGTCAAAATTAAAGTTGGTGCTGTGGACAGTTGAACTATTCCTAAGTTCTCCAGAAGCAAGAGCAAATGAATGCTTTCCAATGAAGAAATTGGACTCCATCTTCTATAGGCATAGTGGATGCTATTAAGTATTTTGACCATAGTCAAAATCTTTGCTTTTAGTCTTAAAAATCTCAGCCTCTGCCCTTAAAGCTATTACTACTCAGGTTTTTAAAACTAGTAACCACACAAGGTGAGAGTCTAAGAAGGCATTTGTTAATAAATTCTTAATTGTTTTGTCTGGCAACAAGTAGTATATGGGACAGTGCAAATCTGAGACTGGATATGATTGATTGAGTATATTCAAGCCATTTGAAGGCTTCACTGGCTCTCTGTAATGTGAAGACCAGTTTCCAAAATGTGAAAGGTAGACTTCTGTTACAGAAATTGGTGAGGATTTTTTTGTTGTTGTTTTGTTTTCGGTAATACGTGTACTGTGGCTTGAACTCAGGGCCTGGGGTTATCCCTTAGTTTTTTGCTCTACCGTTTGAGCCACAGTTCCACTTCAAGCTTTTTGGTGGTTAATTAGAGATAAGAATCCCACAGACTTTCCTGCTTGGGTTGGCTTTGAACTGCAATTTTCAGAAATCATCCTCCTAAGTAGCTAGGATTACAGGCATGAGCCAGCTCTCCCAGCTCTTCCAAAAGTTTTAACGTGCATTTTATTCACTTGACATGGGCTGTACATCTATTCTATCTGCAGTACTTGCTTTGGCCACAAGAGAGCAGTAAAGAACTTCTGGTCTTTATTCTCACTTGTAAAGACATAATGTGTTTTTCTTTTACAAAATCAATTTGTACTTAGGGTTTATAAAATTTCAGTTAATTAAATCAAGTTGAAAAGATTTGAAATACTAAACTATTACCCAGCTGGATTTTTTTTCTAATTCATCTTTTTTCTTTTTTTCTAAGATATATTCCAAAGATGGTTTTAACTCAATGAGTTTAGTTGTTCCTTGTCATCTTTAGACTTAAAATTAAAGAAAATATTTTTAAGAAAATTCACTCTTCTTTTTTCTCTTGTGAGGTCCTAAATTATTATATGTTCTTAGGTTTGTAAATACATTTTATAAACCTGTCACCAATAAGAATAGACTTCAAAAGTAATTAATTTGAGGGGAGAGAAAGAGGAGAATGAGACAGGGGCTCATTGTGTAGCCCAAGCAGGCCTTAAATATGTGATCCTCCTGTCTGAGCCTCCAGAGTGCTGGGATTACAGGCCAGTGTTACCTTGCTGGGCTATGACTTTCCTTGAGCACCTCAAATTCACTTACACTTTTATAATTATATTTTCTGCAATTTAAATTGCCAAAATTTATTTGTTACAAATAATCATTTTAGAGGCCGGAGATGTAGCTCATTTGGTAGAGAGCAAGCCAATGGGCATACTGTGCTCGAATCTCAATCTTACAAAACAAAAATAGAAAATTTAGGCAGGCATTAATGGCTAACCCCTGTTATCGTAGAAACTCAGGAGGTTAAAACCTGGAGGATTTAGGCTCAAAGCCAATCCAAGAAGAAATGTCCAAAAGATTGCATCTCAAGTTAACCAGCAAAAAGCAAGTAGTAGAGTGCCAGCCTGGCAAGTTCGAGATCCTGAATTTAAACCTCCATTTCTGGCAAAAAATAAAAATAATAAATAGAAGTTCTCTCGTGTAAGTATTAGTGAAGTATTTTTTAAAGAGTGCCTATAAATAGTGTATGTGTGTGTGTGTCAGTGTCAGTACTGGGGCTTCAACTCAGGGCCTGGACACTGTCCTTTGGCTTTTTCACTCAAGGCTGATGCTCTACCACTTGAGCCACAGCTCCACTTCGGCTTTTATTTCTTGCCTAGGCAGGCTTCAAACTGTAATTCTCAGATCTCAGCCCCCTGAGTAGCTAGAATTACAGGCATGAGCCACCAGCATGCAGCTAAATCCTATTTTAGTAAGACATTTTTCAGAAGATTCCCTTTGCATTTTTGAGCTTCATCTGACCTTGGGATGAAAAACATATTCTCACCCTCTCTGATCATTCTCCTGAGACTTCCGGGTTTTTCCTTTGCTGTTACCCATTTCTCTTTAATACACAAAAACATAACATCACCTGATTCTAGTGGCTTTGTATCATTCTGTTTCTACTGTTCCAGTAGAATCAATATATTTTATCCCTTGGCTGTACTGAGTACTGAACTCAGGGGCTCATGCTTTCTTATTTAGGCAAGCACTGTACCACTTAAGCCATTCCTCCAAGCCCTGGACTCTAATATTCTTTACTATGTAGTCTCATCTACAGATCTCTTTCCATCACTTAGTGTTTCTTTTATACTAAAATATGACTTTTGATCCTACAATGTTATCAGAAACTTTTCTAAGTCCTTTCCTGCTTTGTTTCTCCACAGCAGCTGCTAACTGATCATGCCTTGCAAGTTACTCCAGGCTCTTTTCATTTCTAACCAGCAGCCCCTTGAGCTTAATATTGGCTCTTTCTTTCTTTCTTTCTTTCTTTCTTTCTTTCTTTCTTTCTTTCTTTCTTTCTTTCTCTCTTTCTTTCCTTCCTTCCTTCCAGTTTTTTTTTTCTTGTAGTATTGATGATCAAACCCAGGGTATCATACTTGCTAGGTAAGTGTTCTACCATTTGAGCTAAGCCCCCAGTCCTGTATTTCTTTCTCTCTCTCTCTCTCTCTCTCTCTCTCTCTCTCTCTCTCTCTCTCTCTCTCTCTCTCTCTCTCTCTCTCTCTGCCAGTCCTGGGCCTTGGACTCAGGGCCTGAGCACTGTCCCTGGCTTCTTTTTGCTCAAGGCTAGCACTCTGCCACTTGAGCCACAGCACCACTTCTGGACATTTTCTATATATGTGGTGCTTGGGAATCGAACCCAGGGCTTCATGTATAGGATGCAAGCACTCTTGCCACTAGGCCATATCCCCAGCCCTGTATTTCTCTTTTTAAGTCTCACAGAATTCTTTCAATCTCAGAACTTAAACTCAGATAGCCTAATCCAGGTTTCCAGCCCTGATCTCTTTACCAAGGTCACTCATACTTTATTTTTTCTTTCTAGTTCATTTTGTAGTCAGTAACCTTAGAAGCCATTACTTGGTAAAGAAAGATCTGCTTTTTCCCTCTCTTCTTCATCTCTACCATTATTCGATGATGCAATGTGCATTTGTGTGTGTTGATCACCTAATTTTCTCTAATTACTAAGTCTAGGGATTGTTCAGTCATCATGACTCAAGCAAAGATTGATATGAAAGCCTGGTGTCCTTAAGGGTCAGGCAGCTTAATTAACTAGCCTTTGTTAACATTGATGACTTAGACTAAAAGCCAGGACCTTGCCTCCAGGGATGCCTTGTGTGCTAAATGCAGAGCAGAAAGGTGACCCTATTTCCTCATCCCCAGGTCTGAAGGGAGGGAAGACCTGGGGGAGGGGGTGGGTGGGAGGGACTGCTCTCACCCTGTCTGCTTCCTGTGCAGAAGTCACTAGAGAGCAAGTCCTTCCAGTCTGGCCAGAGAGGTCCCCATGCCTGGCACTCCTCAGGCTAGGAAGAACAGAGACCAGGGTGTTCCCTCTCCACCAATTTCTTGTCTTTGGCCTCCTAGCCTCCATCAGCTCTCAGAACCCTGAGTTTTGTTCATTTATTGCAGCATAGTGTGTATAGATCAGTCATCAACTAAAGGCAAACAGCAAGTGGAAGCCTCAGGACCACTTACACCTGGAAGGTCCTCCCTAACTGGTTCCTGCCAGGCCCCTTTCCCTCTAGCAAGAGTCACCCTGAGCAATACCAGACACACAAGTGGTATCTCCCCTATAACTCCAACACTCAACAGAGGAAAAAACAGAAGCTGTGACCCCTTTAGATAACAGGTGGTCAGGTGCAACTTGTTTTTGTTTTCCCCAACAGTACTGAGATCACTTGCACTTTCCCTCATTTCTTATAAGAAAATACAGTCTGCTTGTTTAGCATTAGGTTTACAAAGCTTGTCATTGAATGTTGAATATTTGTCCAAAGGAGTTTGACAAAACAGAAGCTGCTTGGTCCCTGTCTGCTAGGTCATAAAGATTAAGGCCAGGTGGTGGGGCAACTTATCTCAAGTCCAGAACGGGGCAGCATCCCTATCCTACCTCTCTGCAAGCGGAGATGCAAGCGAAGGTCACGTTGGACTCAGTGTAGGGCAGGTATCTGTCATGCTGCAAAGACGTTTAGAGGAGTTTGGGTTGGGGAGGTGACAGGTAGGTAGGCAGGTGGGCAAGACCCGGGAGAGAGGGCTTCTTGGCCCCAGGGAACTGAGCAGACTCAGGCTCTGCGCCTGCCCACGCTGCCTGGCTTCCCTGAATCACTTTTCCAGCATCCTGTCAGATCCCTCCATGTGCTGATTTCCCCTTCTGTGTTAACTATAACAATATTACTTTTTCTTAGCAATTGAAATGCACTTTTTTAATTTCAACTCAATCATGATTTTAAGTATGAAAAATTTATAGATTGTTAAAACTTATTTTTTGTGTATTTTTAACCACTCAATGTAGCATTGTATATTTTATTCTTGTGAGACTCTGGTACAAGGTGTGCCGCTTAATGATTTTTTTTTTCTGAGATGCTGGGCCTTTGGATGTGTACGGTAACCAACTTAATGCTAATGTTCAAAGTAAAAAAAAAAAGAAGAAGCCATATCCTTGTGTGTCTTTATTTCTCTCATCTTGTTCACATTTTAAGGTTTCTTTGCTTCATGAAATGTTCTTTTTATGTAAAGCTGAACAATTGTACAAACATCACCAGTATTATTGGTTGGGGTCTCTCGCAATGATAACAGGCTACTTGAACCCCCAAAACTTTGCTCGATCCTTTATGAATATCACAGTTAGACTAATTTGGGCCTTTGCAGTGCTGCTGGGTCTACACTGATTGCTTGCAGTGACACCTTTCAGCCCAGATGAATGGTCGGAAAATAAGCTTGAGGAGAGCACAAGGGGAAAGCATCAGAGCTAGGTTCTAAACTGATGTGAAGAAAAACACAGATGGCTATAATACAGCAGTAAGTGGCAATGCTTGTAAGTATTGGGGAGGGGGCTCCACTCCTGCTCCCACCTACCTCACCTCATCCTTCATTCAGTTCTTCCACACATGTGTATTAAGTAGCTAAGACTGACGTAACAAGTGGGGATTCTTCAGTGAATGAGGCAGTGCGCTTCCTCTCATAGAGCATGCTTGCCAGTGGAGGAAACTGAGTAAGAGACGAGGCAGCAATCCTCTAACAGTGTCAGGTGCTGTGATCCCTTGCAGTGTGAAGCTTGGCCTCTGAGCAAGAGCTGTGCCAACTGGAAGATAAACTTGTTTCTTTCGCAAGCCTTTCCAGCTCACATCTACCCTGGTTTATTCCTGCTAAGGATTCCAATTAGGGAGTTGAGCCTAGAGGAAGGAAACCTTATTGTTCAAGTTTCTCTTTGTTTGAAACCTCTTAGACTGGAACAAAACTGACCAGGTCATAGTATTGCCATTTTTATTCTCTATCATCTTGTATCTCTGACTAGAGATAAATGTTAGCACTTTTTTTTTTTTTTTTTTTTGGCCAGTCCTGGGCCTTGGACTCAGGGCCTGAGCACTGTCCCTGGCTTCTTCCCGCTCAAGGCTAGCACTCTGCCACTTGAGCCACAGCGCCGCTTCTGGCCGTTTTCTGTATATGTGGTGCTGGGGAATCGAACCTAGGGCCTCGTGTATCCGAGGCAGGCACTCTTGCCACTAGGCTATATCCCCAGCCCCACGTTTTTTTTTTTTTTATTCCACTGGTACGAAATAGATCCCTACTCTTATTCCAGGACACACTAAATCAGCAGCTTTCAAACTTTAGACATATATGTTCTGGAGTTTGAACTCAGGACCTTGTACTTGCTGGGCAAGTGTTCTTCTTCTTATGGGTGGGGGGAGGGGTTAAGGTGTCTCTTCCTGCCCAGGAACATTCCTAGACTTCAGTCTGGCTATTTTAAGCTACTTTAGACTTCTGATACAACTGAGATGACATGTACATGCCCTGCCACCATGACCAGCTTCTTCCATTCAGATGGAGTCTCACACACTTCTGGGCTCGTGCTGGCTTGAAACTGTAATCCTACCTATCTGAAACCTCCCACATGGCTAGGATGACAGGCAACCCAGCTGTACCCAGATATGGGGTAAGAACAGCTCTTGTAAACTTTTCTGCCCAGGCTGACTTTGAACCACAATCCTCTTGTTCTCTGCCACCAAAGTAACCCTGCATTACAGGGATGTAATGCAGCACCAGGCTTGGATTTTCCAATATGTTAAGCCTCAACACTATTTCTGAATGCATCCAAGATTTCCAAGGCTCCTGCACAGATGGCCATTGCTCAGCTCAGTGCCCCGCAGGGGAGATAGTTCAAATCCTCCTCACTAGCCTGCTGCTAGCATCACGGAAGACCGCTGCAACTACTTGTTTGCAATTCAAGCATAAACCACTCTTTTCCAGGTTTCCATGGCAAGTCATGACAGTAATGATTTAGATGAAACACTTCCTTGGTCCACACCATTTTATATCCTTGTCCTTTCCATCAATTTCTTAGTAAGACAAGTAGCCATTCTTTCTTCCCTTTACTGGACTGGTTTTGTGACTGCTTTGACCAATAGAATGTTGGAGTCTGTCTGCCAAGACACCTGGAAACTTCCATTTTTATTCTCCTGGAACATGATAGCCAAGAAGCCCAGGCTAGACCACTGAAGGAGAGGAAGTATGCAGGGAGAGTTCCCAGCTGTCCCTGTCAAGCCCCAGACCTATGTAAGGATATCTTAGACCCTCCAGTTCAACTGACCCAACAGCTAATTTCATGCTTAGGAGCCCAGCTGAGACCCACAGAATAACCAACTGCCCAGCCCACCCACGGGATCAGGAGAAATCCATTCATATTTTAAGCCACCAAAATGGGGCAGTTTGTTACACAACAATAGATACCTTGAAATAGCCTTCACATTTAGGTCTAACAGTTGCTAAAAGCTTATTATACCTTTACTCAGTCCCTTGTACCAGAAACTAAACATTTTGGCCTATTAGTTGTTCATTTCTAGGTTGCTGCTTTCTCTATTTTCTGCCCATAGGTAGTGGCTGTGGACTGGAAAAAGGACTTTCACATAGCCACAACAGGTTTCACAGGCAACACAACCATTTCAAGGTTCCTTTCATGCCTGTTCTTCTACGTTCCCAACTTTGTTCCTGAACTCTTGGGTTAGGAAATGCCTGGCATTATAGCACTCTAGTACAGTTTGCCCTGAGAACAAGTTTATCTTCCCTGCTCTATTCAAATGATCTTTCCCAAGATAGGATTGAAGGAGATAGTTTGGCAAAATGATCTGAAATCTACAAGCTTATTCACAGACAAATCTGGGTTAAGCCTTGCAGCCATGTCTGCAAGCAATCTAAACACTTAGACAATTTAAACACACCATGTCTATAAAAGAGAATATTAATAGCACCTACCCTAAAGTCATTATGAGGCTCAAAGAATGCAGCTAAAAGGTTCTGCTTAGTGTTTGGCAGTAAGATTTTAGACAGACACTTTCATTATAATGGTGCTTCTCAACAATCTTCCCAGTTGTCCTAATCTCCTGGTATTCACATCCTTGACGTGAACTGAACTCAGTGACGTGCTTCTGACGGATACAAAATGGCAGAAAGCATGAGACATCATTTGCAATGTTAAGTTGCAAAAATACTCTTGGTAAATGTCTATAATTCTTAGCATTTGGGAGGTTAAGTCAGGAAGATCTCAAATTCAAGGACAGCCTGGGCTATATTTAAAAAAAAAAAGAAAGAAAGAAACTATCTTAGCCAGGAGTCAGTGGCTCATGCCTGTCATCCTAGCTACTTAGGAGTCTGAGATCTGAGGATCTTGGTTCAAAACCAGGCCAGGCAGGAAAATCTGAGAGCCTTATCTTCAATAAACTACTCAGAAAAAGCTGGAAGTAGCACTGTGGCACAAGTGATAGAGCACTAGCTGTAAGCACAGAGAGGCTCAGAAACAGAGCCCAGGTCCTGAGTTCAAGCCCCAGGACCAGAAAAAAAAAATCTATCTCAAACTTTAAAATAAAACTCTTGGGGGAGGGGGACATCGGTGGGGTGGCTCACGCCTGTAATCCTACTCGGGAGGCTGAGATTGGAGGACCTAGGTTCAAAGCCAGCCCAGGCAGGAAGGTCTGTGAAGCTCTTATCTCCAAATAACCACCAGAAAACAAGTGGCGCTGTGGCTCAAGTGGTAAACACTTAGACTTGAGCTGAAGAGCTCAGGGACAGCACCCAGGCCAAGTCCAAGCCCCATGACTGATAAAAAATAAAATAAAGTTCTTGCATGCCTCATTCTCCAAGCAGCAGCTTCCATGTCATGAGGACATTTAGGAGGAGTCTGTGGCAGATGTGCCGGGAACTGAAGGCTGCCAGCAGGCATATGAGTGAACTTGGAAGACTTGCTGAGGCCTGCCAGCAGTCCACGAGTGAGGCTGGAAGTGGGCTTTCCAGCCATGGCAGAACCCTGAGGTGCTTCTGGGCCAGGAGCTTGATGAAAGCCCCAATGCTAAACGCATACGTACTCTGGGCTCAGATTGGTGACCAACAGCAACTATAGTATTTGACTATGTTTGGGTGGTAATTTATTGTTCACCTGTAGAAAAGAACAGATATGAGTCACTAGGAGGTGGTCCTGTGTACTGTACATACTCTGCTGTACTCTGCTGCAGGCATAGTAGTGATGCCCAGGAATGTGATGAAGACACCCATCCAGCGGCTCCTGAGTATTGCCACAAGCAGCTCTCTCTACCTTGTCACCCCTAGGAATTGCTTTCAGTGAAAGAGAGCAGCCTCCCTTCCCCAATACCAGCCCACATCCAGTGATGGGTTGGGGCTGCTTTGAAGACCCCCCCCCCCACCTTCTGAACTGTGAGATCACAATGGTTTATTGTGACCTTCACAGCTCAGCCCGGAATCCCCTGTCCAGGCCTCTTCCTTCACAGTGCTGGAATCAGTGCTTAGGGCCATCAGGAGTGATTGGTACTGGGAATGGCTCTAACATGGGATTCTAGATCTGGCTCACTCCCTGGCAGTTGGTAATGAGGACCCCATCACCAGTGGGAACTGAACTCTTGATTAGCCTTAGGGTACTAAAGTGGTGTGACTATTCACACTGGTGGGGAGCTTGCAGGAGGAACTGCCCTGAAAGTACATGATCACGGGGTTTTGAGTGCTGGGAAATAGGAATTCAGAAGACAACAGGCTCTGGGTAGTCACCACTGATACATGAGAAGAAGACAATGAAAGGCTGTGTTTAGCTACCAACTGAAGGCAAGTGTGCAAATCACAGGGCCTTGGGTTGTTTTAAAGCCTTGTAGTGTCTGGAAAAAAACAACAACAACAGATGTGGGAACATGAAAGTGGGCACCCAACATAGCTAAGGACGTGGGAATGGCTTTGGAATTGGGCAGTGGGCAGAGGGCTGGAAGACTTGAGAATCTTGATACGAAAATGCCTAGATTGACTTGAACAAACCAACATACAGACACAAGGGACTGGAACCCAATGGAGAAGGCTTGTCTGGCGTGAAGAGGGCCCTGGGTAAGACACTGCTGGTCAGAATTATCATTTCTGTAAAATTTGCAGAAATCATCAATTGCCTTAGAGAAACCTTTATCTCCACAGAGAGACTAGTTAGTAGAAGCCAGCGTTAACACCCCCAGTGAGAGCTCAGGAGGGAGGAAAGGGCTAATGGGAGCTGGAAGAAAGGAGTTCCTTGTTAGGTGGTGGCAGCCAGCCTAGCAGAATTGTGTAGCTGCTCGTTGGAAAACAGAACTTACAGAGCTGGGTATGGTTCCTCACACATGCAACCTAGCTACTCGAGAGGTGGAAATTAGGAGGATTTCAGTTTGAGGACAGCCTGATTTTTTTTAAAAAAGCAAGACCCCATCACAATCAATAAAAATTGGGTGTGATGGCTCATGTCTGTCAAGCCAGCTGTGTAAGGAAGCTAAATTAGGATTGCAGTTCAGGCCAACTCAAACAAAAATATAAGACTCTATTAAAAAAAATAACTTAGGCAAAAAGTACTTGGGGAAATCCTAATGTCTTTTTACTACTCGGAACAATATAAAGAAGAGAAATAAACTGAGGAAAAATCTGTTTAAAAAAAAAAAAAACACAGAACTTGCTGACCAGGGAAATTCTCAGCCTCACCTGTTTGTAATGGCTGGCCAAATTGGCACAGGGAAAATTCCAAGTGTGGAAACGTATAAACTTGCAGAAATCTCAGAAAAAAATCAAAGTGTTGGTCACAAAAGAGTAAGGGCTATATCAATTTCCTAGGACTACCATAATGAAGTGTCACAAACTGGGATTATAGGCGTGATCCACTGGAGCTGTGCTTTCTTTTGTTTGGAGATAAGGTCTCTGCGTACCCTGGGCTGGTCTTGAAGTTACTGTACAGACCAGGTCTAGCCTCAGATTCACTACTTTTCTGCCTCTGGCTCCTGAGTCATGCATGCTATGGTGTAACTATGGTTGCATCCTCTGAAACTCAAGTTAAAGTTTAACCAGCATTATGGGGTATTAAGAAGGGCACCACTGGAGCTGGGAAGGTGGTTTAGTGGTAGAGTGCTTGCCTAGCATGCATGAAGCCCTGGATTCAATTCTTCAGTACCACATACACAGAAAAAGCCAGAAGTGGAGCTGTGACTCAAGTGGTAGAGTGCTAACTTTGAACAAAAAAAGCTCAGGGACAGTGCCCAGGCCCTGAGTTCAAGCACAAGTACTGGCACCAAAAACAAAACAATGGGAAAGCTAGCTACTCAGGAAACTGAGGCCTAAAGATTTGTTTAAAGCAAGCTCAGGTAGACATCAATCCTTGAGACTCTTATCCTCAATTAGTCAGCAAAAATCCAAAACTGAAAGCACAGCTCAAGTGGTAGGATCCTAGCTGTGAACAAGAGTCCAACAAGATGCATGAGGCCCTTAATTCAAGCCCCAGCACAATGAAATAAAATAACATTGGAATTTAATCTGACAATGAAGGGGAGGGGCTTTAGGAGACTAGATGTAGTCATTAAAATTGAGTCCTCTTGGCTACACTAAAAGAGAAACCAGAACACACACACACACTCTCTCTCTCTCTCTCTCTCTCTCTCTCTCTCTCTCTCTCTCTCTCTCTCACTGTCTCTTGATATGTGATCTCTTGCTCTGCCTTGGGACTTGGCCAGCGGTGAGGCTATCACCAGTTTTACAGTCACCTGATGTAGGATCTCCAAAATCATGTGCCAAAATAGATCTTTTTTTTTTTTTTAGAACTTACAGTCTGTACTTTTTGTGTTACTAGCCACAGAGTAGGTAAATAGAGATCAGCAGAAGTAGGGAATAAAAGCTTTAACTGGGCCCAATAGCATGGACTCACTCACCAAGACTCATCTTGCTACTGCCAACCAGCAGCTGGTAACAAAGAGCAAAAGCTACATGCCGCCCAGATAAGGCTCCAACACTCCTGTGAGATCAAAGAGCACGTGGTAGGTAAAGGGTGAACAAATTCTCTGAAGAAGCTGCATCTGTATTAAAGAGGTTCATGACTGTAATCCTAACTACTCTGGAGGCTAGATATGAGGATGGTAGTTAAAAAACAGCCCCAGGCAGGAAAACCTGAGAAACTCAAATCTAATTAACCAGTGAAAAGCCAGAGGTGGAGCAGTGACTCAATAGTAGAGCAGCAGCTTTGAGGGAAAAAAGCCAAGCTTGAATTCAAAGTCCAGTCCAAAAACAACAAAAAGCAAATCCTATAGACTTGACTGAGAAGAACATTCCGAGTATGGAGATGAAATGTTGGTCAAGAGCTAAAATTTTATTTTGGGCTACCTTTAATCCTTTTAAATAGCCTTTTACTACCTATGTCTATATCTGGCCAAACATTAAGGTAAAACTTGTAGATAAAATTCCTGGAATGGCTGGGCACAGGTGGCTCAAGCTGTAATCCTAGCTACTCAGGAGGCTGAGATCTGAGGATCACAGTTCAAAGCCAGCCCAGGCAGGAAAGTCAGTGAGACTCTTATCTTCAATTAACCACCAGAAAACCAGACGTGGCACTGTGGCTTACGTGGTAGAGCATTAGCCTTGAGCTGAAGCGCTCAAGGAGAGTGCCCAGGCCCAGAGTTCAATCCCCACAACCAACAACAACTACAAAGAGGCTAAGATGTGAGGATCTTGGTTTAAAGCCAGCCCAGGAAGGAAAGTCTGTGAAACTTAATCAGGGGGAAATGGATGTAGAGATGTGCCTCCAGTCGTTGCTCTAAGCTTGGAAAGAAAAAAGCCAACCAAGAGTACAAAGTCCTGAGTTCAAGCCCTAGTACCTGCACCTCCCAAAAATGGGAGGAAAGACTCATATAACCTCATTTGTGGTTGAGCAAGTTACTCAGAGTAACTTGAATCCATTTCCTGGAGCGTGGTCACTCTTGTTTGGCTCAGAATAAATGCTTTTCTTATCTTCTTGAGAGTTGTATGTCAACAAAGGTGGTTGCATGTCACCCCTCTGGATGAGGCAACAATTTCCCGTGAAAAGAGCTGACACCCACTCTGGGTATGAGAGTGCTTTTCCAGCCACTGGACCTAAGCTAAGCTTCTGTCAGCTTGCCCAGACAATAATGCCCTTACTCAAATACTAATCTAGGAGCTATTGGGGTGCTATTTAGTTCATGTGATTACCATCTATACCTAGCTTTAAGTAAAGAGATTATCCTGGATAATTGGGTGGACCTCATCAATTCCGTTGGAAAGTCATATCAACTCTATGGGTTCTTGAGAAGAATTACTTTTTCTTTTTGATGGGGCAGTACTCAGGTTTGAACTTCTGGCCTTGTACTTTCTGGACAAAAAGGTGCTTTACAGCTTGAACCATTTCCTCCGCCCAAGAAGAAATTCTGCCCTAAATAGCAGCATCAGCTCCTGCCCAAGAGTTCCAGCCTGCTGGCTGACTTTGGGGATTTGAGATTGTCCAAAGCCAACCCAGGCAGGAAAGTTGTGAGACTTTTGACTCAAATTACCACCAAAAAGCTAGCAATGGAGCTGTGGCTCAGCTGTGTTCAGCTGGTAGAGCACTAGCCTTGAGGGGAAAAATAAAAGCCCAGAGCTTGAGTTTAAGCCCCAATACGTACACCAAAATAAATAATGAATAGTCCCAAGTTGCCATTATGTGGTTTGATACTAAATAAAGGAAACTTCATTCAGATAAGATCATCTGCATGCATTTCCAGGTGACTGTTGACAATCAAGTGCAGTTCCGATAAAACTGTGGGTATCCCATCTTTACACAGTGTGCAGGCCCAAGGCCTCTAGTGGAGATTCCTAGTTCATTTAAAGGTGGTCTTTTTCTGAATGGCATGGGAGTCATTCTTTATGAGATCCTGCTTCCTCCTTAACAACTTCTAGGATGAGAGCAGCACTAGCGAACATTTCAACTGTCTGCGTGGCTGCAAAGTAGCATCCATGATTTTGGATTCTGGAACCAGATCATCCCCAGGGAAGTGTGCTCATCCCTTCACGTGATTCGCCTCTATCTGGCTTGTGGAAGTACATCACCCAGTGAGCATGGAATTCCTCATCTGTTTCATGTGACTCATGGAAGTGGGGCTGGGACCCAGAGCCTGAGAACCCGAGGCCTCAGAGGCCAGCCCAGGCCGGTGCAGCTGCGGCTGCTAGCCACTGCACCTAGCACCAACTGTGCACAGCAAGCAACAGGCAGCCCTCCCCAGCCACCAACTCCACTAGGGCCTTAGTCCTGTGGACCTACCAGCCTCCAGAAATGTGAGAAGCAGGTGACTTTTTTTCTTGACCAGTCCTGGGGCTTGAACTCAGGGCCTGGGCACTGTCCCTGAACAACTTTTTGCTCAAGGCTAGCACTTCACCACTTTGAGTCACAGTGCCACATCCGGTGTTCTGGCGATTAGTTGGAGATAAGAGTCTCGCAGACTTTCTTGCCTGGGCTGGCTTCCTCGGATCTCAGCCTCCTGTGTAGCAAAGATTGCAGTCGTGAGCCACCAACACCTGGCATGGACTTTTCTTTATAAAATATCCAGCCTAAGATATTTTGTTATAACAACCCTAAGGGGGCTGGGAATATGGCCTAGTGGTAGAGTGCTTGCCTAGCACACAGGAAGCCCCGGCTTCGATTCCTCCGCACCACATACACAGAATAGACCGGAAGTGGCGCTGTGGCTCAAGAGGTAGAGTGCTAGCCTTGAGCAAAAAGAAGCCAGGGACGGTGCTCAGGCCCTACGTCCCAAGCCCCAGGCCTGCGTGGCGGGGCGGGGCCGGGGGGGGGGGGAACAAAGAGACTGAGGCACTACTGAAGCCGTACAGGGACAGTGGCCAGCAAACCCCCACTTCCAAAGCACCTGTTTCCTGAGGACTGACCTCAGGACTAGGGTCCCCCAAGGCTGCACTCATTCATCTGGACAAAACTCCAAAATGAGAAAAGTGTATTTGGGGTTTAATTCTCAGGACAGGTGAGCAGTACTACCCTCTTGATGCCCAGGGAGAGTTAATTGCCACAGATGATGGCAAATCACATCTTGCATGTTGTCAGCTGATGAGAAGAGTAGTAACCATAAGATGTGGGCATCACTGGGGGTGGGGTGGGGTGAGGTGGGGGACAGATACCACCGATGAACCCAATGACAGTGCCTGTGAGCTCTCCCTATTGAATACACGGACATGTGATGTCTAGGATGGGGTCTGTGTCCCCCATCCCCTGCAGCCTCCCAGGTGTGAAATACCCAGGTCAAGCCCCGAGAAGGATCACAAGCCGAAAAATGCTAGAGAAAGCCGTGAGAGGAATGAGGAATGGTTCCTTGGAGTTGAGACTATTGAACAACTAAGAGAATACTCAGCATTCAGCAGGGTGGAAATGACTTCTCTGCCTCCCCCTCCCCCCCTCACACCCATCCATCTCTCTGCCTTTTTGTGAATTTGTTTTTGGTTTGTTGTTTTTTAACTGTATTTTTTTGTCTTTTCTTTTTTGGTACTGGAGATTGAACCCAGGACGTTCCAGGACGTTGCACTTACTAGGCAAGCGCTTTGCCACTGAGCTACATCCCAGCCCTATTTTTGAAAAATCATTTTAGGAAGCCATTGAGCTGTTTTGATTGCTGCACTGATTCAAAGCGAAGGTTTCTCTCCCTCTCCCTCGGGGCTCAGGTGAGAGGGTGCTCCTGGGTGTTCGTTAGTGCCGGCAGGCCCCGCATGGACGAGAGGCCAGCTATGTCTTGGAAGAAGGCCAGCCTGCTGAGGACTTGAGGCAGTGGGACTTTTCCAGAGCAGGACTGGAGGCAAGCTGGGGTGAGCCATGTGGCTTGGGTGAGCAAATAACGACCCAGACAATCTCAGACCACAAAATAGTACTCAGCCTGGAAAGCTACAAAATTAGAACTTCAAACATCAGCTAGTTACAAATTAAGACTCCTCTATTTATCTTCCTTACCCACAGTAGGGACTACCTCCTCTTTCTGCAGGGGTCGCCAAGGCAAAGAGAATGAATAGAAGTATGCATGGGATATGTTTGGGTTGGGTCTGTTGAGACCCACACCCACTGTCCTGAGTGAGAAGTGGCTTTTTCCACCTCTTTACGATCCAAGAAAAGGTCAAAGGAAGAACTGAGGACTTGAGCTCAGGTAGCCAGTTGCTTAGAGTCTGAAAGCTCCACCGTATGGGTGGGCTGAGTGGAACCACGAGAGGACAAACAACAGGAAATCTTAGCTACTCAGGAGGCTGAGATCTGAGGAGCATGGTGCGAAGCCAGCCTGGACAGGAAAATTTGTGAGACTCTTATTGGCAATTAATCACCAAAAAAGCCAGAAGTGGAGATGTGGCTCAGATAGGTCAAATAGTAGATAACCAGTCTTGAGCAGAAAAGGCTAAGGGTTGATGCCTGGGTCCTGATTCAAGTCCCAGTACCAAGATACACATGGTGGGAGAGGGGGGAGGGAGACAGACAGACAGACACAAACATAGACACAGAAAAACAATGAGCCTCATTAAGTGTAGTGATCAGAGCCATGTACAGAACCTTCTGTCTCCTCTGCCTGTCCCAAACCAGCCTGGCCTCACCAGATGGCTCCTCTGCCTATCATGAGTTCATACCACACAAGCATCTCCCTAAGTGTTCAGGCAGTCCTGGGCTCAGCTTTGGCCTTTCACTCCTGTGTTATACACTGATATGCAGCCTAGAGTCAGCAGACAAAACCCCAAGTCCAAAGTCCATGTTGCATAATCTCTGGAGACAAATGACCACCACACCATACCGCAAGTTCAAGTTCAAGGCAGAGCTGAGGCCAGCCCTTGTTCAATGCTTGCTCGTTCATGTTGGTATCTTCCTTCCCCCCCCCCCCCCCCGACTTGAACACAAAAGGACCTGGGTGCTGTCCCTGAACTTTTTTTTTTTTTTTTTGCCAGACCTGGAGCTTGGACTCCAGGGCCTGAGCACTGTACTGTCCCTGGCTTCTTTTTGCTCAGGGCTAATACTCTACCACTTGAGCCACAGCACCACTTCCAGCTTTTTCTCTTTGTGTGGTACTAAGGAATGGAATCCAGGGCTTCATGCATGCAAGGCAAGTACTGTATCATTAAGCCATATTCCCAGCCCTGAGCATCTGTGCTCAGGGCTAGTACTCTGGCATATACATATAATTTATTGGAGATGAGAGTCTCACAGACTTTCCTGCCAGGTCTGACTAAACCATGAACCTTCTAGCTCAGCCACCTGAGTTGCTAGGATTACAGGCATGCGCCACTGACAGCTAGCCCAAGTTCTTTTTATTGGTTACTCGTTTTATAATTGTATTTTGAACTCTGCCAGCTTTCCTCCCAAGTTAGGTTTGTCTTGTGCTAAGATGTTTGCTTTTTCTGAGCACCTATGCCAGATGGCAGAGACCAGGCAGTCTGGTAAGCTGTGTCTGAGCCACACACAGTCAAGAAGCAATTGTTCATATTCAGCAGGCTCTACCGCAGGGTGCATGGAAATGGAAAGGGAAATGGAAACGACCTCTCCTCCTCTTCACCCAGGAGAAATGGAACAATGAAACCGCCTAGACTTTGTTTCCCTATGCCAATACTACAAAGATTCCAGTCTTCCTGCTGCTGTTTACTGTGTTCTGTCTACATGGGAGATTGTCTCTCATTTCTTCCTCCTATCTTTCCTGGCATTCTCCCATCCCACAGCAAGTCTGGTCCTGAGGATGGCTATGGGAACAAAGCTTGAAAAACATAATGGCCTTTCCCAGGCTTCTGTGTTGATGCCCAATTCAAGTCCCTTGCTCCTTCAGGCAGCTGAGAATTCAGGATGCCAGCTCCCCAGCACATCATCTCAAGATACAGAAAAAGCGACAGGCTAAGAAAAGGCGGTTCTAGTCCTGTATCCCAGTGCATCTTCCTGAGCCAACCATTCATCCTTCAACCCACCTCCATCAACTGTGAATGGTTTTTATTTTTGCCAGTCCTGGGGCTTGATATCAGCCTGGGCACTGTCCCTGAGCCTCTTTTGCTCAAGGCTTGTACTCTACCACTTGAGCCACAATACCACTTGTAGCTTTTTCTGTTTATGTGGTACTGAGGAATGGAACCCAGGGCTTCATGCATGCTAGGCCAAGCACTCTACCACTAAGCCACATTCCCAGCCATATGAATGATTCTTTCCCAAACAAATATGGCTGTCCACTGTCACTCCTGCACTCTGCACATGACATCACAGTTCTTATCCCATTTAACATTAGTTGCAAACTCGAGTTTTTCTTAGTTCTGTGAGCGCCTCATGAGAAGAGAATCATCCCTTTCGAGGGGTAACATAGTCATTCAATAAGTACAAAATAATAATATAGGATCGGCTCTCAAAAACAGGAGGGCAAAGCCTAGTGGGCTTTTTTTTGGGGGGGGGTGGTTAATGGTACTGAGATTTGATCTAAGGACCTTATTCATACATGCAGATGCTCTATTACTTGAGCCACACTCCTAGCCTCTTTTTTACTTTTTTGTATATAAATTTTTGGTTTTTTTTTTTTTTTTTTTTTGCCTGTCCTGGTGCTTGGACTCAGGGCCTGAGCACTGTCCCTGGCTTCTTTTTGCTCAAGGCTAGCACTCTGCCACTTGAGCCACAGCACCACTTCTGGCCATTTTCTGTATATGTGGTGCTGGGGAATCGAACCCAGGGCCTCATGTATATGAGGCAGGCACTCTTGCCACTAGGCCATATCCCCAGCCCTCTTCTGGCCTTTTCTATATATGTAGTGCTGAGGAATCGAACCCAGGGCTTCATGTATACGAGGCAAGTGCTCTTGCCACTAGGCCATAATCCCAGACCTGTATATAAATGTTTATCTTTTAGTAGTTATACAAAAGAGTTTCAATTCAACATATCACCTTATGAGTACAATGTGTCTTAATCAATATTACCCCTTCCATCATTCTCCCAACTTTAGCTTTCTTTTTCTAATAAGATCGCATGTGGGGCTGGGAATATGGCCTAGTGGCAAGAGTGCTTGTCTTGTATACATGAAGCCCTATGTTCGATTCCTCAGCACCACATATATAGAAAATGGCCAGAAGTGGCGCTGTGGCTCAAGTGGCAGAGTGCTAGCTTGAGCAGGAAGAAGCCAGGGACAGTGTTCAGGCCCTGAGTCCAAGCCCCAGGACTGGCAAAAAAAAAAAAAAAGATCGCATGTGGCTGGGTTCGATTCCTCAGTACCACATATATAGAAAATGGCCAGAAGTGGCGCTGTGGCTCAAGTGGTAGAGTGCTAGCCTTGAGCAAAAAGAAGCCAAGGACAGTGTTCAGGCCCTGAGTCCAAGCCCCAGGACTGGCAAAAAAAAGATTACCCATCTGTATTGGGTGTCATGGCTCACACTTGTTATCCTAACTACTCAGGAGGCTGAGATCTGAGGATCATGGTTCAAAGCCAGCCAGCACAGGAAAGACTGTGAAACTCTTATATCCAATTAAGCACCAGAAAACCACAAGTGGTGCTGTGGCTCAAAGTGGTAGAGCATTAGGCTTGAGTGCAAGAGCTCGGAGACAGAGCCTAGGCCTCAAGTTGGAAAGAAAAAAAAAAAAAAACTCTCATGTTTCTGCCTAGACCAGCCTGGATTTTCATCCTATATCTGCATATCATGCTCAGCTTTTATTGGTTTAAGTGGTATGTTGCAAACTTTTTTGCTTAGGTTGGCAATCTCTGCCTCCCTACTAGCTAGGGTTACAGGTTTGAGTCATTACACCAGTACAGCTGGGTGATTTTTTTTTTGGCCAGTTTTCCCTGGCTTGTTTTTGCTCAAGGCTAGCACTCTACCCCTTGAGCCACAGCATCACTTCTGGCTTTTTCCATGTATGTGGTACTGAGGAATCGAACCCAGGGCTTCATGCATATGAGGCAAGCACTCTACCACTAGGCCATATTCCCAGCCCCAACTTGGTGATCTTAATGATCACTTCCTTATGTAAGAATCTGTGATGACCCCAAACTCACTTCCAAGCCTGGACCATAAGGCCTGAGAGACACAGACATGTGAAAAGCCCTAGGATTCCTAAACCTGCAAACCAAACAACCTTCATCCAAGTGCTCAACATAGTCTCCAGAGAAGGAAATGCAAATAAAAACAAGCCTGAGATACCACCTCACTACAGTTAGAATGGCCTGTACTCTGAACTCAGGCAACAACAAATGCTGGAGGGGATGCAGAGAAAGAGGAACCCTTCTCCACTGTTGGTGGGAGTGCAAATTAGTACAACCACTTTGGAGAACAGTATGGAGGTTCCTCAAAAAGCTCAACATAGACCTACCCTATGATCCAGCCATACCACTCCTAGGCATCTATCCTGAACAACAGGTCTCAGGATATCAAAAAGACATCTGCACATCCATGTTTATTGCTGCACAATTCACAATAGCCAAAATATGGAAACAACCCAGATGCCCCTCTACAGATAAATGGATCCAAAAAATGTGGTACCTATACACAGTGGAATACTACATAGCGATTAGAAATGATAAAATATTGGTATTCGTAGGGAAATGGTCAGAACTTGAACAATGATGAGCGAGACAAGCCTAGAACATAGAAAACAAAGGGGCATGATCTCCCTGATTTATGACTGTTAAGGTGTGTGTGGTGGGGGGACACCAGAGACCAGGTCTGCGAAACAAAAAACTTCTTGTCAAATGTTCTTTCCCACAGGTTTGGGTTAGCTACCTTACATTATATAACTAAAACCAAACAACTACTAAACATAAAAAGGTCTAAAATAGACCTCTCAGTGGATCACAATAGCTCAAAAACTGTATATGTATGATCATATAAGACAAGGATAAGCAAACTCTATTGTTGACGTTATATTTAAAGTTCTACGTGAATTTCCTTTGGCGTATGCCACGTGGCTACTGTATATGTTTTTGGTCACTGGGTATTGTATATATGTCTACCTGATCTAGGGAAGGGAAAGAAAAACGAAGGTGTAAGATATCACAAGAAATGTACACACTGTCCTATTATGTAACTGTACCCCTTTTGCACAACACCTTGTCAACAAAATTTAATTAATAAATAAAAATTTTAAAAAAACAAACAGTCTTCAGAAGAAAGAAATTAGGTATGGACTCTTTGGACTTGGGTATGTGAGTGACTGTTGGGCAAAAAGGACTGAGGTTAATTGCACTTCTTTGCTGAGTGCAAATCAGTGAATGGAAGGCATTTTGAGGTCTGTCACACTGTGACAGTGAGCTGGCATTTCTTCGGTTGGTAAGTGGAGGGAGGATCTGTGATTGACTCCCTCAGACCCAAGGTGGGGAGGAGTGAGTAATCCCGCTCCTCTTCCACTGGGATATGAGATATTCTCAGGGTCATTACATCAGTACTGGGTTTACCATCTGCCACAGCAGGGGCAACAGGCTATTTCTTCTTAGGATGGTGAGTTGGAGGGAGAACAAGGATCAAGGAAGAACTACTTTTGATGTGGGACTTTTCAGCAAAGGATCCTCCTTGGCGTGGTTTGAAATAATGCCATGGTGTGTTTGGATAATGGCTAAATTAGCCCTCTATAAAGACTGGAAATGAAGTGATGTCTAAATATAACCCTGGGGAATGCATTCAGTGGAGACAGGAGCAAGATGGCGATTCCAGGCAGGCAGAATGGACTTTTTTTTTTTTTTGCCAAAGAAAACAGAGCAGTCACACCCTGCTTTGCAAAAACCATTGGTATTTGAGAACAATTTTAATAAGGAAGAAGAGTGTGAGGAACATGAGGAAGGGACTGTACCTTCAGCCTGAACTGAACACCGTGGATTGCAATAAACAACTTTATGGGGTGAGAAATAATCATTAATAAACCTGTGGGACAGAACTAAGAGCTGCCTGTGGATAGAGAAAAGAAAAAACAAAAATAAAAGCAAAAAACCTCTGTCTAGAGGTACAAGGAAATGGGGGTTCACATTTATAATCCTAGTTACTCAGGAGGCTGAGATCTAAGAATCATGATTCAAAGTGAGTCTGTGCAGAAAAGTCTGTGAGACCCCCTAAGTCCAATTAACCAGAAAAAAAAACCTGGAAGTGGAACTGTGGCTCGAGTGGTAGAGCACCACCAGCCTTAAGCACAAAGCCAAGCAAGAGCATGAGGTCCTGAGTTCAAGTTCCAGTACTGGCAGAAAAGACAGTAAAGAAAAAGAAAAGACCAAATATCTACCGTTTAATTCCACTTTGCAGCTCTGGGATTTTTTTTTTAAGGTAGAGGAGAAAAAACCCATATTATAAGTTGTGTGACATTATTCTTGTTGTCTTCAGCAGAGAGAGCTATTATGAGTTAGTTTTTTGTTTGGTTTGAGAGTCTGTTGTGTGTGTTCTGATGTTCTGTCTTGGTTTTGGTTGAGACCAAGTCTCTCTTTGTAGTCTAGGCTGGTATTGAACTCACTTTGTAGCCCCAGCTCACCTTGAATTCACAATCTTCCGGCCTCCACCTCCCAAAGTGCTGAACTTATAAGCGTGTATCACTACTACTCCTGGCCTATAAAAGTGTGTTTGGCCTCAGCTAATTCTTCTGTACAAAGAAAGTTTGTGGGGTGCTTATTCCTATGGGTTGAGGGGGGGCAGGGCACTCACTGTCCTCTACTACCTGGAAGGAGAGAATGCCATTAAACGGATGGGCCCTGTGTCCTAATAGCACAGAACACCAAAAAGACCCACATAAATGGAGCCTTGATGGGTAGCCCTCAAGCCTGGGTCACCAGAGACACTAAGTCTTCAGACAGCACAAGAGACTTCCCAAGTGCTAGCAGCAAAGTAATTCTGGAGACAGGAGTAAAGAAAGGTCCAAAAGAAACAGGGCCATGTCAGGTCTCTGGGCATTTCTGCCCTTTTTAAATGCCAAAACAAGTAGCAATATGGGTATGGAGGGAAGTCCGAGTGGGGCTGGGACTGCCAGGCTGCAAACAGGAAGGGGGATTATACAGGTGATGTGTGAAAGTGGGTGAGGACTCTCAACACCAGAGCAGTGACAGCTTTTATTAGAAACCTTTCATTTTTCTGACATGCCCCTAATTTAGGCAAACCACTCTTGGTAAATGATCTGAATGTTCTTAGCCTCAGGGTGGATTTGATTTAGTAAAATGTGGGGGGAATAGAGCACAGGGCTGAGCAATAAAAGCAGGGACTCCAGTACCAGCTGGGTGGTCACTTACACTGGGGGGGGGGGGGGGGGGAGGAGGACTAAAAAAAGGCGGGGCTCCCCATTCTGGGCCTCGGTTTCAGAGCCTGGTTGGTCCCCAGGTTCTGGGTACCCTTCACTACTGAACGGCAGCTTCTATGGCTCCGTGATTGGCATTTAGGGGGCAGGGGCTGAGGGAGGAACGAGGGACACCGCTGAAATGAGTCCCTTTCCCCGAGGGCTTTTGGGGCCCCCAAGTCGCCAACTTTGCTTTGAGCAAGTCTGGAGCAGGCAGGGCGAGGGCCAACGCGCCTCCAACTTGGCGCTCTGGGCAGTGCCACGTCCGCCGCCCGGCTGGGGGTGGGGGCTGCGGAGGGGGCGCGGGGCTCCGGACCCCACCCTGACGCGCGGGGCCCGCGCCCCTGGGAACGCGTCCAGCCCGGAGGGAGGGCGGAGGGCGGGGCCGGGACGTGGCGCCTGCCGAGGCGTGGCCGGGGCTGGGCGGGGGCCGCTGCCCGCTGGACGCCGGGTCCCGCCGCCGCCTGGGCGACCGCCGGCTCGCAGAGCGGGAGACCTCGGGGAGCGAGCGCGGCAGGCGCCGGGGCCCCGCGTGGGCGCAGCGCGCGGGAAGGGTCGCCCTGGCAACGGGACGCCGCGCGTGCCACACCGCCGGGCCCGCCGCGCCGCCCCCGCGGCCCCACCGCGCGGCTGTCTGGCGGCGGATCCCCGGAGTCGGGGCCGCCGATTGTTCAGTCCCGAGACTGGCTGGCTCTGCTCAACTTCCAGACGCCTCTGTGGTCCTGGGGGAGGTGGAGAGGAAAAGCCCAGCACAGAACCTCGCCTCCCGGTGCCAGCAGGCAGCGGCCAGGCCCCATCTCACAGGTGGCGAAGCTGAGGGCCAGAGCAGGCGGGAGTTTGGGTACTGCCACCGGCCAGGGAATTCAGACCTTTGGGGGTGGCTAACTGGAGATTGTCCTGTCCTAGCTGCCTTCCAACTGCAATCCTCAGATCTCAGCGTCTTGAGTAGCTAAGATTACAGGCACGAGGAATCCTGATTCTTCTCTTGACTCTGGAGAAACCACCTTGACACCTGGCCCAGGGCTGGGGGGACCCTCCTTGCCTTACTCATTGCATTGGCACCTAAGTAGGGCTGGGCGCAGGCCTTAGACACAAGGATGATGGAGACACAGATCTGACAGTCTGCCTTGGAGGAATTGTCACTCCAGGAGAAGAGGCCTTGGAATATCCCCTCTAGGCATGTCTGAGAGGTGGATGGCCCATGTTGGGAGAACTCCTGCCCTGCGGGTATACTGGGCTGGTGTTTATTTCATTTGAACACCACCATCGTTGCTACTCCCTTAAAGGAAACTGACAGCTAGGGACCTGTTCTCCCTTCCCCAGCTTGGGTGCCACATCTGAGAGGTTGATTGGGCAACTCCTAAGCTACCTCTTTCGTGGGTCTCAGGATGATCTTGTGTGGCTTGGGCTAGGTGGCAGTGGATGCACTTCCCACAGGAGGCACAGCAGGTAGACTTGGGGGTGGGGTTAACCTTCCTTGAATAAGGCCTTGAACATTTCCCTCCCTCACTTTCTTCCTACCCCTCCACCCTCAGTTCCTTCTTTCCTTCCTTCCTTTCTTTTTTTCTTCCTTCCTTTCTTTTTTTCTTCCTTCCTTCCTCCCTTCTTCCTTGAGACAGGATCCACCCACTATGTAGCCCAGGCTAGTCTCCTGCCTATGCCTGTTCTTAGTGCTGGGACTACAGGTATAAACCACTACTACATATCACATTCAGCTGACTTAATGGGATGGGCTGGTATGGGGTTTAAACTCAGAGCTTCATGCTTGCTAGGCAGGTTCTTTATCATTTGAGCCATGTGTCCGCCCCTTAAATTTACTTTTGAAATTAATTCACATTTATACATTCATGTAGGCATGTGATACAAAATTCCAAAGATACACAGAATGAATGCAGTGAAACGTAAATCTTCCTCCTTCCCTCGCCCCCAGCCTCCCAAGTTCCCTCCCCAAACATAGCCACTTTTACTCATTTCTTATAAGTCTATCCAAAATCAAATATTCTCTTTCAGAGATTTTGTAATTGTTTATCAAGATGTCTATAGGGCTGAGAATGTGGCTTAGCAGTAGAGTGCTTGCCTTGCATGCATGAAGCCCTGGGTTCAATTCTGCAGCACCACAAAAACAGAAAAAGCTGGAAGTGGTGCTGTGGCTCAAGTGGTAGAGTATTGGCCTTGAGCAAAAAGAAGCCAGGGGACAGTGCTCAGGCCCTGAGTCCAAGACCCAGGACTGGCCAAAAAAGAAAAGCTGTCTATAGACCATTTCAGTCAGGACCCAGATCACAAACATTAAAGATGGAGAAACTGTTTTGAAGAATTTTCTATAGCCATGTAAGAGGGAAAGCTATTTCCAGGTGCCCTATTTCTTTTACCTTTTCTCCCCCCCCCCCACCTTTTCCTTTTTTTTTTTCGTTCCTTATTTTTTTCTTTCTTTCTTTCTTTTTTTTTTTTTTTTTTTTTTGTAAACTCAGGGTCTAGGACTTGTTCATGGCTGGCACTCTACTTTTGAGCCACATCTCCAATATGCCTTTTTGCTGCTTAATTGGACATAGCATCTTTATAGACTTTTCTACCTGGAATGGATTTAAACCATGATTGTCCAGATCTCAGCCTCCCGAAGAGCAAAGCTTACAGTGAACTACCAACGCCTGGTATCAGACATCCCCACATCCACAGGAGAAGATAGAGGCTGAACCTAGAGTGATTTGTGCTAGCTCTAGAAACCAGGGTTTCTAGAGGGTTTCTAGCATATACCAGACAGAAAGATCGAAAGTTCAAGCCAGCCTAGGCAAAAGTTAATGAATGCTGTCTCAAAAAAAAGGGCTAGGGGCATGGCTCGAGCAGTACAGTGCTTGCCTGGTATGCAAGGCCCTGGGTTCAATCTGGATTTGCAGTCTAGTCCATCTGTACAGGGTATGGTTGTCTCACCTCTGGAATGACACCAGAGCAAGCTGGCCCAGCCTCAGTCCTGAAGTAACCCAGCCATCTGACTGTGATTACACCACTGACCCAGGAGAGGCCTGGCCACAAGCTTCCTTACTCACTCCCCTGAGCAAGCTGCTCACCCAGGAATTTCCAGCCTTCTCCCCGGGCAGGGCTGTGTTGATGAGAGCAGGAAGCTGCCAGAACAGGTGTGTCTATAAACAATCCAGTGTTTAACTCCAAAAGAAGAGTTCCCCCAAAGGAAGAGTTCTTTGTATTAAAAAACACTCTGCAACTCAGATCTTCCAGATGAAGAAATGCGGCTGAGAGAGGTCCTACAGTTCAGAAGGAGATAAGCAAAGATGGAGTGCGGGTGGTCTGACAGCAGCCGATGATCTGGAGTTATGCAAGGGAGAATGTGCCAGCTAGCAAAGGTACTAAGAGTGGCATTTTTTTTTGTCTTTTCTTTTTTTGGTACTGGGGATCGAACCCAAGATATTGTATTTGCTAGGCAAGTGCTTTGCCACTGAACTATATCCCAGCCCTGGCATTTTTTTTTTTTTGGTAGTTGTTTGCTTCTTTTTTTTTTTTTCTTCTCCCATGCTAATACCAGGGCTTGAACTCAGGGTCTTGCACACTTGTTCAGCTTCCTTGCTCTGACTAGCACTCAGTCACTTGAGCCACACCTTCAGTCCAGGATGTTGCTGGTTCATTGGAAAGGGCAGCCCAAAGATTTTCCTGCCCACATGATTCTCCAGATCTCAGTCTCCTGAACAATGAGGGTTACAGGCACGAGCCACCACGCTAAGCATCAGATGTTCCTATTTCTACATGAGGAGATGCATGCAGAACCCAGTGCAATTCATGCAAGCTCTAGAACCAGGCTCTCTAACACTTTGGGCAACACTAGTATTGTGCACACCTGTGTATGTGTGTGTGTGTAAACACACGTATGCATCTGTGGATTCTAAGTCATTTTTTCCCCCCAAATGAAGCAAGACCTGGAAACATGTGAAATCAACAAAGGTATAGTGTCTATGATTGCACTGGGTTGGGGGAGGGTCCTCACGAGCCTCCTTTCTACTCCACCTATCACAATCCCTGTCATTTCCTTGGAAGCCCACCAAGGATGGGGAGACTATACTGTCATCTTAGGCCATGTCTTGGAGATGATGGGATACAATATTTGAAAGTCAAATGCAAGGCCAGAAATGAGGAATGGGAAGCTCTGGCTGGACTTGAACCCTGTGTGGCTGTCATTTGCAAGCCCAGAAATGACTCTCCTGTATGCAAGGCTGGAGCATCCACACTCCAGGTTATGGAGCCCTTAGTGTGCCCCACTGCTTGCTCCGCTCTGGCCACAAACTGGGTCCTGACTGTTCTTGGGGCACACGGGGGCGGGGGGGGGGGCGAGGAGATCATTCACAGCTGTTCCAGCAGCTGGAGGTCTCTCCCAGGTATCTGCAGGGCAGCCTCCCTCAGTTCTTCCCTCCCTGTGTCCCACACCTGACCAGTGAGGCCTTCTCCCATTGGTTCTTAATAGATAAGTAACACCCAATGCCCTTGCAGGCTTTGTGTTCTCCAAGCACTTGTGCACTTCCTGGTTTCTGGCCTCTCCCATTGGATGGGAGCTTCCTGGCACCCAGAGCATCACCAGACACCAGCGGCTTACATCAAAGTATTCACGGGACTCCTCTCTGGGAGGCAGGCAAGCCAGTTAGCCATGGTCCTGGTACAATTTTACCAAGCTGCTAGTAGTATTTGGGGTTTGTTTTGGGTGCTGGTACTAGGTACATGAAGTCAGAGACTCATGGTCTCGCTATTTGAGACACACAGCTCCACTTCCATCTTTTTGGGTGGTTAATTGGAGATAAGAATCTCAGGGACTTTGGTCCCTGGGGTGGCTCTGAAATGTGAGCCTCAGATCTCAGTCTTCTGAGTAGCTAGGATTACAGGCGTGAGCCACCGCACCTGACTGCTGCAAGCAGGTGCCAGTTTGAAACAGTTTGTCACAGTGGCTAAGGAGAAAAGTAGGGGTGGGGGTGCTACCATAGAGCTTGGGTAGTGCAGGTGGAAGGTGCGGTTCTCTGCTCCCTATGTGATGTTTAGTCACCCAGACAGGAGAGAGAAAAGAAAGAAGCCAGTATGAGTGAGGCAACCAGCCAGGTGTCCCCTCCCACCCCTGGGCTTGGTGCCCTTAACCTGTCCTTGGCTTCCCAGATGAATCAGCAAGTTCCAGTCCCAGGGGTTCATTGCAGCACGTTCCCCTGGGGAAGATTAGAGGATCAGGCATGACATTAAGTAATACACGAGGGAGGACAGGAGGCTTGGAAACCAGCAGCAGCCTGGGGTAGGAGTCACCCAGGGTCACAGCCAGTGTCTGTGTCGAGAGTGAGTAGATGCTGGCAACCCAGATGGGTCAGCACCTCCAGCCTCAGTGACCATCAGCAGCCTAGGCTCCAAGATGCTGCAAAAAGAAAAGAAAAAAGACAGAAAAGGTCGAAAATCCTCCAAGGAGTGAATGCAGATGTGCCTTGCCTAAAGCCATCCACTTAGGATAATCAAATAGCTGCCAAAAGTCAAAGGAGGATTCTTCCTGTCATTTATTTCTGTCTGCTTGTTTTGTGTTGGTACTGGGGCTTCTACACTTGGCCTTGAGTTCTCCCTTAGCTTTTTTGTTCCAGGCTGGTGTTCTACTTCTTGAGCCATACCTCTACTTCTGGCTTCTTGCTGGTTAAGTGGAGAGAAGAGTCTTGGATTTTTTACCTGGGCTGGCTGTAAGTTTTTAACCCTCAGATCTCAGCTTCTTAAGTAGCTAGAATTACAGGCTTGAACTACTCAGTCTGGGAGATTTTTCATTTTAAAGACGGCATTCTTGTTAGGCACTAGTGGCTCATACCTGAAATCCTGCCTACTCAGGAGGCTGAGATCTGAGGATCACAGTTCAAAGCCATCCCAGGGAGGAAAATCTATTAGGAAAGACTCTTATCTCCAACCAACTATTAAAAAAAAAAAAAGCTGGAAGTGGAGCTGTGGTTTAAAGTGGTAGAGTGCTAGACTTGAACAAAAGGAGCTCAGGGACAGTACCCAGGCCCTGAGTCCAGACCCCAGTCACACACCAAAGTGAGAATAAAATAAATACTAAAGGATGTTCCTTAGGACCATGAAAGCTCCCTGCAGTGAACTGGAAATGATTTCATGCATCTATCTATCTATCTATCTATCTATCTATCTATCTATCTATCTATCTATTTGCCAGTCTTGGGGCTTGAACTCAGGGCCTGGGCACTGTCCTTGAGTTCCTTTTTTGCTCAAGGCTAACACTCTACGACTTGAGCCACAGCACCACTTCTGGCTTTTCTGTTTATGTGGTACTGAGGAGATTCATGTACTGAGGGCTTCACGCATGCTAGGCAAGCACTACCACTAAGTCACATTCCCAGCCTATGATTGCCTTTATACCAAGGCAGCCTTTCTGGTACGTAAACTACCTCTGAACACACAAGTCCTGCACATGCGCAGAATCTTTTCAGACTCTGAGGGCCCACAGTGACCTCCGCTTGATCTACCAGGGGACCAGCTTGACTTGAGGAAGTCATGGAAGTTTGCCTGACCTGTAGACTCCATGATCTTCCCTTCACACCCCACAGTCCTCTGTGACTGTGACTTCAGAAGGCCAGGCTGGGGGCAAGTGACTTTGATCTCCTGTCACAGGTGGGAGACTGAAGGGAGGTGATGGGCTCCAAACACAGCCCAGGATCTGCAGTCCAGCAAAGCCAGGTTCTGGCCCTAGGCCACCATGCCCTTGCTCTACTCAGCTGGCTCCTGACCTTTGGGGCCTTAGTTTCTAAGTCAGTAAAGCAAGGATGACACCATTGTCCTGTGAGGTATGGGGGTGACTGATGGGCTGGGGGTATGAGCTTAGAGCAGCCCGGTATATGGGTGATATTAGTCTGCCCTGTCATTCTTAGAGTATCTCACACTTTCACACGCAATCTGCACAGGGATGTGAGGTGGACAGACTCTTCTTTTCTTGGCCAGTCATGGGGCTTACACTCAGCGCCTGGGCACTATCCCTGAGCTTTATTTGTTCAAGGCTAGCACTCTACCCTTTTGATCCACAGCTCCCCTTCTGGTTTTCTGGTGGCTAGTTGGAGATAAGGGTCTTATGGTCACCTGTAATACTACTGAGGAAGCTGAGATGTGAGGATCACAGTTCAAAGCCAGCCTGGGCAGGAAAGACTGTGAGACACTTATCTCCAAGTAACCACAAGAAAACCAGATTTGGCACCTTGAGCAAGAACACTCAGGAACAGCAACCAGGCTCTGAGTTCAAGTCCCACAACCAGCCAGAAAAAAAAAAATAAGTCTCATGGCCTTTTCTGCCTGACCTGGCTTCAAATCATGGTCCTCTGATCTCAGCCTCCTGAGTAGCTAGGATTACAGGTGAGTCACCAGTGCCCAGTGGACATCTCTAGGTGTAGGCCAGATATGATCTTGCCCTCACCCCCTAGCCCTTCTCTTTCCTATCATCCTCACTCCTTCTAGAAGGTCTCACTGGGCTGCTCTCTCCCTGGCCCCAGGAGACTCACTGTCACTGCCTAGCCCCACCTGGAAGCAGCCTGGCTGCCTGGCAGAGGGTGAGTGCAATCCTGCAGCTGCGCCTGTCATGTGGTCACCCTGCCTCTGCCTGTGGCAAGGCCCAGAGCCCTGACTGACGTGCCAGGCAAGCTGCCAGGGCTCCTTGGGTAGGATGCCCCGCCACACCCTGTGGGGCCCCTCTATTCTGGGAGCTGTAATTCAGATGGCTGTCCCCACCCCAGTTGCTATCTGTGACAGCAGTTACGGCTCCCAAAGGCCCCGCCACCCCACTCGGCAGCCTTTCATAAACAGACTGCCCTGTTATCTTGGGCACCGCAGCTCTGGGAGGAGGCCCTGCCACCCTGGAGATACAAATGGCCTATGCATCCCACAGAGAAGCCTGCTCGCTGTGGACAGGAGTGGGATGGAGCCCTTGCCCACAACAGTCCTGTTATAGCAGCCTCAGAACGCACCCTGAGGCCTGCTGGACTAAGTGGGGTGCAGAGAAGTGGTGTTGCCCTCAACACCTTGGCACCGAGGTCAGTTTGACTGTGTTCTTCTCAGGGGCCTGATAGGCTTACCCTCAGCCCATGAAATGTGTGTGTGTGTGTGTGTGTGTGTGTGTGTGTGTGTGTGTGTTGGAATGTTTCTAAAATGCAAATGTGACTGTCCTTCCCAACCTTCAGTGGTTCCCCATAACCCTTAAAGACGGAGTTCCAACAGACCCTCTCCTTTCTGTCTTTTCTACTTCAGGACCTTCTCTTCATCTAACTCCTAGTTCTCCTGCTGTCTCAGCTTAGAAGATGTTTCTTATGGAACCCTTTCCTGATACAGCAACATATACACCACCTCTCTGGTCCTCCTGGGGATGGGGAAGGCATCCTGCTGGGTAGCAGCGTCCAGTGCCTACTGTCTATTGCCAGCGTGGCATCTTGCTCACTACTATGTCCCTTGCACCTAGCCCAGTCCTGGATCACAATAGGTCTTCAAGAAATGTTGAAAAATTCAGGCACTGGTGGAATTACAGGCACGCTTGTAATTCTAGCTACTCAGGAGTCTGAGATCTGAAGATGGTGGTTTAAAGCCAACCCAGGCAGGAAAGCCTGTAAGACTCTCATCTACAATGTGGAGCTCAAGTGATAGAGTGCCACACAAAAAAAAAAGAGCTAAGGGACAGCACTCGGGCCTTGAGTTCAAGCCCTCGTACTGGCATATACATGTGTACACACAAAATAAATGTTGAAAGTGTACAAATGAAGACACAATGGCTCCTCAGCCCTCTAGGACTTTGGGGCCTGGGGGAGCATTTGGTGACTTTGTGCCCTCATTTTTCCAGGAAAGTCCAAGCTGCAATGTTCTGTCCCTTTGTCCTCTAAGAGCAACCACAGGCTCACAGCTTTGTCTATTCTAAGCTAGGAAAAGAGCTGGCCTGCCCCCGGCCTGCAGTGTGGGGGTGTGGAGGGGGAGCCCAGGGGCTCTGAGGACGTGCTATGGCACAAGCAGACATCTTTGGGCTGAGAGGGAGGAGGAAGGAGGGGTGACTTCTCTCAGGCTGAGTCACAGCTGTAAACCTGTTACTGGAAGGTTAGACTGAACGTGTGCCAAGCAGATAAGACAGGGTCCCATTTTGCCTCTTCTGCCATGGTAAGGAAACACACTTTGTACATTGCTTGCCTCCATAGGCCATGTGCCTGTGGGTCACTCCTATAATCCTAGCTGAGATTGGAGGATTGTGGTTCAAAGCCAGCCCAGGCAGGAAAGTCCCATGAGATTCTTATCTCCAATTAGCCAGCAAAAAAGTGAGAAGTGGGCTGGGGCTATGGCCTAGTGGCAAGAGTGCTTGCCTCGTATACATGAGGCCCTGGGTTCAATTTCCCAGCACCACATATACAGAAAATGTCCAGAAGTGGCGCTGTGGCTCAAGTGGCAGAGTGCTAGCCTTGAGCAAAAAGAAGCCAGGGACAGTGCTCAGACCCTGAGTCCAAACCCCAGGACTGGCCCAAAAAAAAAAAAAGTGAGAAGTGAAGCTCTAGCCAAAACAAAAAACAACTCAGGGAGAGTGCCTAGGTTCTGAGATGAAGCCCCCAAATGGTTACAAATTTAAAAGGGGAAATAGCAATGAACGAGGACAGGCACTAGGCCAGTGTGATTATCCTACCTGCGGTCCCCAGGGATCGTGAGAGACCCTGTGAAATTCAGTACTTCTGCTCCCAAAGTGCCTGGCCTCCAGCACTCCATTCTGCATCCTGTGGGTGCACTGACCTACTCCAGTGGTGTGCTGGGACAATGTGACCAACATACCTGCCTCCACCTCCACAGAGCTCGAGACCCACTCTCAGGAATGGAGCCCCAACACCAAGGCCTAGAGCTCAGGCCCGCTAAGGAGAAAGCACAAGAGCAGTCTAGGACTGGGGCTGGGATCACAAGTCAGCCAGGGCTACACAACCCGACCTTATCCCAGAAAATGGTGGTGCCATGCACTAGTGGCTCACGCCTATAATTCTCAAGAGGCTAAGATCTGAGGATCAAGGTTCAGAACCAGTCCAGACAGAAAATCCAGGAGACTTTTATCTCCAATTAATCAAGCAGGCGCTTTTGAGCAAAAAAGCTAATGGAGTACATGAGTTCCTGAGTTCAAGCCCCAATACCAGTGTGTGCATGTGCATGCACGCACACACACAAGAATAACATAATGAAGGCATGAGTGATTACACATAACATGTAGCCTGCTTATGTTCTCATAAGGATTTTTTTTTTTTTTTTTTTTTTTTTTTGGCCAGTCCTGGGCCTTGGACTCAGGGCCTGAGTACTGTCTCTGGCTTCTTCCCGCTCAAGGCTAGCATTCTGCCTCCTGCGCCCCTTCTGGCCATTTTCCATACATGTGGTGCTGGGGAATCGAACCGAGAGCTTCATGTGTAGGAGGCAAGCACTCTTGCCACTAGGCCATATTCCCAGCCTCTCATAAGGATTTAACAGCCATCCTCACAGCCCCTTTCCTGAAGGTTCTTAAAGCATCTAGCTCTCTTCCAGCCACTCCCACCTGCTCCAGCACAGATCCCCTACCTCTTCCCAGTTATGTGACTGCAGGTCTGTGTGAAATGTGCAGTCCTCCTGTGTGTGAAGCCAACACAGACAATGAAGCCTTCCTAATGTATCCCCTTGATCAGCACAAAACATGCTTCCGCTTCTAGATTTTCATTCATTAGTTGTTCAGGGGAGTTACACCATTGGAATCCTCCCTTGAGTATACCATACTTCAGCCCATTTGTGTCACTATATATGTATATGATGACCCAGTATACGATTTCATATATGTTTATACTTTTTAACTCCCACATATGAAGAGAAAACATGTGTCATTTGTCTAAGCAGAGAAACCTATTGGAATTTGCAGAAACTCTACTGAAAACTCAGACAGATGTCACAAGTTAGTCAGGGCCACATAGCCTCTGAGCCAGCACTGGACCAGCCTGCAGGGTCAGCTCACAGCCAAGGGGGAGAAAACAAAAATACAGCTGCAAGCTGATGGCTCACGCCTGTAGTCCTAGCTACTCAGAAGGCTGAGATATCTGAAGGAGATTGGAAGATTATGGTCTGAAGCCAGCCTGGGCAGGAAAGTCCGTGAGACTCTTATCTCCCATTAACTACCAAAAAGCCAGAAATGGAGCTGTGGCTCAAAGTGGACAAGCACTAGCCTTGAACACAAAAGCTTAGGGACAGTGCCCAGGCCTGGAGTTCAAGTCCCAGGGAAAGGAGGAGAGAAAGGAAAGAAAGAAAGAAGAAAGAGAGTAGGGGGGAGGGAAGGGAGGGAGGGAGGGAGGGAGGAAAGGAGGAAGGAAGTGAAGGAAGGAAGGAAGGAAGGAAGGAAGGAAGGAAGGAAGGAAGGCAGGAAATGAAAATATAGAAACCCCACACAAATGGGGCAGGGTAGGAGACAGACTTGAGGACCATCTCATACACAGTGGGGAAAGCTGACAGGCTTGTGCATGTTTGGGTGAGCCTAAGGATTCAGGCCAGAATATTTAAAATATGCTCTTTTTTGCTGTGCCCTCCCGGGACTGTGGACCCAGATGCCGGACAGGCTGGGGCCTGTGCAGAGGAAGCAATGGAGAGGATTCTTCGCTGGCCTCTCCTGGGCTAGCCAAGAGCCTCCAGCCCAGTCCCTGCTCTGGCTCCTGCCTTAGGACTTCCACTGCTGGAGATGTGGTTTGGGAAATGAGAGTTTTGGAGGTGCTGTGTGGCTTCTAGGAAGTTGGGAAAGAAACCCTTAAAACTCCCTCTTTGGTCTCTGTTAAATGAAAATCCTGTTAAATGAAGATCTTGGCAATTTTCTGCTCAAGTAGAAAAATGAGGCCTGAAGTCATCATGCTCAAAAATACAAGTGGTCTCATTCAGACTGTTCTAGAAACCAGAACCCCAAAGACACTGCAGGCCCCAAACTGTGATCAGTTAGGAACACAAGTCTCCTGCTACCCTCTTCCCCTCCCAGAGCGAGGGAAACCTTTTCCTCTTGCCAGAATGACACTTGCTTTTGGCTAAGAATGCCAAATGTAGTGGTCACTCCTGCAATCCCCACTCTCAAGTAGTAGAGGGAGGAAGATTAGGATCTTCAAAAAGGAGAGAGAAAGAAGGAGACAGACAGAGACAGAGATTCACTTTTGCAGACAACCAAAATTGCCTGCTTGGGTTCAAGGCTGAGTTTTTTTCCCTTCTTAGCCCTGCAACCTGGGTAAGTTACACACCATTCCGTGTGTAAATTGAGGAGCTGGTAGGGCACAGGGCTGATGTAAGGAGGAAGACTGGAGCCTTTTCAGAACAATGTTGGCCATATCGAATGTACTCTGTCAAAGCTAGCCATTGTGGTCTAGGAAGGAGAGTGGAAGAGGGGTTTGTGCAGCCTTGGCTCCAACTGTCCAGCAAATGATTTGCACCAGGTCTTGCAGAAGTGCCTGAATGAGGACACTCTTGGTGGACTCTTCCCAATAAAGGCCACTCTCATATATCTGTAGCTCACCCAGGGCCTCAGATTGGCCTTTTTAGGTCATGCCAAGAAGAGCAGACCAGCACCTGACCACCAGTTGGGACACAGCGTCCTTGGATGAAAGATTCAAGGATGCTTGCTTGCTTGCTGTGCCAGCACTGGGACTTGAACTCAAGGCTAATACTCTACGACTGGAGCCACAGCTCCACTTCTGGGTTTTTGCTGGTTAATTGGAGAAATGGCTCATGAACTTTCCTGCCTGACCTGGTTTCAAACCGTGATCCTCAGATCTCAGCCTCTTGAGTAGCTAGGATTACAGGTGTGAGCCACCAGCGCCTAACTCAGGACCCTCTTTTTTTTTTTTTTTCCTGCCAGTCCTGAGGCTTGAACTCTGGGCCTGGGCATTGTCCCTAGCTCAAGACTAGCATTCACAGCGCCACTTGTGGCTTTTTCTGAAAACTTTATTGGCCATAAGAGTCTCATGGACTTTCCTGCCCTGAGTGGCTTACTGCTATCCTTAGATCTCAGCCTCCTGATTAGCTAGGCTTACAGGAGTGAACCACTGACACCTGGCAAGGGCCCTTTCTTAACGTCCCTGGATTTCTGCCTTTTTGTTGGTAAAAATGAAAATTCTAAACTCCTCAGCCAGATAAGGCAGGGAAGTCTCCTACAGTCAGCCCCACCCACTCCCTGGGCAGGTGGAGCCTTACCACGCCCCCTCCCCTGACTCCTCCCCCGCATGCCTCCTACAGAGCTGGCAGCCACCCTTCTCAGATTGCTGGCCTCTTGGGCTCTAATGCTGGGACCTTGGAAAAGTGAGTGACTCACTCTCTTCGTGAAGATCAGTAGGAGCTGGTCGCTGGCCACCTGAGCCAGGGTTCACAGGGACTTGAGCAAGCAGAGTCACCTCAGATGACCGCCTTTCCCACAAGTCTCTGCCAGGTCAAGTGATCGGTGTCCTAACACAAAACTCACCCAGACGAGCAAGATCTGCCCCCTCTGCACAGTATGGTCTCCAGAGGCTGGAGGGGCTAGGGAGCTTCCCACTCTATTTTGGAATCCATTTTTAGGCACACGGCTGATCTTCCAACTCGCTTACCCTCTGACCAGAAGAGGGAAAAGTAAAGACAGCTGAGAGTGGCAGGACTGAGTCCTGGAATTTTCAGTCCAAGGAAAATCAGGAATTTCTATACTTATTTCACAAAGGTACTTTGCAGATGATACCTTTGAAGAAATCATCTGTGCTACACAGGAGGCTGAGATCTGAGGATGGCAGTTCAAAGCAAACTTGGACTGGAAAGTCTATGAGATTCTTTTCTCCAACTAACCACCAAAACACTGGAAGTGGAGCTATGGCTCAAGTAGTAGAGTGCCAGCCCTGAGTGAAAAAGCTGAGAGACAGCACCCAGGCCCTGAGTTCAAGCCTCAGTACCAGAACAACAAATCACCACCATCACCATCATCATCGTCATCGTCGTCATCATCTATCTGTTGCTCCCAGGCTCTGTGAATTTGGAGGCCAGGCTGAAATTGCATCAGGGACTGAGTGTTTGAATGCAGTGCCTCCTAACACTTATGTGGCCCTGGGAAAGTGGCTGTATCTTGACAATTATTTTTTGGTCAGTTGTGGGGCTTGAACTCTGGGCCTGGACGCTGTCCCTGAGCTCCTCAGCTCACAAGGCTAGTGCTCTACCACTTGAGCCACAACGCCATTTCCCTCTTTGCATCTCTATTACCTTATTGTAAGATGGAGTGAACCATAATCCTGGGGTAAACCAGCTATTGTAAAGATCAAATGAGGTATAGCAACAAAGCATTACTGTATCAGCAAACACAGCCGAGACCTGCGTTCCATTTAACAAACATCTAAGGCCTATTATGTATCATGGTCCATATACTAGGGGCTGAGGGCTATGCTACAAAATAAGCCAAATCTGACCTCTGCTCTCATGTTACCTATGAGAGAGGAAGGGAGACCCAAATGAATGGGGGCTATAATTATGGCTACCAGATTGGAATCCCAGCCCTATCACTCACCAACTGGGTGACACTGAGCAAGCTTAACTCTCTGTGCCTTGATTTCCCTTCCATAAATGAGGCTGGACAATACCAGCTTAAAGTATGGTGAAGATCACAACATATGCACAGCAATTTCCACTACCTACTAAGTGCTCAGGCAGCACACATGGGACCCATATGATGAAAGCAGCAGCAGGATGTGAGCCCAGCAGACAGCAGACATGAGGACACTGGAGGTTGATGATGCTGAGCTGCTCCCGGAGGAGGAAGGCCCCAGGAGAGGAAGAGCAGATGTGTTGGGAGCTGGATGAAGGAGTGAGGGGTGGAGGCAGGGTGCAAGCAATGAAGGAGACTGGAGACAATTTATGGAGCTATTCAGCCTCTACTCAGCTTCTTAACCTCTGGGGTTAAGTAGGGAGCCATGATCAAGCTAACTGTCTCTTCCATTCTGTACACATAGAAACATGGACCAGGAGTGTGTGTGTGTGTGTGTGTGTGTGTGTGTGTGTGTGTGTATACTGGAACTTGAACTCAGCATTTTTGCTCAAGACTGGCCCTCTCTTGCTTGAGCCACAGATCCATTTCCAGCACTTTGCTTGTTCATCAGAGATAAATTTTGTCTGACTTAAAATCTCAAACCTCAGCTCTCAGCCTCCAGAGTAGATGGGATTACAGACTTGAACCACTGGTACCAGGCTGTCCAGGTTTTGTTCAGTAATGAGCCCTCAGCACTAAAAAGAGATTTCAGCAATTCCTTTTTGACTCTCACCTTTGACTTGCAGACCCACCTGCCATCATTACATCTGGCTGTCTTCCACTAGTGACAGGATTTAGGGCTAAAGTTAGAGCCAGGCCTGGGGGCATCTATGTTCACACAACTGCTTTTTTTTTTTTTTTTTTTTTTTTATTGCCAGTCCTGAGGCATGGACTCAGGGCCTGAGCACTGTCCCTGGCTTATTTTTGCTCAAGTCACAGCTCCACTTCCGGCTTTTTTCTATATATGTGGTACTGAGGAATCGAACCCAGAGCTTCATGCATACGAGGGGAGCACTTTACCACTAGGCCATATTCCCAGCCCACCACACAACTGCTTTATGACCCAAATGGGTCAGATGGGGGTCCTGTGTTTGAACTCCTGAGCAAACTATTTCTCCTGGCATTGTGAACATTCAACCAGTAATGGAGTCATCTAGCTGAGTGCTTGGTTCATAGTATGTTCTCAGAAAACACAAATCATGGGCTGGGGATATGGCCTAGTGGCAAGAGTGCTTGCCTCGTATACATGAGGCCCTGGGTTCCATTCCCCAGCACCACATATACAGAAAATGGCCAGAAGTGGCGCTGTGGCTCAAGTGGCAGAGTGCTAGCTTTGAGCAAAAAGAAGCCAGGGACAGTGCTCAGGCCCTGAGTCCAAGCCCCAGGACTGGCCAAAAAAAGAAAAGAAAGAAAACACAAATCACCTCTTTCCTCTTTAGCTATCATCTCCCCTCCTGCAGGCGAGAAAGCTCTGCCAAGAGGGGAGCAAGTCTGTGGCTCAGCACTGACTCTCTAAGGACAAAGAGGAAAGTGCTTTCCCTTGACCTATCCCGGCTGGTATACTGGGTGGAACTAGGGGCCTTGCGTAGCTGGGTAGCGCTCTGCCACTTGAGCCCTTCCTCCCGTTGGGCTTTTTGCGGGTTAGCGGGTTAACTGGCGATGGAGTCTCCATCCAGAGACTCCGTCAGCCTCCAGAGCGTGCGGCTCTCTTGCGGGAGTTTTCTACTGACTGGCTTCAAACCTCATCCTCCAAGATCTCAGCTGGGATTACAAGTATGAGCCACCAGCGAAAGGCTAGAAAGGTTGTCGTTGTGTGTGCGCGCGCGCGCGTTGTTTTTTGTTGTTGTTGGTTTTTTTTTTGGTTTTTTTTTTTTTTAATGTACCCCATCATTTGCAAAGGGGCAAACTGTTCGGTCCCCCGGTGGGAGCGTCCCTCCCCCTCCACCCCGCCGATCCCCAGTACCCCGTAACCAGGGACCTGGGGCCGGGCTGGACGCGGTGACTCCGCCTGGAGGGCAGAGGGCACCGAGCTCGACGCACGTGGAAGCGCATTGCTTTTCCTAGCGGGTCAACTGGTGCGTCCCACCCGGCTGAGGGGACGGGACGGGCGGCCGAACGGGCGGGCCCTGGTACGGGTAAGAGTGTCAGCCAGACTTAAGTAGATAGATGTCCGCGGCCACGCCGATGACTGTGCCGCCCCCTCTCCCCAGCTCCGCGGATGGGCACCGCGTCGCTCCCCCGCCCCTACCCCACCCCATCCCCCCGGCGCCCAGTCGGTCCCACCTAGGCTCCGGCTCGCGGAGCCGCCGAGGCAATATGGAGGCGTGGCCCGCGGGAGGCCCGCCCCTTTGATGTGCACCGGCACCTCTGTGATTGGTCAGTCTCTTGTGACGTACGGAGACTGCGGTGGACCCCAGTGCTGCGGCAGCCGCAGCGCCGGCCGCGGCTCGGGCTCGGGCTCCGGCTCCCGGGCATTTAAAGGGGACGCGGCGGCGGCGGCGGCGGCGGCCCGGGGGAATGGGGGGCAGGTGGGGGAAGCCATCCAGACGCACGTCATCCACGGTCCTTCGGGACTGGAGGGACTCGTGAGCCGGAGCCCAGGAATCCGGGGGTGGATAAAACACCGCGCTCCCCCCCCCCCCAATTCCGTAAGCACCCCGTGCTCTATCTTGCGCCCTAATATAGCCAGACCCCCTTCTCCCCACTCTTTACACTCAAACTCAGCCGGGACAGACCTCTGCCACCGCCGCCCCCACGTGAGTCCTGGGTTCTGGGAAGCGGGGAAAGCTGGGGTCCCGGTGTTGGGATGGGGGGCCGTGAGGAGTTTGAGGACGCTTCTTCATGAGGGTGGCAGGCGGGGTGGGGGAGTCCCTGGAGCAGAGGTATGAACCCCCTCTTCCTCCTACCCCAGAAATGTGGTTCCCAGGTACCCTTCCATCCCTGACTGGCAAAGTCCCCCTTGATCCCGGCCACCCACAAGTCCTCCCCTCTCCCAAGCTGCGCCCCCCCCCCGCCCGCATTAGGGCGAAGCACCCGCCAGCTGGGGGTGTGCCAGTGTGCCTGCTTTCCAGTCACCTCTAAAAATATCTCCCCCCCACCCCACCCCCACCCCACCGGCAGCTGCCACCTCTCTGCCCCTACTCAGTGAGGATCCCGGTTCAACATCCACCCAGGCAAGGAAAGCCCAGAGGTGACTCCTGGTCCCAGATCCCTTGTTGGCACCAACACACAGATTCTTAACCACTCAAGACAGAGAGCTCACATCCCAAGGAATCCTCCAGGGCAACAGGGGAACTCCGGCTGGCTTTCCCCCCAGAAGTGCCAGAGACCCCAGAGTTTTAATACTGACTGATGCTGTGGGACTCTCGTGTTAACTTCACCTCTCTGAGCTGATTTTTCTGATCTGCTATTTCTTATTTGCATGGAAGGGGATGAATCCGGGGTGGGGGTTGTTATCTGCAGACTGAGAGGAAATTTGGCTTAATTGTGGGGTCTGGTTTCTAATGATTTATAGGAGACTTGTTCTCAGGCAGACAGTGCTTGTTATTGTGAAGTTCCTGAGTCCTTCCCACTCATCATTCTCATCCTCCTTGTTTCCTGTGGAAAATTGTCCCAAAACCTCTCTGGGGCCTCCATCTACCCATTCAGGGAGGATTTTCAAGCTTAGGGCCTATGCCAGAGAGGGACTTGTTTCCCTCCCCCACCCCCAGGATTTAAACTAAGAGCATTTGTGGCCAAGCTGGGAGGGATGGGCAGGAATCTGTGATTTGACCTAGGACCTGGATATAAGAACATTTGTGTCAAAGACTAGAAGGGTTTGTAGGAATCTGTGATTCCAGGTGAGACCAGGTGTAAGAACATTTGTGTCAAAGCTAGGAGGCGTGTGCAGGAATCTGTGATCCCAGGTGGCACCAAGGCCGGCAGACACTGAGGTAGATGGGACTGGAAACAGACTCCCTGCCACCTCTAGGAACTCTTTCTTCTCTCCCTGTTCTAGCCTTGAAGAGGAGATCCTGCTCCCTTTACTCAGAGGGACTGTGATCACTCAGGACAAAGCTGCTGGAGGTGAGTGACCTTCCTGTTATAGGAGCAAACTAGGGACAAGTCTCTAGTGTGCTGTGGGGGGGGGGTGTCACTGCATGGCTTTCTCAGTTGGAGGGAAGGAACCCCAGGTTGCTTGGCTTTCTGCTCTGGAAATGAAACAAGAGCAACTTGCAAACAGTAAGTGTTTAAACTGATTTCCCTAAATACCATTATGAGTTAAATGTGACTGTGTCTTTATTTTTTTGTTTTTTTTGTTTTATTGTTTGTTTGTTGTTTTTTGTTTTGTTTTGTTTTGTTTTTGCCAGTCCTGGGGCTTGGACTCAGGGCCTGAGCACTGTCCCTGGCTTCTTTTTGCTCAAGGCTAGCACTCTACCACTTGAGCCACAGCGCCACTTCTGGCCATTTTCTATATATGTGGTGCAGGGGAATCGAACCCAGGGCTTCATGCATGCTAGGCAAGCACTCTACCACTAAGCCACCTTCCCAGCCCATGTGACTGTGTCTTTTACTATGGGAAATTACAAGTTTTGAGCATAAAGACTAGTAAAATATGCAAAAAAGAAAAAATGCAAGGGGGAATCAAAGTACTGAGACCCTTTCCTATGAGATTAAAACTGGCCTCAACCTGGTCAATGCATGGTTCATGCCAGTACTCCCAGCATTTGGGCAGTGAAGGCAGGAGAAACATGAGTTCAAGACCAATCTGGGCCTTAAGAAAAGCAGGTGGTGATCCCTTTGTGTCTTTCTATCCCCTTTTGATTTCACTACCTGCTTGACACATGCCTGTCTGCATTTGCTTTTACAGTGGGAGTGGTATCTCCTGACCTTTCTCCTCTGACTGCCAGGTCCTAGAACATTCATGATATCAGCATGGATTGATTGGGATATGACCTGCCTCCTTCCCCCAATATATGTCATTCTATGGCCTCTAAATCTCCTTCATCCTTCCTTTAACCTATGTCTCCTCTCTCCGAGGCCCTCCTATTTTTTGTTCACTGCCCCCTTGAGCTTTGCCCTTCCCTCTCCCAATTCAATTCCTTGACTTAAAAGTTCTTGGGAAAAAGACTCATATCTTATCTCTAAGGAAAATTATGTGCATCCAATCATGGAAGTAGGGAGACAGGAGACATCTCTGGAGGGTTTCCAGAGCTTGTGTCCTGTTCCTAGGATGTACCACACTCTGTCCCAGCGAAACTGTCACCTTGACAAAGTCAGAGGGGTTTAAACTGTTACCCACTCTCACCACCAGAGGGCAGCAGACAACCAGACCGTTGCTCCTCCAACTCTTGCCTCTCAGTATCTCCCTGTCTTTCCCAGTGGCTTCTGATGTCTCACTCAACCCATGGATGGAGTGGTGGGAGGGTTCAGAGGGAACGAAAGCCATAGATGATGCCCTTTGTAACTGCATTGATAATGGCCCCAAGTGGTCAAACCTGATCCCCAAAGCCATATGGCAAAGTCTAGCAGATTTCAACACGAAGCTCAGTTTGGCAGGATCCTGGAAAGCGCTGGGAGGACTGGTCCTAGATCAATTGTAAACAGCATGGCTTAGGCCAAGAAGAGAGTTAACCTCGCTGAGCCCTTCTCTGCTGATCTCATAGGAGTGATGGGCAGTGAGAGAATACAAGTATAAGTAACTGGTACACAATAATGGAGCCTATACATGTCAGGATACTGATGATACTGGAGGAAAAAGCTTGGGGACTGGGCCTATCAGATCTGGTCTGAGATGACCTTTGGGAAAAAGTGTAACAGCCTGTCTCAGACTCCAGTGGTGCCATCTGTAACCTCTCCAGCATGCTTGGGGACCATATGCGAATACTTATAAGGTGCTTCCTGGTCTGTGTCAAGAACTTAATTTTGCTGAGACCCTAGTTGCAGGGTTTTTGTTGTTGTTTTGCTTTTGTGTTTGTACTGTCACTGGGGCTTGAATTCAGTGGCATGCCCTCACTTGGCTTTTTCCACTCAAGACTGGGGCTCTATCGCTTCAGTCACACCTTCACTTCTGCCTTTTTGCTGGTCATATGGAGAGAAGAGTCTCATGGATTTTTCTGCCCAGAATGGCTCAGGTCAGCCTCCTGAGTAGCTGGGATTGCCACAGACATAAGCCACCAGCCTCCAGATAACGCTGAGACCCTGTCATGGAACCTGTGGTTTAGCAGAAGAGATAAGACAAGGAGGGCCTGGATGGTGGAGGGAAAGCCACCATACTGGGCACTCTTAAATAGACTTTTATGGTTGTTAGGTGCTCTGGACAACAGCTGGAGGCCAACAGAGTCCCTAGACAAGGTGCTCAGGGTGATGTGCTGACGATGAGCGGGTGTTTTCCAGTTGCCGGCCTCCGGTGCCTGTCTAGGGTAAGTGGGTCCCTCTAGGATGAGTTCTATGCCCCCATTTTTCCAACAAGGAGTGAAAAGACCCCATCCAGACCCTTGCAGGTTTGCCCTCCCCTCCTCTGGAGCTCCATCAATCTCTGGAAGCTTCTGTCTCAGGTGGGGTCTGGATGCTTTACATCCTCAAGTCCCAGCCCCTGAGACTCCCAGCAGGATGTTGGTGAGGACACAGGATGACTCTAGAGATGAGAAGGAAGGCACAGTTCAGTTAGGGTGGCAAGCAGTCAGGTTCAAATCCCAGCAGAAAAAAATGAGGAGCTTGGACTTCCGTTTCACAGGTTGCTAGGCCTAAGAATATTAGAAAGTGTTAAGGAGGAGTCCAGGTCTAGCACCCATCTCATGAACTGGGGCATCCAGCCAGAGAAGTGGGGGGTGGGGTGGAGAAAGGCAGCAATGGATATTTCTGCATCTGCACAGATGTGTCTGCCCTCCTGTATGGCCCTTGACAAGCATAGGTGGCAGGGACATGCAGCTATGGGCTCCTGCTGTCTCCCTGTGCTTGCCTTTTTGGTCTCCTGATACTTCCCTGTTGTCCCCCATCCTCTCCCATGCTGCCACTTCCTGCGCCATTCCCTTCTGAACATGAGACCCTGACCCAGGGTCTCATTTCCTGGATACCCCCCCCTTCCTGTCTGGCAGTCTGATTCTACTCTCCCCTAGCATGGCAACTTCCCAGCATCCCCTCCTACCCCCACTCCCTGCTTCCTTCTTCCTCTGCTTTTTCAGCCACTGCTGCTGTCTCTCCTCTCCCTCACCTGTCTCCCAGGTATGCCGTGGCCTGGTGGGGGCTTCTACCTCCCCAGGCCCCACTGCTTCTCCTGCTGCCTGCTTGCTTCGGACTCTGGCAGAAACCATGGCAGAAACTCCAACTGCTGACTCGTTCCTCCCAGGGAACTGGCAAGTGATTAGTGACTAGCTGTCAGCACAGGGCTGGAAAAGTCCCTGCAGAAGTTAGCTGTGTCCTGTCCCTGGTCCTCTGCATGTACCAACCATTTTGTATGGCAACAGCTCCCCCAAAGAGGCTTCTCTGGGTTTGTGTGGTTGGCATGCCCAGAAGGCATGGCATTCACTGTCCACAAGCTTTGGATGATGCTAGGAGCCTTTAAAGGCTGGAGTCTAGCTCTGTGTTGTCCACCGCAGCCTGATAGGCCATTAGTCCAGCGAGGACCAGAAGGAGAATAAGCTAACTGGTTCCCCCGTGCTGTTAGAGGGAGTACTCAGAATGCTCCCGACACCCTTTGTGCTCACCAAGCATCCGGGCCACCCGGAGTCTCCCAATCTGTCTTAGTCCAGGAACCTCCTAGAGGCCTGGGGTCAGGCCTAGCGTGGTCCCCCATGAACATCAACCCCCAGTGTGGTTAACGGAGAGATGGCAAGAAAGGACCAGTAGGGACAGCGCGGAGTGGGAGGGGCTGGGGGGGCCAGAGACCTGCTTACTCCTCCAGCTTAACCCGCCTTGGGTCCTCCTCAGGTCTTCGACGTGCCAGCCCTCCTGGCCGCGGCCCGCTAACCAGCCTCTCCTCGGCCGGCTCCTGCCGCGCCGCCTCTCGCTTGCCCCCTCCTCCTGCTGCCTCTCTCCCCCCTGCTCCCAGGACGGCGGGATGGCGGCGCAGGGCGCGCCACGCTTCCTCCTGACCTTCGACTTCGACGAGACCATCGTGGATGAAAACAGCGACGACTCGATCGTGCGCGCTGCTCCGGGCCAGAGGCTGCCCGAGAGCCTGCGCGCCACCTACCGCGAGGGCTTCTACAACGAGTACATGCAGCGCGTGTTCAAGTACCTGGGTGAGCAGGGCGTGCGGCCCCGGGACCTGCGCGCCGTCTATGAGGCCATCCCCCTGTCGCCGGGCATGGGCGACCTGCTGCAGTTCATAGCCAAGCACGGCTCCTGCTTCGAGGTTATTCTCATCTCCGATGCCAACACCTTCGGCGTCGAGAGCGCGCTGCGCGCCGCCGGCCACCACGGCCTCTTCCGCCGCATCCTGAGCAACCCGTCGGGGCCCGACGCCAGGGGACAGCTGGTCCTGCGGCCCTTCCACACCCACAGCTGCACGCGCTGCCCGGCCAACATGTGCAAGCACAAGGTGCTCAGCGACTACCTGCGCGAGCGGGCTCGCGACGGCGTGCACTTCGAGCGCCTCTTCTACGTGGGCGACGGCGCCAACGACTTCTGCCCCATGGGGCTGCTGGCGGGCGGGGACGTGGCCTTCCCGCGCCGCGGCTACCCCATGCACCGCCTCATCCAGGAGGCGCAGAAAGCCGAGCCCAGCTCCTTCCGCGCAGGCGTGGTGCCCTGGGAAACCGCCGCCGACGTACGCCTTCATCTGCAACAGGTGCTGAAGACGTGCTAAGGACCGCCGCCGCCTGCAGGGGGCGCTCGAGGCGACGGCGCGGAGAAGGGGCCCGGGCCGCGCGCCAGGGGTGGGGGAGTGGGAAAGACAAACCTAGTTTTACCATTCCCTCTTCCCTTTCGCTTTGCTACGTCCCTCCGGGAATTTCTGGAGTTGGTTTTTTTTGTTTTGTTTTTTGGTTGTTTTTTTCCCATGGGGGGAGGGGGCTGAGAGCGGGGTTCGGGAGCCGTCCCTATCTATGCAGTTACCCCAGCTCGGCTGCCGCCTCCCCGTTTCCACTGCAATCAGTGGAGTCTGGCCCAATGGGGGTGTGGTGTGCATGCCTCTAGAAAGGTAGCAGTGTTTCCAAAATATCCTGTCTTCCCAACTGGGAAAGGACTTCCTGGAAGGTGCCAGAAGGAACATCTCCCACTGCTTTAAGTTGCCTCGGCCTGTGTAACTCCCCATCCCCAGCCTTCTCTCCAAGAGACCCAGGATCCCCCCACATTGGCAAAGCCGCACACCAGACCCCCCCCCACGGACAGATGACAGCTCCAGGCCTCCTTGATCCTGCTTCCACCACTACAGCACCACCCTCTTGCTGTACTTGTTACACCTCCTTGCCTCACCCAAGACCCCCAGCCCATCCCACCAATACCCCTGAACCAGGAGAAACCATCGCTTCCTGGTAGTGGGACGAGGGTAGCACACTGTCCACCTTGGGTTAAGGCCGACCAGGGACCTCTGAGCGTGAGATTGTGTCCGTCCCTCGCACCCCAGCCTCGTCTATGCAGCAAGAGACCAGGGACTTCACCAAAGTCGTCCTCCACGCCCCTCTCCTCCCAATATGGAACCGAAAGCCATGATGTTTTTAAGCAGAGCCAGGGAAGCCCAAGGTCCTCTTACCTCTGGTGTTTTAGACCTATAAAAGGAGGTGAAGAGGGACGAAGTGACTGAGCTCTCTCGCGCCGTATTCTGAGGGGTGAGATACTCTTTCAGACCCCCATTTAAGTGGGGGAAATATTCAGCTTAAGGAGCCAAGGCGGAATGTAAGCCAAGGGCAAAAGGAGGGTAAGGGACAGCGAGTGGCTGCTCCAGATCGGGATAGTGAAAAAGTGTGGCAATGGAGAGATTCCAACAGTCTATGGGGCTCTACTTGCTAAGAGCCTTAGAAACCATGCCATCCCTACCCTTTCGCACCTTTGAAAAGTCTTGCTGGGCAGTCACTTGAAGATTATGAGGGTTTTATTACAAGCAGACACTTGCAGGTAGAGACCCCCACTGTACATGGAGTAGAGACCTCTGGACAAGGTCACTGAAGTCCTTGGTCTCCAGTTCTTTCTCACCTGTAGCCAGGCCTCTTCTGTCTCCACCGGGAGCCCCTGCCCATGGCAATGGGAGGAGGACGTGAAGACAGCGCCAAACCCGGGAGTGGACAGGTCTAGCCCAGAGTTGACTATGGAGCTGGCTTTGGCTGGGGCTCTAGGCCCTGTGGGGAGTTCCTGAGTTCATGCTGGGAGAGCCCTGGGCGGTCAAGGCGATGAGCAGCTGGGCTCCACATAGTTCCCGGGGAAGAATCCGGCGCCCTCGGAGCTGACACCCTCACACCAGCCGTCCGAGTAGCGGCGGGTGACACAGATGGTGGTGCCAGCAGGGAAGGAGAGCTCGTTGTCCTTCTGACGGGTGTATGGGTACAGTGTCACCACTGCGGGGCAAGGGAAAAGGGTGCCTCCATGAGAGGTGCCGCCTGCCCTTCCCCAGAATCCTGAACTCGGGGAGCCCCCAGGGGTCAGACTGCAGGGAAGAACTTTCTTTCAAACCCGGGGTCTCCCCTCAGCTCAGTTCATATTCAATATTGAGTCAGCTGATCTAAGCTTAAGTCAGAACTCCATCAGAAAATGAGGGAGGGAGTCTATGTTCACCTTGGCAGAGGGAAGAGAAAACGCCTCTGGGATAGAAGAATGGGGTGGGGGCGGCAACAGAGGCTAGCAACAAGATCTGGTGCCCTTTTCGTCTCAGGGCTCCCTAGTACCTTTCTCCAAGTATTCAGCAGGGACCCAGCTGGGCTCATCGCTTCCAAAGCCGGGCGGGGGCGGGGGCAGCGGCTCCAGTTCACCGTCTCCCTCCAGGGCCGGAGGCGGCGGCAGGTCCAGCGGCGGGGGCAGCTCTGCAGGGGGGGGGGGAGGCAGGAAGGCAGCGCGTGGGCCGCTGGCCACGCCCACACGGGTCAGCACCCTGCTCTGCTTGAGGAGACCCCAGGATCTAGCGATTTCAGGCAGTGTCCCTTGGACAAGACCTCCAGCACGTGGCAGCTGCCCAGAAACCTTGGGATGACTGAACCTTGCAGGGTCGCCACACGGCTTGTTAGCTGCAAGGTCGCAGCCTCAGCTGCTTAAGTGTAAAGATCTTAAGGTTAGCCTGGCACGGGGGTGGGAGGCTCACTCCTATAATCCTAGCTACTCAGGAGGCTGAGATCTGAGGGTCACAGTTTGAAGGCAGCCCAGGGCAAGAAAGTCTAGGAGACTCTTAACCAGCAAAAAGTCAGAACTGGAGGTGAGGCTCCTGGGGTAGGAAGGAGAGCAGTAGTCTTGAGCAAGAAAGCTCAAGGGCAGAGCCCAGGCCCCGAGTTCAGGCTTCAGGACCAGAAAAAAAAAAAGGTTAGGTGTGAGATGTTTGAGAAGTTTCCAGCACGCACCCTAGTGTGGACTAAGTAGCAAGTTATTTCCTTTCTTGTAATTCGAGGGGGGGCGGGACTGGAGCCCAGCGGGAGGGGTCGAGCAGAACGAGCAGAGGGTGGGGAGGGGTGTACGGTAAGTGGGGAGGGGTGTGGCAGGTGGAAAGCCACCCGGCCTGCGCCGGGAGCCGGAGGGCGCGCCTTACCTGGCGGGGGCGCAGACTGCACTTCCAGCGGCGGAGGAGGCAGGAAGACCTCGGCAGCGACCGGCGGCGGAGGTGGGGCCGGGGGTGCTGCTGGCCCTTTGGGTTGGGGGACCCCTTCAGCGCTGCTGAAGACCAGCGCAAACCAAGGTGAGGGGCACGGCGTGTCCCCGGTGACTCCGCCCCCCCCAAATCTGGAGCCCCGCCCCCAGCGGTCTCCATGGTCGCTGGCCAGGGGGCCCCATCTCAAGCCCACCCCCCCCACCTCCGTCGCCCACCCGCTTAGACTGGCGGAGCTCACCCGGCCGAGGTCAAGGAAGAGGCGGACGAGGCGGCGGAGAGTTTGCCATCGGGCACCACGGGGAGCTGCACGGGCTCGGGGATCCGGGGTGGTCTCCTGGGGGGCGAGGGAGGAGGTGGGGGTGAGGGAGAGGATGGTTTCGGCAGGCCGAGCTCTGCGGGCGCTGGGCGGCCGGGTGGGGGGGCCAGCCCCGGGACGCGCGGCTTGGGTGACCACGAGTCCTTACCCCAGCGTGGCGGACGTAGGCGTGGCAGGCGCCTTGATGCTCTTGCGAGACAGGGTCCCAGTCCGGGACAGCTGTGTGCTCAGGTCCTGAGGGAGGGTGGGAGGGCCGGCATCTGGTATGGGGGAGGACAATCCCCCCCCTCATCCAAAGGAGGAACTGGGGGAGGGGCGAGGGAGAACTAGGAAGGAGGGCACAGCAAGTTCCCACTTCCCAGCCCGCCTTTCCGTCCTCCCCCCTCCCACCCAACCGTGTCATTGCCTGCTCGTGGGGCCTCAAGTTGCTGCGGGCAAAACCCACTCACAGTCTGGGGACCACTTCCCCTGCACGACCACAGCGTCTGGGTGAGCCCCTCCGCCCCGCCCCTCCCCCAAGCCATCTCAGAACCCCGGAGTTAGCATGGCTGGATGGGCCTCGCCCCAAGACTGAGCTGAGAGGAGTGGGGAGAAGATACGTGGCTTCCAGAAAGCCCACCTGTCATTTTCCTAGACCTCAGGGGACTGACTCCCGACCGCACCCCCGCACCCCCAGATCACGGCAGACAGAGGCAGGACCCAGGATGCTGAGGGGGGAACTGTACAAATGACAGATCCAACCCCACGTTCAAGAGGCCCTTCTGTAACTGATGTTCCACATAGGGACTTGAACTGAAGCATGAAAAATTAAGCTGGGGGCTGGGAATATGGCCTAGTGGCAAGAGTGCTCGCCTCATATACATGAAGCCCTGGGTTCGATTCCCCAGCACCACATATATAGAAAATGGCCAGAAGTGGCGCTGTGGCTCAAGTGGCAGAGTGCTAGCCTTGAGCAAAAAGAAGCCAGGGACAGTGCTCAGGTCCTGAGTCCAAGGCCCAGGACTGGCAAAAAAAAAAAAATTAAGCTGGGAGTTGTAGAGGTAGCTCAGTGGGAAACACAGCACGCTTGACAAATACAGGCTCCTCGGTTTGATCCACAACACCACACACTGGCAAAGTAAGTTGGACCAAAGAAAGAATTTACTGGTTTGGAGATCTAGTAACGAGGTAGTCTGACTGCCTGGTGGGGGGCTATGTGTTAAGAATATCAAAGAGATCGTTTAGACACTGATCTTCAAATCTGGGAGGTGCAAGTATGGAGAAGGGAACTGACATGGGTTGGGGGTGCCTATCTCCCAGGACACAGGCTGAGAAGTGCCAGAGTCACGCGCTCTACCATGTCCCTCTTGAGTGCCTGCACCCTGCCCGGCCTGCATCCTGCCCTTCCCGCCACCAGCAACTCTAGGGTAACTGCTCAGTTGTGGTGACCTCAAAACCCCAGACAGAGGAAGTTGCTGTTCTGTGGCTGGGGAACCATTCCCATACCCACCCTGACGTCCTCTCTTCCCCTTCACACATACACCCAGCACCCACAGGTGCTCAGAATCTCATTCAACACATCCTCTGAATAGAGGGTCAAGGCCAGTTATAGGGGGAGGGCCTCATAGAAGGATGAGATGGGGAAGGGTAGAGGGGAAAGAAGGGTTAAAGAGGATAGCTCTGGGAATGAGGAAGGAGGAGTTGCAGGGTAGAATGCGAATATGAAGAAGGGATCCTTTGAGTCAGGTGAGTAGGTGAATAGTGGGGAAGAGGGGCACCCCCTACCTTGATCCCATGGCCAATGTCATCCAGGCAGCCAAAGTTGAGGGGTCTCCTGTAGTAGGGTGTGAGTGGAGGGAGAGCCTCAGGGGCAATGACCTTCTGGCCAGGAGGCAGCCGCTGGACGGTGGCTAAGGTACCAATCTCCCTTCGGGCCACCTTCTCCATATGCATGTTTACCATCTGTGTGACAGGGTTTGAGATGATAGTGGGGAGGTGGTAGAGTATGTCCAACACCTTCCCTTTAAGAGAGGAAGAGGACAAAGGCTTTAGTGTGGGGATGAGGCCATAGGAGGCAAAGATGTCCTGACAGTGAGTTTTGTCCCTTTGAGTAATAGCATTTGGGAAAGGATAGCAGGGAGGATGGAACCACTTTGGAGCAACTTCCTGGTGGAAGAGAATGAAGGTTATTATTAGCTGAGCAGGAACCGGAAGAAAAAACACAATGTCCCTGGGGATGCTGGGAAAGGATTAAAGGACCTGTGGCTCAGGACCAGAGTGAGGTCACAGGGAGGTAGCACAGAATCAGAGCTGGATCAGCTCTCCCCTTCAGGGTGTAAATAAGCGAATGAACATCCTCTTGGAATGTTCGAGGGATAAGCCTACAGTGCTGTGAGGTGAGAGGGAAAAGACACCCCATACACAGGTGATGATGCATAACTAGGCCCAATGGGTAGTTGGACCTGTGTGTGTGCTTTAAGAGGCAATCCCTCGGTCAAGGATCCAGGAAGGAAGGCAGAGGGTGTGTATATGAGAAGGAAGGGACTCTTCATGGCCTGCCAAGCATGCACCCTGGGCGAAGGAAACTCATTAAGACCTTGCCTCTAGTTCTATGTAAACAGGATCCTTTTGCATCTCTTCTGTATTAGTAAGGAATAATAATTGACAGATACAGCTTTCAGATGTCCAGTGTGGCACTCAGAGAAATCAAATACACACACACACACACACACACACACACACACACACACACACACACACACACTGCCTTTAGGGACCTCTTAACAGAATGAAGAAGTAATTCCCCCATCTGAGACAGAGCTGCAGAGACAGGAAAACCCCCAAAGTTCAAGTGGAGCAGGCACTGGTGGCTCATGCTTGTAATCCTAGCTACTCAGGAGGCTGAAATCTGAGGATCACAGTTTGAAGCCAGCCCAGGCAGACAAATCTGAGGCTCTTATCTCCAATGAACCAGTAAAAAAAAAAAAAAAGCCAGAAATATTGCTCAAGTGGTACAGCACCAGCCTTGAGCAAAACTAAAAAAATCTATGAAACAGTTCTGGGTTTTGAGTTCAAGCCCCAGGGCCAGCTCACACACACACCAACACACATTCAGAGCTTAAGTGAAGTTGGGCAAGCAGGTCTGGAGAATGGCATGAAGGGGATTTTGCTGCAGAAAATTTCTGAGTGGGCCTGAAGAATTGGAGGTTCATACAGAACACCTTCCCACCACCCCTTACCTGGCCCAGAGTGCTCACGCGGGCTTCCACCTGCCTCAGGGAAGCCCCCTGCAGGTCCAACATGCGCAGAGTGTGCCCAGCCAGGTTGCCCACTTGGTAGGCCACACTGGCCAGTGCCTGGGTGGTGAAGGCCATGGTCTCCTCCAGTGCCTTCCGCTTGTCTGTGGCCTGAAATACACACGGGCCTGGATGGAGGCCAGCACATTCCACTGGGGCCTTGGCTGACCTGGGGGCAGGGGCATGGGAATGGATCTAGAAAAGGCAGGAGCTGAATTGGGAAGAAGCGGCAGCCCCTCTTGGAGGAGGTTTCTAGAAGAACAATATAGTCAGAGGACTCAGGACATTAGAAAAACAAGTTTGCGGCCTCAGAGATAAGGGTACCCCTCCTCCAATAATCCCCCTACTGCCTTCCTGAGGACTTGAGCAACGAGGATCTATTTGGGGGTTACAGAATGCATAGCAGAAAGGAAAGAGGAAGGCATTGCTGGTTGCAGACATTCTTAAGAGCTAAAAACAGGGTGACATTGTTCAAGGAGAAATGTACACATTACCTGACTTATATAACTGTAACACTGCTGTTCATCATCTTTATAATAATAAAAATTATTTTTAAGTGAAAAGGGCTGGGAATGTGGCTTAGTGGTAGAGTGCTTGCCTTGCATGCATCAAGCCCTGGGTTCGATTCCTCAGCACCACATAAACAGAAAAAGTCAGGAGTGACGCTGTGGCTCAAGTGGCAGAGTGCTAGCCTTGAGCAGAAAGAAGCCAGAGACAGTGCTCAGGCCCTGAGTTCAAGCCCCTGGACTGGCAAAAAAAAAAAAAAAGGTGAAAAAAAAAACAACCAGGTGCCAGTGGCTCACACCTGTAATCCTAGCTAATCAAGAGGCTGAGATCTGAGGGTCAAGATTAAAAGCTAGCCTGGACAGGAAAGTCTGTAAGACTCTTCAATAAACTACCAAAAAGCCAGAAATAGAGCTGTAGTGGTAGAGCACTAGACCTGAGCATAAAAGCTCAGGGACAGCGCTCAAGCCCTGAGGTCAAGCCCCTCCCCCCCACCCCCACCCCCCACGTGTTAAAAACTAATCCATCTAAGACCTTCAAATGGTGTTTCCTAGAGAAATACCAGAAATCCATTCTGGACAGTTCCCAGAAGTCTCTGTGCTTTGTTTAACCCCATCTGCAGGTTGGTGTTTGGACTCTCACCTAAGGAAACTGTGGCCCAGAATGGAGTCACTTCCCTCACTCATTCTGTCCAATTCCCAATGTGCTGAGAATAAAATCCAAACTTCTGAACATGGCAGGCTTACACACAGGCCATTCAAGTCTGCCTTCTACCTTTTCATCCTCCCCCATACTCCCCTCCCTCCCTCCTTATACCCCTTCAGCATGTTCTCTTCCTGAACAAACTAGATGGTTTCTATCTCCTAGCCTTTGCATTACAGTATTTCCCAAAATCCTTTTCCCTAGTAAGTTTCAGCTTCTCAGAGGGGTAGGTCTTCCTTTCTCTAACCTAAGCTTCCACCTGGCCTACCTCTCTATTGTTATCATATCTACCTTGCTTTCTTTTTTTAAATTTAATTTATTTATTAATTGAACACAAATGCTTTCTTTTTTCTTCACAATCTTAAGCATTATTATTTATCTATGTACTTTTTTTGGGGGGGCGGGGGAGATATTTGGGCTTGAACTTAGGGACCCATGCTAGGTTCGTATTCTAGCATTTGCCAGGCTCCTAGGCCTATTGGTTCTACTTTGTTATTTAAATAGAACTTCATACATTTGTCAAAGCTGGCCTTGGATTGGGATTTTCCTACCTCCACCTCCTGAGAAGCTAAGATTACAGATGTGAGCTACTATGTACAGCTTCTGTTTAACTTCTCTATCTCTTCTTACCCTCCAAAAAAAAAAAAAAAGGTAAATTCTATAAGAGTAGGAAGTTTGTCTGTTTCACTGCATCGAATTCCACAGTAGTGCCCCTATGTAGAAGACATCTAATAAAGAGGCGTTTGTGCATTAGTTAACAGATTGAATGGAAACTGAAATCTTTGCTGGGCACCTCGCTACCCCATTCCTGATACTGGTCAGGGTCACACTGCCAGTTAGTGAAGGAGCAGTGGGCAAGGAGCAGCTGAAGACAAAAGAGGATTTTTGTCCGTTCCAGATCAGAATGTGGGCGCTGGGGCAAAACTTCTCTGGTGTCTTTGTTCCTCAGGCCACTTCCTCCTCCCTCGTGAGCTTGCTGTACTGTAGGCTGAACCTTTCTCAGGGGCAGAGGAGAGTCAGGGCAGGCAGAGCTGGGCCAGGGTACTTACAGACAAGACTGCACCTGGACCTCCTTGCCTGCACCCTCACGTGACCCTCAGGACCTGTCAGTGGAGAGCCAACCTAAGAACCATCAGTGTCATCCTGAGTGACACGTGGAGGCCTCCACCATAGCCTGCCAGAACCTTTTAGGAAAGCCATGTTGTAGCCCTGGCTTTCCTGACTTTCTGTTTCAATAGCAAGAAAGAGATGCTCATTTGCTTGTTGGTTTATATCTCTTCTATATACCCAACCACATTTGCATATCACTAGATATGTCACCAAGAACCTTGAATGGGGGGAAAAATCAACTTAGGATGTTAAATAAGAAAAAAAAATAGGTGTTGTTCGAGTTTAAGATCTTCTTTTAGTAGTACAGTCTCATTTTCTGGACAGGAAGTGTCTACTTAGGCCCAGTCCTGGATGCCTGAATGTTCTCTGATTCTGGATTTAGTTTTGGATCAAAATTGGGGCTGGGGCTGGGAATGTGGCTTAGTGGTAGAGTGCTTGCCTAGCATGCACGAAGCCCTAGGTTCAATTCCTCAGTACCACATACACAGAAAAGGCTAGAAGGGCTCAAATGGTAGAGTGCCAGTCTTGAGCAAAAGAAGCTCAGGGACAATGCCCAGGCCTATATCAAGCAAGGACTGGCAAAACATAAAAAATGAACATTTAAATTAGGTCTGGAGGAACAAAGAATCTGGGATCCTTCATCTGGGCAGATGGCTGGTTCATCATGCAAATGACTGTCTGCAAACCCAACCAAGCCTGACTGAGAACCCTGCAGTAGACCAAGCTGCCTTCTCCTCCCTTTCCCACTCATTTCCTGACACCTGCTTGAGGTGGGAGGGAGAGGTGAGACCAGAAGACCCTCAGTCAGACCAGACTACTTAGCTGGTTATGTGGTCTGGTTGCTTCTCCTGCCTGGAAGAAGCAGAAATCCTGGATTCTGACCTGAGTGGCTTTGTCATTTGGCTAGAGTGGTGTTTTATTGCCTTTATGAGCCCTGCATCCTTCTGATGAGCAAAGTAACAATGATGCTAATTGCTGCCTTCTTAAGGACCAGGCCCCAGTCTGCTTTCTTACACTGACACATTTAACTCCTGTCTGCCCTGGAAAAAGTGTAAGAATCAGAGAGGTTGCCAGGGGCCAGTGACTCATGCCTGTAATCCTAGCTTCTCTGGAGCCTGAGATCTGAGGATTGTGGTTCTATAGATAGCCCAGGCAGGAAAGTCCATGAGACTCTAATCTCCAATTAACCAACAAAAAGCCAGAAGTGGCCAGGTGTTGGTGGCTCATATCTGCAATCCTAGCTACTCCAGAGGCTGAGATGTAAGGATGGTGGTTCAAAGCTAGCCTGGGCAGGAAAGTCCATGAGACTCTTTATTATCTCCAATTAACCACCAGAAACCAGAATTGGTGCTGTGGCTCAAAGTGGTAGAGTGTCAGCCTTGAGCAAAAAGAGTTCAGGGACAGCACCCAGGCCCCAAGTTCAAGCCCCACGACCAGCCAAAAAAAAATTGTCAGAAGTGGAGTTTTGACTCAAGTGCTAGCCTTGAGTAGAAAAGTCAAGCAAGAGAGAGAAGTCCTAAGTTCAAGCCCCAAGTACCAGCACCAAAAAATAAATAAAACAAATCCAAGGGGAAAGTTGCTTGTAGCTGGTATGTGACAGAGCTGAAAATTGAACTCAGGTCTTCATGACCACACACCTTATATAGGCCAATGAGAAGTAACCCACCCCCAAGCCCTTTGAGTCCTACAGAAACTTGAAGGAACAGAAGAGGCTGCTTCCACCCTTGTCCATAGGCGCATGCCTCTCACTGGTAAGCAAACTATGCAGGTACACCAACAGCAGGCCAGCTGCCCTACAGGCTGCTCATTCAGCATCTGCACAGACCAAAACTATACTCCATCTAGCTGCAGGTTAGGAAAGTGGGCTCTGGAGTAAGAATGTCGTGTTTGAATCGAGACTCCACCACCATGTTGGAGACCTCTGGCAAGGTGAGTTACCTTTACCAAGCATCAGCTTTATTAGGTGGTAGGAATTGCACTCACCTCCCAGGGCGGAGGCAGGGACAGAAGGAGCCATACAGGGTACAGAGCACTTTGTTGTTATTGTTGTTTTGTGGGGTTTTTTTTTTTTTGTCATTAACACTCTTTAATCTGCCATTTCTCAAAAGCACTTGCTCCTCTTTTTCTCCAATACTCTTAAGCTAGGAAGTCCCTGTGTCCCTTGAGTTTGGTTAAAATTCATTAGAAAAATGAAGTTTTAGAAAGCTGGGTGCAGTGACTCATGTCTATAATACCCACTATTTGGGAAGTAGAGGCAGAAGGATCCCACATTCAAGGCTAGCCCAGACAAAGTTAGTGAGACTTTATCTCAAAAAAAAAAAAATTAAAGTGGTTTGGCCCAAGAGTTATAGTCTCCCTCCCCCCCACCCCCCCCCCCCGTGTGTGTGTGTGCGTGCGTGTGTGTCTCTGTCTCTCTGTCTCTCTCTCTCTCTCTGGCTTTTGGAGACAGTCTAACTATGTAGCCCAATGACCTCAAATTCATTTACTTCAGCCTCCTGAGTGCTGGGATTACTAGTGTAAAGCACCCTACCCAGCATATCTTGTCACTTTTAAGAGAGCAGAGGAGAGAAAATGGAGGTGTGACTCACATGGTAGAACACACACACACACACACAAAAAAAAAAGCAAAGCAAAAGCATAAGACCCCGAGTTCAAGCTCCAGGACCAGCATGAGAGAGACAGAGGCAGAGAGAAACACAGAGAGAGAGAAAAAACAAAGAGAGAGGAAGAGGAGGAAACAAGACAAAGAGTGTCTTAAAACCACACATCTGGGACCCAGAATGGAGAGGAAAGATCTCAGGGGGTCTGAACCAGTGAGGCCAGGGCCGCTGCTTAGCTGAGTGAGCCTGGACGAGTCACTTCACCTTCTGAGCTATTGTTTTTGTATCCACAAAATAAGAACCATAATAGTTGTCCCATGAGGCAGCAGTGGGATTCATGAAAGCACAAGGGGTGTCCAGTCATTCACTTCCCTGCTCCTGGACCCTTGATTCAGGAATCTACATTCTCAGTCCTGGGACAAACACACAGCAGCAGCAGCAGCAGCAGCAGCAGCAGGAGCAGCAGCAAACTGTTCTCTTATGCCACTCTCCTTTTCTTTTCCCAGCCACCTGCTCCCAGGAATCATGTCCTAAATCCCCTGCCATTGTTCCAGGCTCTTTCTCTGTAGCCCGCCTGCAGTGACTTCCTTCTACCCATCCTCACATACCAACCAACAAACTCCTTTCCTTTGCCTGTCTTGAGTGTACAACAATGGAAAGTTCTTCTGGAATCTCCCCTAAAGTCAGCCTGAAAATGTAATGATGCCCAGGCACTTGGGGTCTCTGGAGTGAGCAGCTCTGTGAGGGATGAGCCTAGCAGAAGCTAGAGACCGGGATGGACGGAGGGCGCTGCCTGGCTGGGTCCTCTGAGGCTCCGACACACAAGGGGCTTTGCCAGCACGTGGGTAATATGGGATCTGGGCTAAGTTTGGGGGGCCAAGATGAAACCAAAGCCTAGAGTGACAGTTTTTCAGCCAAGCCCCAGATCAGCTCCTGTCAGGTGACAGGGCCCCCTAGCCCTGCCTAAGGCTCCCCTGCACAGGGGTCCTGGCCTGCACTCTCTCTACTTACCTTTGCGTAGTTGTCTTCACAGTAATCAGCCACCCTCAGCAGGGCCCTGTGGTTGCCCAGCAGAGCCTCCCGGCCCGTGGGGATCTCAAACTCTTGCAACTGCTGTAGCTCCTCCATGACCCCCCGCCTGGTCGGCTCCCAGGGGAAGCCTCTGGTTTTGAGTCTCACCCTGCCCTTGATTGGTCGCTCTGCCTCCCCTCCCTCTTACTGCTTTTGGTTTCCTCTTCGTGAGAGACCCAAACCTGCTTGCAAAGGGCAGGCATGCTCATTCCCAGACAGGAGGAAGTCAGTCCCTGCTCCGGGGGCCTGTGACTCTGTCCTCTGCCTAGAGGAAGGGGGAAGCCAGTGGCCTGTTTGGGGGCCCAGCCCCCAATCCCACCCAGCAGAGGAAGCCAAGGTCGGGGAGGCTGTGATTGCTCACTGATCCTGGAGAGGAAACTGGTTGGTGGGGGCCGGGGGTGGGGGGGAGGAGGGACTGGGGAGGAAGGGGCTGGCCTGCTATTGGGGGGGGGGTGGACTTTCCACTCATGGAAGAGGGGAGGAAAGGGCAGAGGGTGGGGGCTTCCTTGGGAAGCTCAGGGATGAGTCACCTAGAGAGGAGGGAGTGGAGGGTGGATAGGATATGGAGCTTGGTCATTCTGGTGGCACTGAGGATTAGAAAGGCAACAATGAAAACCAGCCAGCTAGTAGCAAGAGGAACCAGGGTTAGACACTAGGAAAAGTGTCCAGAGTTAGTTTCCAGAGATTCCTAGAAAGGTTCTTATCAAGCCTGTGAAGCATCAGGTGCAATGCAGGTCTCTACATAGCCTGTGTCTGGCAGAGGCAGGACAAGATGAAACTGACCCAATTAATATGAAGGACTTCAATGAGACATGAGGAAGGACTTGGCTTTGGGATGATGATACCAGGTTCATTGGCCGTTTTTAGGCAGTAGTGGGGCACAGCACACAGAACTCAGCTAAAGTGGCCTGGGCTCCAGTTCATGATTGAACAGGGTGGGTGGCATTGAGGATTTGTGGAATCTTGTCTTGATCTCCAACTCTTCAAATTCACAGCAGAGAATGGGACTTGGTCCTGAAACAAGGGATGAGCCTTAGGCTTCCTCCTGCCCCGCCACCACAGTCTTGTCAGCCCACAGGCAGAGAGCAAGAGAAGCCCACACTGGCCACAGTGGTCTCTCAGCACCGTCTCCTTGGTCATGGGGCAGGTGTCAGCCAGAGCATTTGGTTGAGAGCTTGGAGAATGAGCCAGGAGATTCTTGAAGGCAAAACTGGGATCCAGTGGCAGAGCCCAAAGACTTTCAGAAAGAGGGCAATTAGGTGCTGATCTGAAACTCCTCCTAGGAGAGGTGGGGGAAGGCAGGCGAGGGGAATGGGGGGAGGGCTACAGGGGAACCTGAGGAAATAGCAATCTGGAGGTAGGTCACTAAAGAAGAGCTGCTGGCGTGGGGTGGGGGGAGCCATTTCCTTCTTTCTGTCTGTGGGTGGAACATGGTCTGTGCTGGAGGTGGTGAGGGCTCCGAGGCTCAGGAGGTAGCTGGGCTTACAATCATGAGCCTGTGATCAGCTTAGCTTCAGAGATTGGGGTTTACAGACCATCTGCTTTATCCGAAGATTTCTAGCTGACAAGGAGCTAGGAGGCTCACACACCATCTTGCCTGGGGCCTGGGCAAGCGAGTTGGACTGCGTGCTCTTCCTTGGCAGGTGAGAGGGTTGAGGGTGTCCTGGGTGGGGATCTAGACTAGTCCTAGTATTATTGAGGTCAGCCAGGCCTTCCTGATTACCCCCCCAAAAGACAATGATAACAATATTACTCTCAGCAATAATAAGAAAAAAATGCATTGGGTTCATTATATGCTAAGGGCAGTGTTTTAAACTATTTCATAGGTATCACTTTCTTAATTCAATTAATAAGTGTGTGAGGTAGGTACTATTGTTATTCCCATGTTTCAGATGGGGAAACTAAGCCTGAAGGAGGGTGAATGACTTGCCCAATACAACACAGCCAGGAAGCAAGAGAGCTGGGGCCAGACCTAGAGTCTGGCCAGCTCCAGAGCCCCTGATCTTATACCAGATGACATTCTCCTCTGCCACACAACAAAGAAAATGTCTATCTGGGTCATTATGTGGAGTGGTCCTCCAAGAAAGAAATCCTTTCCCCTTTTTTTGTGTGTCTTCCTTCTGTTTCTTCCTTAGAGAAGTTCCTAAACCCCAGCAAAGATGGCGCCTATACCATTACACTGGGGCATTTCTTCTCCTCCTGAGCCTAGGGCAGGAGGCAGAGGAATGGAGTGAAGAAGTGTTGAATGATGAGGGGCCTGACCTGAGAGACATGGCAGGAAAGGATATAAGTGGGGACATGGCCCAGGGCTGGTGGCTCATGCTTGGAATCTGACCAACTCAGAAGGCTGAGATCTAATGATCATAGTTGAAAGCCAGCCTGGACTGAAAAATTTATGAGATTCTTATCTCCATTAACCACTAAAAAGCTGGACGCAAAGCTGTGTCTCAAGTGGCAGACTGCCAGGCTTGAGCAAAAAAGCTAAGGGACAGTGCCCAGGCCCTGTGTTAAAGCCCCAGTAGCAGCACAGAAAGAAGAAAGAGAGAGGGGAGAGGGAGAGAGTGGGGAGAGGGAGGGAGGGAGGGAGGGAATAGAGAATGGAGGAAAGAAGGAAGGGAAGGAAGGAAGGACGGGGGTGTAGAAGGAGCAAGAAGAGCTGATGGCTTGGCATCCTTCTGGGACCAGGTGTCTCCAGGGCAGAATGGCCCAGGATCTCAGCGAGAAAGAGCTACTAAAGATGGAGGTGGAGCAACTGAAGAAGGAGGTGAAGAGCCCCCGAGCTCCGGTAAGCCTCCTCTTTCTTCTGTTCTCTCCTGTCCTCCATGTCTTCCACCCTGCAAGGAGAAAGGAGGGGATGGTGGGCCCCTTCTAGAACAGCAAGCAATGCCTCTGGGAGGGGGTGGGATGGATGCAGAAGGAGGCTGTGGTCCCCTCCACTTGCCCAGAGGCAGGAGAAAGCTTTGGAGCAAGAGGGATTCCAGTGGGTTCTGCCTAGTCTCCAGGCTGGGCTGGCCAAGTATCCCACAAAGGTCAAAGTCCATGTCTGAGGGTCAGGCCCAGGGTCTCAGCTCCCATGCCCCTTTGCCTCCTGCTTCTTTAGCTTCCACCCTACCCTGCCCAGAAGCTCATTTTCCTGCATTTGGTCAAGTCATAGATTCTGAGAAATAAAGGCTGTGAACAGATTTTTGTGTTCTTACAGATTTCCAAGACAGGAAAGGAAATCAAGGATTATGTGGAGGCCCAAGCAGGGAATGACCCCCTTCTCAAAGGCGTCTCTGAGGACAAGAATCCCTTCAAGGAGAAAGGCACCTGTGGGATTAGCTGATGGCCCAGAGCCCCTCACCCTGACTACCTGTCCCTCGTCAGCCAGGATTAAATGTCCGGGGACACACAGGACCTCCTCTTATTGCAATGAGTAAAGATGCCGAATGAAAGCCTGTGTATCTATTCACAATCTCCACTTTAAGTTCTTTCCTCCATCCGTCCCCTCTATCTGCTAAATCATGGCAGATCTCACTTGGAAATACCCCAGGGGAGCTTTGAAAGTTCAGCAGGTGGATCATGGGTGGCAGGGAGTGAGGAGCCTGAAATAGGCAGAGGACAACCCTAAGAAGTATTTCCTTGGCCAGGCACTGGTGGCTCATGCCTGTAATGCTAGCTACTCAGGAGGCTGAGATCTGAGGCTCACAGTTCAACGCCAGCCCAGGCAGGAAAGTCCATGAGACTCTTATCTCCCATGAACCACCAGAAACCTGGAAGTGGTGCAGTAGCTCAAAGTGGTAGAGCACTAGTCTTCAATGAAAGAGCTTAGGGACAGCATCCAGGCTCTGAGTTCAAGCCCCATGATTGACGAAGAAGAGGAGGTGGGGGAAGAGCAGGGGGGGGGGAGGATGAGAATTCTTTTCTCCTAGACCCCCATCTTTGTTCTCCTCTCCCTTACTTGATTTTTTTTGTTTAGTTTTGCCAGTCCTGGGGCTTGAACTCAGGGCCTGAGCACTGTCCCTGGCTTCTTCCTGGCTTCTTTCTGCTCGAGGCAAGCACTCTCTAGTTGAGCCACAGTGCCCCTTCTGGCTTTTCCTATATATGTGGTGCTGAGGAATCAAACCCAGGGCTTCTTGCATGCTAGGCAAGCACTCTACCACTAGGCCATATTCCCAGCCCCTCCTCTCCCTTACTTGAAAGGAAACATTTCCAAAGCAGGGAAATTGGGCTAGAATGTTGTCTCCTCTACTTCATGTGCTAGCTCTCTTCTTCCTAGCCATTATATCACCCCAGGTGGTCTGCTGACAAAAATGAGTTTGTAAAGTCATGATTTCATATTTATTTAATATTGATGAGTGCCTATTATGTGCTTGGCACTGGAACACAAGAGTCAGCAAGACTACTTGGTGGAGAAGCTATGAGTTTATTTTCAATTAAGTCAGTAAAATGTAGCCAGGTGCTGGTGGCTCACACCTGTAGTACTAGCTATTCATGAGGCTGAGAACTGAGGATCGTAATGCTTGAAGCCAGCCTAGGCAAACAAAGCTGTGAGACTCCTATCTCCAAATGGCCAGCAAAAAGCCAGAAGTTGAGGTGTGGCTCAAATAGTAGAAGTACAACCTTGAGTTCAAACCCTGGTACAAGCACACAAAAAAAGTAGTAAGTGTTACAACAGAGACAGTCAAGGACTGTGTGTAAGCACATAGCAGACAGACGTTCATTGTGATGGACAAGGCCAAGGTGAATGGCCAATAGGGGATGAAAATAGGGAGGGGTTTGGGCTGGGGATATGGCCTAGTGGCAAGAGTGCTTGCCTCGTATACAGGAGGTCCTAGGTTCAATTCCCCAGCACCACATGTACAGAAAATGGCCAGAAGTGGCGCTGTGGCTCAAGTGGCAAGAGTGCTAGCCTTGAGCAAAAAGAAGCCAGGGACAGTGCTCAGGCCCTGAGTCCAAGGCCCAGGACTGGCCAAAAAAAGAAAAATAGGGAGGGGTAACACATGAACCTGAAGACAGACAACGGGGTCAAGTCTTGAAGCTCATTGTGGATTTGTGGGCTCAGTTAAGGCTTGACCTCATCCCTTAGGGTGGGAAGGGGAGGAAGGCTTTTGAGTAGCTCAGGGACTTCTCTACTCTATAGCAGAAGAAAGCTGATCCTCTAAGGGCTGAGATACATGGTGAGTGAGTATTGAAGGCCGTGTCAACCAGGAGTTACTGTCTGAGGAACTGCAGACAAACAGTCATAGTGTAATGTATCCCCACAATGTGAGAGGTGAGGGGCTTAGCAGGAACCCCTGGAGGAGCTTTCCCATCCAGCCTCCTGAAGGAAGGCTGAGTGCTAAAGGGTTATGTTGTAAATGGAGAGATGGCTAGCACTCCTGCTTGACAGGGCAGTATAAACTGGGCCATAGTTAGGAGAAAAAACAAAAACAGCAAAAACGTGGATGTCAAGTTTTGGAGTCAGGTGTAGAGGCGCATGCCTGGAATCCCAACACAGGCAGGATTTTCAACAGGTGTGATCAGGTGAGACCCAATCTCAAAAAACAAACCATGGCTTGACAGGGGACATCTATCAGGTTGGAGATGGGCAGGCCAGAAGGAGGCCTAGATCCTTAGGCTATGATGCCAGGAGGCAATCAGAGAAGTCATGCTTGCTATCTGAACAGCCTTACCTGTGGAGTGTGAGAAGGAAATTGCTCTTGACAAGATGGAAAGGGGAAAGACAGGTCAGGAAGAGGGGCAGGTAGAGAGGTGATGGTGCCTTCAGGGAAGAAGGGAAAAGGCTTGAATTAAGTAGCAAGTGATAGCCATGGGCTGGCCTGGTGGCTCATGCCTGTGATCTCAGCACTTTATGAGGTTAGGGTTAGAAGATGGTGGGGCCAAGGGCTGGGAATATGGCCTCGTGGTAAAGTGTTCGCCCTGTATACATGAAGCCCTGGGTTCGATTCCCCAGCACCACATATATAGAAAATGGCCAGAAGTGGCACTGTGGCTCAAGTGACAGAGTGCTAGCCTTGAGCAAAAAGAAGCCAGGGACAGTGCTCAGGCCCTGAGTCCAAGGCCCAGGACTGGCAAAAAAAAAAAGATGGTGGGCCAAGTCTAGTCTGTTGAAAAATATGAGACCCTTCTGAAAAATGCATGTGAAGGACTAGAGAATGGTAGAGCACTTGCTCAGTAACCTCAAAACTCTAGGCTCAAAATATCAGTACTACCAAGAAAAAAAAAAAGGGAAGGAAAGAGAGGGGAAGGAAAAGGAGGGAAGGGGGAGGGGAGGGAAGGGAAGGATTGGCTGGGTCAAGGAAGAAATTGATTAAAGAGCTCTTTGGGGATTAAAACATCCAAGTTGTTTTTTCTTTTTCCTCAGGGGCTTTGAACTCATAGACTCAACTTGCTTGTTTGGCTCTACGATCTTCATTTTGGAGATGAAGTCTTGTGAACTTTTATGCTTAGACTGGCTTCAAACCAGATCTTTCAGATTACTGCTTCCTTTTTTTTTTTTTGGCCAGTCCTGGGCCTTGGACTCAGGGCCTGAGCACTGTCCCTGGTCTTTTTGCTCAAGGCTAGCACTCTGCCACCTGAGCCACAGCGCCCCTTCTGGCCGTTTTCCATATATGTGGTGCTGGGGAATCGAACCGAGAGCTTCATGTGTAGGAGGCAAGCACTCTTGCCACTAGGCCATATTCCCAGCCCCAGATTACTGCTTCCTGAGTAGCTAGTATCACAGGCATGAGCTACCAGTGCCTAGCAGTGTTCAGATCTTGACATTTCACTGAGGGATGGGGAGGGAGGGTTTTCAAAGATGACATCCAAGTTTATGGTTGGAAGACTTAGTAGATGAGATTTAAGGCAAATATTTGGGGGAAAAAAAGAACCCTAACGTTTACCATCATCTTACATATAGCTACAAACTCGGCCTCCCTTTCCCACAAGGCCACAGCCCAAAGGAACATTAAGAGAAAGGTTAGGTGAGGTCATTGGTCAGAATCCAGGATCTTCAATTCCCCATCTCATCCTGGCCTCATCTCATCATTCTGTAACGTGGAGTAAATTCAGCCACAATCAATATACTACACTCAAGAGAAGGAAAAAAGGACTGAGAAGATAAAATATTCAATACAGCAGTTCTTATTTCAAAAATGAGGAACAGTAAATACACAACATGTTCCTTCAATAAGAAAGAGAAGCTGGGGTGCTGGGTATATGGCCTAGTGGTAGAGTGCTTGCCTTGTATACATGAAACCCTGAGTTTGATTCCTCAGCACCACATACATAGAAAAGGCCAGAAGTGGCACTGTGGCTCAAGTAACAGAATGCTAGCCTTGAGCAAAAAGAAGCCAGGGACAGTGCTCAGGCCCTGAGTTCAAGCCCCAGGACTGGCAAAAATAAAAAAAAAGAAGAAAAGAAAGAGAAGCTGGGCACTGCTGGCTCATCCCAGTAATCCTAACTACTCAGGAGGCTGATATCTGAGGATCGAAGTTCAAAGCCAACCCAGGCAGGAAAGCCTGTGAAACTCTTACTTCAATTAACCACCAGAAAACCAGTAGTGGAGCTATGGCACCCAAGCCCTGAATTCAAGCCCTATAACCAACAAAAACAAAGAGAAAGAGAGATGGAGCCACAGACATGAGGCTAGAGCCATGTAGCCAAGCTTCCTTCAGCCTACCTGGCCCCACCTTTGTTCTGCCTGTAGGGAGAATCTCACCACTGGGGCTCTTGATCCAGGCAGGTGACTAACCTTTCTTCCTGAGGAGGCTGAGCCTTGGCTGGGACTCTGCATAAAGGAGTGCTTTCTCCAGCTCACCTTTCCCTTTCCTGGTCACAGCCAGCTATGGGTAATTACCACAGGAGTCCCTGAGCCTCAGGGTTTGTCTGTCTGAACCCCCTTCAGAATGTTCTTCTAACACACTACTTTCACTTAAAGGAACAAGCACATTGTGTCCTGACAGCGTTCATGGTTCCTTCCCCACACATGCAAACCTCACACTAACAGTGACAAGAGGAAAGACACATTCTGATGGGGAGTCATCAACAGATCCAACCCATCCCATCACAGAGGTCCTTGAGATTTTAGCCACGAGAGAAAAGCCCAGTGTGCTGTCTCTGGTTCAATTCAGAGCACACCTGGCAGCCTTTTGAAGCCAGCTCACCTGCGCTCAGAAGTGTCTCCCAGCAGGGCTAGTGGCACCACACAAGGCCTTTACTAGGACAGGCCATCTGTCTCTCTCACACACGTACACACACACACACACACGAGTGACACAGGTGATGCCAGCGAACCCTGCCAACATTAGCCCCTACCCTTACTTCTTTTACTTCAGTAGTTATATTTTGAAATAATTTCAGATTTACTGGAACATTACAGAGTTACCAAGAAACAGAGTTCCCCTCTACCCTTCACCTAGCTTTCCTCCTTTTTTTTTTTTTTTTGCCAGTCCTGGGGCTTGAACTCAGGGCCTGAGCACTGTCCCTAGCTTCCTTTTGCTCAAGGCTAGCACTCTGCCACTTCAGCCACAGCACCACTTCTGGCCGTTTTCTATATATGTGGTGCTGGGGAATCGAACCCAGGGCTTCATGTATACAAGGCAAGCTCTCTTGCCACTAGGCCATATTCCCAGCCCTAGCTTTCCTCTTATATAACCATCACACCTTTTTTTTTTTTTTATCAGCACCAAAGCTTCAAATCAAGGCCTTGAGCTCTTGCTTGGCTTTTTCTGCTAATGGCTGACACTATGATTTGAGCCATGCCTTTACTTCCAGCTTTTTTCTGGTTAAAGATCAGAATCTCTCAGATTTGTGTGTCTAGACTGGCTTCGAATCTCCATCCTCGGATCTCAGCCTCCTGAGTAGCTGGGATTACAAGCACAAGCCACCAGCGTCTGACTAACCATCACATCTTTCTTAAAGTGGGGAGATTGGTACAATGCTATGAACTAAAGAGTAGACTTTACTTAAGATTTCCTCAGCTGTGTTCACTAATGTCATTTTTCTGTTCACAGACTCACATTCATCTAATACATTCCTTCATTTTGGGGGGTAGGGAGGAGAGGAGGAACAGCCTTTGAGTGTAGCAGGGTCTAAGGTATCATGGCTGTCTACAAATGTCTGTGAAACATTCCACAAGCCCACAGATGCCCGTGTTGACCAGGACACAACAGATTATGCCAACCAAGTTCCTGAATTAGAACTTAGTCCAGTGAGCTGCCATCAGAGACCTAGCTAGCTGGTGCCATTGGGCTGGCACTCTACAAGGGACTCCAGGCTGTTACTGGCTCACTGGGCAGTGGTGGAAGTCAGCTGGCCACGAGGAAGGGAAGTTAGTGCTGTTCCACCCAGGCATGCTCTCTATCCTGCTTCTCTAGCTCCTCAGTTTCATGAAGCTTAGTCAGCTTCAAGGTCATCCTATGTTGAGCCTCTTCCACATGTGGCCAGCTGGGAAACCCATGGCATTATTACCATCTCTGGGCTCCTTCCCAAAGGGTCCAGCCATAACAGCTTTCTCAGAGCCCACTTGGTCCACTATGTTCCAAGACCTTGACCATCTGGCCTGAACTTCTGTGGCTTCCCAACAATCAGAGAAATGGGAATTCCCCCCCACACCCCACACCCCACACCCCCATCCTGGAGCTTAAACTCAGGGCCTGGACACTGTTCCTGAGCCTCTTTGTACGCAAGGCTAGTGTTCTACCACTTGAGCCACAGCACCACTTCTAAGTTTTTCTGAGTAGTTTATTGGAGGTAAGAGTCTTACCGACCTTTCTGCCCAGGCTGGCTTCAAACTTCGATCCTCTGATCTCAGCCTCCTGGGTACCTAGGATAACAGGGGTGAGCCATTAACATCTGGCTAAGGGAATTCTTTTATCTGTTGACTTTGAACTGCCATCCTGAGATCAAGAATTCCCAGAGACTGGGTAAGTATAGGATCCAGCCACCTAGAAAAGATCGGAAGCTGGACAAGGGAGGGGGAGTGAGGATGAAGAGGAGGTAAAGAACTGGAAAGACAACAAGGTAGTAAGTTTTCTAGAGATTGGATAATTTCACAGAGAGCAAATTACCAAGGGTGTCTCCTTCTAGTTATCAATCAAGTCTCTTCCTTGGATGAGTGGGAGAATGGTGGTCATACTGTTGTATTCTGGGAGTGAGAATAATCCATCGAGGCACAGCTTAAGGTGGGAAGGGGCTTTATGTACTAAGGAATTTTATTTACAACCTGAAACCCAGAACCAAAACAGACTTAACCTCCAAATACTGGCCTGAGAGTACCTTCTCCTGGGCCAAATACCCAGAACCCAGACCAGACCTGAACTCTGAACCTCCATTCCTTAACCTTCAACCACCTCAACCTCCAAACTCCCAAACCTCCAGAGGAGCAAGCTTCCTTCCTGCAGGCCTCGCCTCTCCTCAAACTCCAAGCCGCCCCACAGGCCTTAAGCTTCAAACCTCTCCACAAGCCTCAGGCTCCATTCTCCTCACAGGCTTCAGGCTCCAGACTCCTCTGAAGGCCTCTGGATACCAAGCCCGGGGTCTCCGGCCTCTCCTGTCCGCAGGCCTGACTTTGGGCCTTTCCGCACCACAGGCCTTGGGCTCGGGCCTCTTCTAGGCTCCCTTCGGGCCTGAGGGGAACCCAGGTACTGCTCAGCTCCACGAGGCACCTCCTGGTGCCTTGCTTTCTCCTCGTCTCTCCTACTCCTTTTCCGGAAATCCCACCCTCTTAGATCCCCCCGCTGTCTACAGGGCCACTACAGTCAGGGGAATGGCAGTTCCAGCCCCCTCAACGTGGGGCGGAATCTCCTTTGACGCTCTGCAGTGGGGTGTGGCAATGATGACAACGTGGGCCCCCCCCCACCTGCTTATTACAATACCAGATGGAAAGCACCCCTCCAGGTGATTCTATGCGACTCCCCTTTGTCCGTTTCCCCTTGTGCCACATAGAGAGGTGATTGATATTACAACTGGCCAAGATTACATAAGGGGGCTGTGTGTGACTGAGAGATGGACATCAAGAACTTGAAGGAACACTGGCAGCTCAGACTGGGGCGAAGGAAGAAAGGCCTTGAAGAAGATGGAGTGCAGAGGGTCAGAGGCATGAAGGTGCAAAGCAGAAACCAAGTCAGGTGATTCTTCAATAATAAAAGAGAGGGAGAGGATGCTCTTGAATTTGATTTCCTGCTGAAGTAATAGAGAGCCAAATCCTTCTCATGTTTCACATTCAATTCATCTTATCACCTTGTTTCCATGGTCCTTCCAGAGACTCCAGGGATTGAGATCTCTAGGCCTCAGGAAGGAACGGGACAGCTGATGGGTTAACATGGCTCTCAGCTTCTGTGGATAGTAGCTCACAATCTTTCTTATTGGATGAGGTAGCTGGGAACCTCCCACCCTTTGAGCTTTCTGGATTTCCTCAGAAGCCTGAGTGTGGGAGAGAGAGGGACTCAAGATCTTGTCTCCTGGCATACTTTAGAGTTTGGGGAAGAGTATGCTCAACTTACTCCACTTCCCAATTCCTCTACCTAAGCTTGACTCCTGAGTATATGCCCCAAGGACAGGACATTCCACTCGCTCTGTCACCCAGGCCTGGCATTTAGAGGGGTTCACACTGGGTTTACTACTCTGGTATTAGTGCCATCTTGAAATCTTTCATAGTTTGGTTTTGTTTTAAAACAAAGCCTCTGTATGGTATGTGGCTGGTCCTATAAGGAGACAAATACAGCAGTCTGATGGAGGAAGTGATATGCTTACCCAAATGCAATGTGTAAGGTGGGTTCAAACTAGCACCAAAAGGATCCTGGCTCCTTTCTAGCATTTCTGATCATTAGAGACTAGGTGGAGAAAACTAGGTGGTGACACCTTGCTGGCCCATCTAATTTCTTATTGTCTAGCAGACCAAGGAAATAGGACTAGCAAATGACTCAGCACCCACAGCATCAAGCCAGGGCTGAGGAAGCAGAAACCAGAACAGAAAGTTACAGAGAAGAGTCCAGCTCCCATCTTCCCCCATCTTAGAAAAGGGTAAACCCTTCTAATCATGCTAATTCCTAAGCATGCTAATTCCTCACCTTCTAATGCTCTCCTGCATTATCTCCTGCATCTATCCCTTTATTCCTTCTGCTACACCCTTAAAGACACAACACACACACACACACACACACACACACACACACACACACACACACACACACACGCCTAGTCCTCAGCTTCCTACATAGCTTCTTGCCCAGCTCCAGGCATTCTGTACTCTGCTTGTTTTAGTGGGTTGTTTTTTGTTGTTGTTGTTACTCTAGCACTTGCTTAGAATCCTCCTTATTCTCCACTCCCTAGAAGACCCAAGTCAAGTCCTCTGGATACCAAGACACCAAAGTCTTTCCTCATGGGGACCCTGATCATCCCACCTCCTAATCCCTCACTATTAATGAGGAACTTCTTTTAATTTCTTGAGCAACTCATGTGGGGCTTGAAACCTCCTTATCCACCCCCACCCCTCTGCCAGTCCTGGGGCTTGAACTCTGGGCCTCAGCACTGTCTTTGAGCTCCTTTTGCTCAAGGCTAGCACTCTGCCACTTGAGCCACAGCACTTCCTACTTTTTCTGTGATTAATCGAAGACAATGAGTGTTACAGACTTTCCTGCCCAGGCTGGCTTCCAACCACAATCCTCAGATTCCAGCCCCCTGAGTAGCTAGGATTACAGGCATGAGCTATGGGCCCAGCTTCTTTTTCTGTTTTAAAAATTAGTCTTGCTGTGTAGCTCAGGTGCTGGGATTACAGGAGAATACCACCATGCAGGTTCTTTGTCTAGCTAATTTGTATAATAAATCATTGCTAGGTAAGTATCACCAAGTAATATTTCTCCAGCTCCAGGAGCCCCTGCAGCTTTGTGACTTAGTGAATAGATACTAAAAAATTAGGTTGTCCTAAATTCAAGAGGGGCAAAGGGAAATGTGATAAGCAGTCCTTCCTCCTCTCTTTACATCCTCATAGAAAGCAAAGTTTCCAGTTTCTGCTATAACCTTCCAAAGATACTTTATGCATGTACAAGTAAATGCATTTGTATGTACTATTTCCAGGTGTTATTCTCTCCTTTCTCCACAAATGGTCCACATCCATGTTATTCTGAGCTTTTGTCAAGAGCTCTTTCACCTAGTTGGATTTCACTCATGTTAGCATCCATACATATTCCTTTTTTTTTGGCCAGTCCTGGGGCTTGGACTCAGGGCCTGAGCACTGTCCCTGGCTTCTTTTTGCTCAAGGCTAGCACTCTGCCACTTGAGCCACAGCGCCACTTCTGGCCATTTTCTGTATATGTGGTGCTGGGGAATCGAACCCAGGGCCGCATGTATATGAGGCAGGCACTCTTGCCACTAGGCCATATCCCCAGCCCCATCCATACATATTTCTGAATCTACTACTTTCTGTCTTCATTTTATTTTTTTCGGTCACGGGGCTTGAACTCAGGGCCTGGGCACTGTCCCTGAGCTTTTTCACTCAAGGCCTAGCTGCTCTACCACTTTGAGCCCAGCACCACTTCCAGATTTCTGGTAGTTAACAGCAGAGAAGAATCTCACAGACTTTCCTACCCAGGGGCTGGCTTCAAACCACAATCTCAGATCTCAGCCTCTTGAGTATTGAGTAGCTAGGATTATACGAGTGAGCCACTGGCACCCAGCTGTCTTTATTTAGCCTTTAATTTTTTTTCAGTCAAGATTACAAACTCAGGCTGGGAATGTGGCCTAGTGGTAGATTGCTTGCCTAGCATGCATGAAGCCCTGGGTTTGATTCCTCAGCACCACATACACAGAAAAAGCCAGAAGTGGCACTGTGGCTCAAGTGGAAGAGTGCTAGCCTTGAGCAAAAAGAAGCCAGGGACAGTGCTCAGTCTCTGAGTTTCAAGCTCCAGGACTGGCAAATAAATAAATAAATAAATATTACAAGCTCATTGAGGGCAAGGTTCAAGGCTTGCTTTTATTTTGTACTTCTGGTACCTTAACCATGGTGGATGTCAGGCCAACAGGTATCAGTTGAGCATGTTTTGTAATTTGTGGGCTTACTATATGCTAGACAATATTGTGCATATATTATCTCATGTACAAATGAAAAGCCAAAATAATCAACAGCCCGCGTTGGGAAGGGAAAGCACAAATGGGGCTGCATTGGTGTCAGTATGCTGCCCTCTGCTGGTGACTGTTCAGAGACACTATGCTTCAAAATGTAGCATTTTGGTTCTGCCTTCCAGGAAAAGCCACCCTCCTCCTTCCCTGGTCTGTTCCAGAGAATGAAACCACTGGAAGAGAATCCTCAGACTATTATGAACACAGAGAGGTTTTCCTCAAGCTGCTGGGAATAGGGAGAGAAGCGAAGGTCAGAGAAGCTAGAGCCAAGAGTTTGGTATTTACAGGTTATAAAATCAAGTTGGGCTAGGTGCCGGTGCCTCAGTCCTATAATCCTAGCTACTCAAGAGATTGAGATCTGAGGATCGTGGTGGTTCGAAATCTCTGATCTCCAATTAACCACTAAAAAGCTGGAATTAGAGATGTGGCTCAAGTGGTAGAGCACTAACTTTGAGCCAAAAAGCTCAGGGACAGTGCCCAGGACCTGAGTTCAATCCCCAGGATTGGCACAAAAACATAATTATATCAATAATAATATAATTACAACCAGTTCTTGTTCTAAAACGATGTATAGAGTGTTGAACCAGATGAGGTTCAGAGTGCTGTGTGTGTGTGTGTGTGTGTGTGTGTGTGTGTGTGTGTGTCAGTATAGAGCTCAAACTCAGGGCCTGGATGATGTCCTTTAGCATTTTCAGTCAAAGCTAGCCCTCTACTACTTGAATCCACAGTTCTACTTCCTTTTTCTTGGGGGGGAGGGTGACATTCCTAGGGCTTGACATCAGAGTTTTGGCACTGTCCCAAGCATTTTTGCTCAAAGTTAGTGCTCAAGTCCATTTTCAGCTTTTTAGTGATTAACTGAAGATAGAAGTCTCACAGGCTTTCCTGATCCTTCTGCTCTTTGAACTTCAATCCTCAGGTCTCAGCTTCCTGAGTAGCTACAATTACAGGCATGAGCCATGGGCACCCAGCCCCTTTGTATTTTCTTACTAGGGTATTTTGATTTAAAAACAAAAACAATGTGGTGTAGCCAGGTGCTGGTGTCTCACACCTGTAATCCTAGCTACTTGGGAGGCTGAGAACTGAGGCTCACAATTCAAAGCCATCTGGGGCAGGAAAGTGAGTGAGACTCTCTTCTCCAATTAAGCACCAGAAAACTGGAAGTGGCTCAAAGTGGTAGATTGATAGACTTGAGCTAAAGAACTCAGAGATAGCACTCAAGCTGTAAGTTCAAGCCCCATGACTGACAAGAAGAAAAAAGCATAGTGCCATGCTAATATGGTAAAGCCTATTAAGCTTTCAGAACCTTGGATTTTTTCTCCTAAAACTTTTCTCTGATCATGGGGCTTGAACTCAGGGCCTGGGCACTGTCTCTTAGCTCTTTTGCTCGAGGCCAGTACTCTACCACTTTGAGCCACAGCTCCACTTATAGCTTTTGTGTGGTTAATTGAAGAGAGTCTCACAGGGACTTTTCTGCCTGGGTTGGCTTCCAACCATTATCCTCAGGTGGTGGAATGTGGCTTCATGGTAGAGTGCTTGCCTAACATGCACGAAGCCCTTGGTTGGCTTCCTCAGTACCACATAAACAGAAAAAGCTGGAAGTGGCACTGTGGTACAAGTGGTAGCATGCTAGCCTTGAGCAAAAAAAGGTCAAGGACAGTGCTCAAGCCCTAAGTTCATGCCTCAGGACTGGAGAAAAAAAAAATCTCAGCCTCCCAAGTAGCTAGAATTACAGGCAATGAGCCTCCCATGCCTGGCTTCTCCTAAAACTTTCTTTATTCTGAGATTATGAAGATTTTCTCCTATATTAATTTTCCAGCAGCTTTATGGCTTTTCCTTCACCTTGAGGTCTATATGTCACGTGGAATTTATTGCTGCTTAATATAAGTTAGGGTGGAATCCAATTCCATTTGTTTCCATGGGACACGCTCAATTTGTTATCAATCAACTGGCCCAAGGGATCGCTTTTCCATTCGGCTCCACTGGTTTGTCTTTGAACCCATACCCGCACTATCTTAATTCCTGCAGTGTGCAAAGGATGAGACGCCTTGGCCCCTCCCACCCTCACTCCCCTTCACGCCTGGATATATTTAAGGCTGGGATGGTTCACACAGGCCGATCCATTCAAACATTTACGGAGGATGGCTGGAAGAAGATCCTGTTTCCATGGCAACACCCCCCCCCGGGGGGGGGAAACACAGAACCACTGTGCCAATCACCCCGTTGGGAGAAAACAAATGCGTCACAGAACTCCCTCGTCATTTACCTCACAGGGGTGGATGGACACTTGGAATCCAACTCTCCCTGCACGTCAGTCCCATCCGATCTTGGAGGTACGCCTGCCCCCCGCAAATTGTGCGCGGCTGGTCAGCACCCCGAACTCGGATCCTCCGCGGGTCACCCAAGAGACGAGCCGGGCATTACAGGGGAACACCTGAGAGATTGTGAAAACAGCCCGCGGAGGCAACCCTGACCAGGGCGATGTCTGAGGAGGGGGGGGGGGGGTTGGGGGGGAAGAGGAGGCGTTTTGTTTTTGTTGTTTGAATTCCGAGATCCAGACTGGAACACGTGATCGGACGCTTTCTCTCATTGGCTGTCGCTCTACGGATGGGTGTTTTCTAACTGAAAGATACAAGCATCCTCTCCGGCTGGACCCCGGCCAACCAACACCCTGAAACTGAGGTCTCGGACCCGCAAACGCACCTTGACGGAACCCCAGCCGGTATTGCTTGTGACCAATTGGAGGCCCGCAGGTGTAGTTTCCCCGCCCTTTGGCTCAATCTCGGCACCTTATTCGCCGCTGCACAGAGCAATCACGTAGCAAATTCCAAACAGTACCCAATAGAACAAAGAATCCCGCAGCCATCGGGGAAGAAGTGGGCGGGCCTTCCTCAGCGCCCCACCCGGAGCACCCGCCTCGGAATACTTCGGGTTATTTCGGCTGCTTCCCCGCAGGGTAAAGTCACGTTCAGTCTCGCAGCAACACATTTATTTTTCCGCCCTGCTCTAGCGCGTGCGCACTGCGGTCCCCTAGATGTCCCTGAAATGTGAGCTTGTTGAGGGAGAGGAAGGGACCCTAAGCCGTGGTCAGTCAGGTCAGTGGTAACCCGGCAGAGCCTGAAATGATTGTCGCCTCCAGCGGGTCCCCAAAACAGGAATTGCAAGACCAAAACGTTCATTGAGGTCCCACCGAGATTTGAACTCGGATCGCTGGATTCAAAGTCCAGAGTGCTAACCATTACACCATGGGACCTGCTGGCTGCTTTAGGCGACCGGGAGGCTTCTCAAGCCACATAGCGCGCTAGGCTCCACAGGGCGCACCGGGCAGCTTTGCAAAAGCTCGGAAGCATTCCCGGTTCACCTGGCTGGCCGGAGACCTGGGCCGAGAACCGCCTGGGTGCGCGGAAGCCCCGCAGCAAAGACTCCCGCGTGCCGCGCCTTCGAGACGCTCTTGGCCTCTTGGGTGTCGTCTCTTCCCGCTTCTCTTCCTGTGCGTCTCCAGGGGTCGATGCCCGCGCCCCAGAAGTCTGGAGGGTGTGGGGTTGGCGGGGTGCCGGCGGTGCCGGCGGTGCGAAGCCGGGCAGGGGTTCGGAGAAAGCCCGCTGCAGCTCGGGACCCGGGGCTTGGCACACGCAGCCCGGGCTTCCTCCTTGTTTATTTATTTGCATTGCCCCGCCCCGTGTGCTAGAGGCGCTTTGGCCAAGCGGGGAGGGAAGCGGACCGACACGTGTTGGGACAGCGGTTCAAGCCCCCGGAGTCTTCCGGGATGCGTGAACGGAGATTTGAAGGTGCGCCACGCCTGGCTGCCTCGGCCATTTCCATGTTAGATTTGTTAGATTGTTACAAGTTAGGTTTGTTCACTTCCTTTGGAGCTGCTGAACTGGGCTGAACCACAGACTCTGCCTGTGAGACCGTCCAAACTGAAGAACTATACACCTGTGTAACAAACGCTGTGTGACATCATGCATTGACATCTGACATTGGTCTGGGGGACAGGCTGGGCTATCAAGATCAAGTCCAGCACAGGCAAAATTCAAAGTACAAATAAAAGGGCTAATTAGGTAACTGCCTGCAGTCCTTTGGTATGTGGAAACCACCACACACACACACACACACACACACACACACACACACACACACACACCCCTTGATCCTGCCTTGGTAAAAGAGGAGAAGGTGACTGCATTGTGGTGCTCGCCTCTACAAAAGATGACCCATCCTCTCCTTTTCCTGTCCGTTTCCAGCAGTGTGCACACGCATGTGTGCATGCTTGCACACCAGTCCTAGTGCTTGAACTCTGGCCCTGGGCACTCTCTGTGAGCTTTCGTGCCCAAGATTAGAGCCCACTACTCTGAGCCACAGCGCCCTATTCCACATTTTGGTGGTTAATTGGAGATAAGGTTCTCGTGGTCTTTCTTGCCCTGCCTGGCTTCAAGCCTTGATCCTCAGATCTCAGCCTCCTGAGTAGCTAGGATTCCAGGCATGAAGCACCCAGCATCCAGTTTCTCCCAGCTTGTTTTTGTTGCTGAGATGGAGTCCTATGTAGCACAGTCTGTCCATCCTTCTGCCTTAGCCTACTGAGGGCTGGTATTACAGGTGTGTATCACAACACCTGGCTTTCATGAAAACATTCTTAATGAAGGGAGATGGATAGCTAGATAGATAAGCATCCAGATATGCTTCTCATGATCAGTACTGAGCAGTAACTGTCTAAAGAAGTACAATGTGCTGAATGCTGGTGATTCACACCTGTAATCCTAGCTACACAGTAGGCTGAAATCTGAGGACTATGGTTCAAAGCCAGCCCAGGCAAGATAATCCATGGAGACTCTTATCTCCAATTAACCACTGGCAAACTGGAAATGGAGCTGTGGCTCAAAGTGGGAGAATGCTAGCTTTGAGCAAAAGAGCCCAGGGACAGTGCCCCAAGTTCAAGCCCCCTGACCAACAATAACAAAAAAGTAAAATGTAACTGTACTCAAAAGTGTCCAGGGGTTAATTACAGCAATTATTTTTAGAAGTTATTTTTCTTCTTAAATATTTTAGTTATCTTTTAAAATTAAAAGACAAAATTATAATGAACAAATAACACATTGTAAAGTCCATTTTTAAAAACATAAAAGCAGGGGTTGGGGATATGGCCTAGTGGCAAGAGAGCTTGCCTCGTATACAGGAGGCCCTGGGTTCGATTCCCCAGCACCACATATACAGAAAATGGCCAGAAGTGGCGCTGTGGCTCAAGTGGCAGAGTGCTAGCCTTGAGCAAAAAGAAGCCAGGGACAGTGCTCAGGCCCTGAGTCCAAGGCCCAGGACTGGCAAAAAAAAAAAAATATATATATATATATATATATATATATACATGCAAAGATTATGTGGCCAAAACACTGAAAATCTATAAAAAAAAAGTCAGAAACAATTTTTATAAAAGACAACAGCAGTCTTAGCATAGTGAAAGAACACTATGATGCACAATAAAAAAAAATTTTAAAGTTTATTTCAGGAAGGAGCAATTCCCATAATGTAATGGCTTCTTACAATTAGATGAGATTCTTTATAACAGAAGAATTAAACAAAAGTGATCCAAGGTAAATTTTGTTTGTAATGGAAGCAAGATTATGGTTATCTTTAAGACCTTTGTTTTATTTGTTGAGAAATATTTCAGGCTCAGTATCCATTTTAATTATGACTCAATAGCATCCAACATCTGACAATGGTCAGACTAAAGAGCTGCTCCCATGGTTCCTTCACCATGTACTCAGGGCCTCTCTCGCCGGTTGCCTTGTCTGTGTTCATTTTATTAAGGGGCCAAGTTTTGCAGCAAGACCACACAATTCCATGCAGTCTGAAGCAGGCACATCTCAAGGCAAACACCTGGACATTCATTGTTGGTTGAGCCCAAGAGATAGAACCAAATAAAACACAAATGGCTTGGGCTCTACTGGGTAAGGCCAATAATCTCAGGAGGCTGATCTGAGGTTCACAGTTCAAAGCCAGCCCAAACAGAAAAGTCCATCAGACTTATCTCCAATTTACCAGCAAAAAGCCAGAAGTGAAGGGAATGGCTCATGCAGTAGTACACCAGCCTTGGGCTGGGGATATGGCCTAGTGGCAAGAGTGCTTGCCTTGCACACCAGCCTTGAGTGACAGAGCTAAGGGAAAACACACAGTCCCTGAGTTCAAGCTCCCATACAAGCACAAGAACAAACCACAGGGTGGATGATGGAGATGCTGAGAACAATGCAGCAAATTATATCCACCAATACTCTTCATGCACACAGCATCCTTTCTTTTGTCTGAGGATACAACCAGTTTATTCATCTCCAGGAGGTCAGATCAGATGAGGCCAGATATCCATGTGCACATGCTTCACAAATAAGTAGGAATTTGTTATTGATATGTTCTCCACCACCCTGATGAATGATTGGTCCATTTCTAATGTTCCTAAACATTTGATTGGTCCTTCCATTGGCAGCCATTTCCACTTGTACTGTCCACTGGTGGATGTGGTTGGTGTTTATGTTGTTGCTTTTAGTTGCCCAGACTGCACGTTCCACAGTTCCAGATACCCACAGGCAGCCAAATAGGCACTTTTCTTGGGTCATGTGGCTTTAGGTACTACACCACAAGTGGTTTTTGAAGTAATGCAGAGCCAGCTTGTACTGGATCTGGGCTTGGGTGTTGGCCCGGTATTTGCTGTAGTTCCTCTCCAGGGAAGCCAGCTCTGAGTCTGTGGATGGATGTCGGGACTGGTGACTTACAACCACCTGTGGGCAGGAGCCTACCAGCAGGCTCCCCAGCCCATCAATGAAGAACTCTGCAAAGAAGAGAGGGAGCAGCAATAAGAAGCCAGCTGAATCACAGCTCCAGTGCCTCCTCCAGCTCTGGGAGAACCATCACAGGAAGTTCAGCCCCATGAGAAACCACCCCCTTTAGACCCAGGATCCTGTCCATATGGATCGGGTAAGAGGAAACAAGCAAGCTCATTTCTCAGATAGGGCAGAGAGGCAAAGATCCAGCAGGAGGAAAAGAGGGGCAGAGGAGAGGCACTGGCCAGTTGCAGCATCTGGGGAAAAAAAAAAAAAGAATGAATATGCTGCAGGTGGGAAGAGGGATGGGACAGAGTTATAAGGAAAGGACATGTGAGGGGTTTCTCAGTAAAAAGCCAAGGGGAGTCTCAGAAGAGGAAGAGAAATGATCAGGGAAGCAAAGACCAAGAGGGCCTTAATCTGAGGGGAAGAGGGAACAATGAAAGCCACTGGGGTGGGTCTTTGTAAGGCCAAGCTTCCAGGGTCGACCCCCATCCCCATCCCAGCTTGTGACCCCATCCCTACCTAAATGAGCCACTCGTTGCAGACGGGGATCAAAACCAACTCTTTGGAGTCGCTCTGTGTGGGCCAGGAAGAAGTTGACAACACCCCCAGTCACCACGCAGCTGGGGAAGCCATTAAGGCGCTGGAAAGGTCCTGGCCGTCGGTGAATACAGTCCCCATTCTCACCCTGCTCCAGCAACAGCTTGAACTGGTACACGTTTCCCTGCACACTGCCGCCCACCTAGCCAGGGAGCAAGAATGAAGACACCGTTAATCCATCCTGCCTTGTCCAGGAAGCTTTCATGGATTGCACCTCAGTGACAAGAATCGCACCTCTCCTTGGATCTCTTTTTCTGCTTCCAACCATCCTGCCCTGACTCTCTTTCTGCAATTTTTTTTTTTTTTTTTGCGCCAGTCCTGGGCTCGGACTCAGGGCCTGAGCACTGTCCCTGGCTTCCCTTGCTCAAGGCTAGCACTCTGCCACTTGAGCCACAGCGCCACTTCTGGTCGTTTTCTATATATGTGGTGCTGGGGAATTGCGCCCAGGGCTTCATGTATACAAGGCAAGCACTCTTGCCACTAGGCCATATTCCCAGCCCCTCTTTCTGCTTTTTGACTACAACTCTTCTCACACAGGGGTTGAGTCCTTTGGATCCCTGCTCACCCCAGAGAATCCGCTTGCTGTTTACAGCACTTAGCCCAAGTTCAAAACCAGGAAACTGGGCTGGGGATATGGCCTAGTGGCAAGAGTGCCTGCCTCATATACATGAGGCCTTGGGTTCAATTCCCCAGCACCACATATACAGAAAATGGCCAGAAGTGGCGCTGTGGCTCATGTGGCAGAGTGCTACCCTTGAGCAAAAGGAAGCCAGGGACAGTGCTCAGGCCCCGAGTCCAAGCCCCAGGACTGGCCAAAACAAAAAACAAAAAAACAGAAAACTATTGGCCAAAAAAAAAAACCCCAAAAAAAAACAGAAAACTATTGCCCATCATGTGCTCCCCCTATAGCCAATCTTCCATCCGGATCTGCAAGGAGCTCACTGCACTCTCCCTTCCATGAGGAAAGAGTACTGAGTTCAGGCAAGAGGCATCTATGCAACCAGGCCGTTAATTATATTTTTTAAAGAAAATGTTGACAGAACCAAAGTATTGCTGTCTTTTAATTTTTTTTCTTTTGGTTGGTTGTGGGGCTTGAACATTAGGCCTGGGCACTGTCGCTGAGCTCTACACTCGACCACTTGAGCCATAGCACCACTTCTGGTTTTCTGGTGGTTAACTGGAAATAAGAGTCTCATGGACTTTGCTTCACCGGGCAGGCTTTGAACTGCAATACACAGAGCTCAGCCTCCTAAGTAGCTAGGATTACAGGCATGAGCCATCGGTGCTTGCCTAAAGTATTGCTGTTTTTCTTTTCTTTCCTTTTCGCACTCTGCCACTTGAGCCACAGCACCACTTCCAACCTTTTCTGTGTATGTGATCCTGAGGAATCGATTCCAGGGCTTCATACATGCTCATCAAGAACTCTAGGGGCGGGCTGGGGATATAGCCTAGTGGCAAGAGTGCCTGCCTCGGATACACGAGGCCCTAGGTTCGATTCCCCAGCACCACATATACAGAAAACGGCCAGAAGCGGCGCTGTGGCTCAAGTGGCAGAGTGCTAGCCTTGAGCAAAAAGAAGCCAGGGACAGTGCTCAGGCCCTGAGTCCAAGGCCCACGACTGGCCAAAAAAAAAAAAAAAAAAGAACTCTAGGGGCTGGGAATATGGCCTAGTTGTAGAGTGCCTGTCTCTCTCGTATACATGAAGCCCTGGGTTTGATTCCTCAGCACCATATATATATATAGAAAAAGGCCAGAAGTGGCACTGTGGCTCAAGTGGCAGAGTGCTAGCCTTGAGCAAAAAGAAGCCATGGACAGTGCTCAGGCCCTGAGTTCAAGCCCCAGGACTGGCAGAAAAAAAAGAAAAAAAAGAACTCTACCACCAGCCCACATTCCCAGCCCCAGTATTGCTATTTTTAATCTCACATTTGTTCAGGAAGGGAGTAAAAAATGATATACAAAGACATAATCTTAATGGCAGAACAACTGCGAGTATGTGTGGTTATAGTTTACTCAAAGAAAGGAAATATAGAGGCAAAAGCAGAATTTCTTCATCTTCTGATTCCTGGTCCCTGCTCTCTACCTTGGAGTTTGTTGACTCCTGCATCAATCTCTCCCCCTTCCTGCTACCCCTCCCTCTTGTTTTCTCCACTCCTTTCCTCTCCTCTGCCACCCTTCCCAATCACTGCAGACTGACAACTGTCCTTACCACATCCAGTTCGGTTTTCTCCAGGACATCCACCAGCACCTCAATCTTGGTCTTGCTGGTAAAGAGAAAGTCATCATCCACCCAGAGGACATATTTGGTTGTAACTTGAGAGATGGCCAGGTTCCTCCCAGCAAACCAACCCTGTAAAGGAGCATAAGGTTGATCAGAGGTTCAGGTCTCTGAATGCAAAGTAGGTCCACGTAGGGAGCTTCCTGAATTTCCATTGGCTCCTCAGATGGAATAAGTCATTCCCACATAAGTCACAATCTATGCGGAGGAGGGTAGTGAGGCCACAGGACAACCAAAGTTGAAAACCAATGGAATCTAAGAGAGCCCATGCCTCTAAGAAACACAGATCAAGACTGAGACAAAATCTATAAAGTCTTCTTTTTAGTTCAGGGTCCTCTGTGGCCTGACTGAGCTCTTTCTTTACCTAACAGAGTTTTCTGTCTGCTGGGAGATGTCAAATCTGAGGGACATGAGGTATGTACAATATCTATTTTCTCCTCTGTCCTCGCAGGAAAGTGGTAGGGGAAGAAAGCAAGGAGAGACATTGGGCACTGATGGCGGATGCCTGTAATCCTTAGGAGGCTGAGATCTGAGGATTGGAGTTTGAAGTCAGACTGGGCAGAAAAGCCTATGAGACTTTCATCTCAAATTAACCATCAAAAAGCCCAAAGTGGAGGTGTGGCTCAAGTGCTAGAGCATCAGCCTTGAGTGAGAAAGCCAAGTGAGAACAGGCCTTGCATTGAGTCCCATGCGTGTGTGTGTGTGTGTGTGTGTGTGCATGAGCGCACACGTGCATGCACACACACAAAAAGAAAAGAAAAAAGGCCAGGTACTGGTGGTTCACACCTGTAATCCTAGCTACTCTGGATCTGAGAATCGCAGTTCAAAACCAGGCAGGGCAGGAAAGTCCATTAGACTCTTATCTCTGATTAAGTATATAAAGCTGGAAGTGGAGTTGTAGTTCAAATGGTAGAGAGCACAAAACTGTAGGGTCAGTGCCAGGGCCCTGAGTTCAAGCCCAGGATGAAAAGAAAAAGGAAAGAAAGACAAAAAGGAGGAAAGAGACAGAGCTTTTGTAGAGCTATGGGATGAGAAATTTGTCTGCTGTTAGATGTGTGTGGCAAGAATCCTGGGATATCACACACCTTCAGTCACTTACTAGGCCCTCTTATCAATTTCCATGTCATATATGAGGGAAGAGGGAATGACCACTCACTTTGTGAAGGAAAGTGGAGGTGACTCATGTCTCTTTGGATCTGGAAGTAATCAAGGGCCTCAAAAGACAGGCCCTGCCCCCTCCTAGGCGAGGACTCTGCTTCCTCAAGAAGACCACAGGAACAGCCTCATCCAAGGTGAAGTCTGACTCTGGGGCCCTCCTGTCCTGGGAATCAGGTATCCCCACAATCTGAGAGGAACATACCTTCCCAAAGGGCATGGTGTAATACTCCACGTAGTCATCTTTAATTTCCATGGGCTTTTTGCTGTCATCAGCCACGATTACTGTCAAGTCCGGGTAATATTCTCGAATACTCTGGAGCAGGGCCAGAAGCTTGTGGGGACGGAGGAAAGTCTTGGTGGCAATGGTCACCAAGTTTCTGAGCTTTCTCTCTGGACAAAAATAAGGGAGGTAGGGGGCGGTGGATGCCTGAGCTGTGTCACAGAAACCTCTCTCCCTTGGTTAGTTTCATTCTGGTGTAGGTTTGGTTGGCTAGTTGGTTATAGGTTTGGTTTTTCATTTTACTCACCATTTATTTTTTATTTATAGTTGCAGAACTGGGAATTGAACTTGGGAGTTTATGCTTATAGGGCAATCACTCTATTACTTGAGCCACACCTCCAGTCTTGTTTGCTTTTTGGAGTGCTGGGGATCAAACCCACAACCTCATGCATGCTAGGCAGGTATTCCCACTAAGTTCTATCCCAGCTGCCAAGAGGGTTATTTAATTCTTTTATTTTGTTCCAGTACTGGGGTTCAAACTCAGTACTTTGGCTTTTTCTGCTCATGGTTGGCACCGTACCTCTTTTTTTTTTTTTGCCAGTCCTGAGGCTTGGCATTGGGGCCTGAGCACTGTCCCTGGCTTCCTTTTGCTCAAGGCTAGCACTCTACCACTTGAGCCACAGTGCCACTTCCAGCCTTTTCTGTTTATGTGGTCCTGAGGAATTGAACCCAGGGCTTCATGCATGCTAGGCAAGCACTCTACCACTAAGCCACATTCCAAATTTTCATTGGTTAGTAAGAGATAAGAGTCTCACAACTTTTCTGTGTGGGATGGCTTTCAACCATGATCTGCAGATCTCAGCTTCCTGAGTAGCTAGGATTAAAACACTAGTGCCCAGCAGTGTCATGCCCTATCCTCTTCATATCATCATCTCCCTCCTTGATGATGTTTTCAGCGTCATCTCAACCTGACCCCATCAATGGATTGAAACCTCTGAAATCGGGAGCTCAAATAAATCTTCTCTCCTTCAGATTGTCCCTCCCAAGTATTGGTCACAGATATGAAAAAGTAACTAATGCACACATAATAAGTTAAATGTAATGATCAATATTAGGGGAATAGAGCTTAGATTTCTTTTTTTTTTTTTTTTGGCCAGAAATCAGATCAGTCCTGGTGTTTTGACCAATTTTTCTCCATCTCAAAGATTATCCCTCTTTGATGTTCACCAATAGCTCTGCAGGATGCCATTGTGAAGCCCCAAGGACAGCAAGCAGACTTACCTGGTCCCGGGTCATATAACTTGGGGATGACAGGATAGCGGATGGTCACAGGAAACTTGGCTACTGAGGACTTGGACTCCAAGCTCACTGGAAGGAGGATAGAGGTCAGAGACAGGTAGCATTACATTTGGATTAGAGTCCATGCTGGCCCTAGGTAGCTGATGTGATGGCGATGAGAGAGGACTACTGGGATGAGATTTAAGGACCTCCACCATCCCTCTCCCACCTTAAGGCTCCTGGTGTGTGTCCTCAGGACAACATGCTGTTTACCGCTTAAACCCTCATCTCCTCTCCTGTCAGATTGTGCTGGTCAGGGGAGTAGGATTGGGGTCATAAGAGTTTGGTTATGTATGGGCAAGAATCCCTTCAACAAATCACTACTTCATCTTCTCCAGCTACAAACCAGAATGAGAACACCACCCTATTTTATCGCACAGGGTCATTTTCTAAAGGGAGAGTTTAAAATCTGAACCTGGGGAGAATGATCTTTTTATAACTAGTAGGCATAGGTCCCAAGCCACACTTATTCTCTGCTGGTATCCTGGTAATGCATTCTGGGTAGCTAGCTACTCAAAAGGTGTATTTTGTTTGTTTGTTTTGCCAGTCCTGGGGCTTGAACTCAGGGCCTGAGCACTGTCCCTGGCTTCTTTTTGCTCAAGGATAGAACTCTACCACTTGAGCCACAGTGCCCTTCTGGCTTTTTCTATATATGTGGTGCTGAGAAATTGATCCCAGGGCTTCAAGTATATGAGGCAAGCACTCTACCACTAGGTCATATTCCCAGCCCCTCAAAGGGTGTTTTTGTATTTGCCTTTTTGTGTGTGTTCCAGCAATGGAGCCTAAACTCAATATCTTGGTGCTGCCCCTTAGGTTTTTTCACTCAAGGCTAGTGCTCTACTGCTTGAGCTCCACCTCCAACTTTTTAGTAATTAATTGGAGATAGGGGGTTCAGACTCTCCTACCCAGGCTGGTTTTAACATTTGGTCCTCAGATCTCAACCTCCTGAGTATCTAGGATTACAACTATGAGCCACTGGTGCCCAGCAAGAAAGGGTACTTTTTTTTTAACCAACTCAGAAAGAAGGTAGCAGGAGTTTATGCCAGGAATTACTGGAATGAGAAGAAAGAAGTAGAGAAAAATCATGCCCTGGAATTGGGAGTCTCTCCTACTCTCCTCTCAGCTGAGGACTTCAGCTTTGCAATCTGAATAGAATGACTAACAGAACCAGATGATATTATGGTTTGAAGTGTGCCCCAAAGGTCCCTGTAGTAAAGATTTGGTTGCCAGCATGATGTTATTGGGAGGTAGAGCCTAGTGGGAGGTCTTTCAGTTATTGTGGGTGTGTCTCCAGTAAAGGGGACCATGAGACCTAACCCCTTCCTCTTCTGTTCTTTTGCTTCCTGATCATGTAGTTTTGCTCTATCTTCTGCAAAATCAAAGAGCCAACCCATTATGGAATGCAATCTCCAAGGCTGCAGGCCCAAATAAATCTGGTCTCTAGTATTTGATATAGTGAGCCAAGCAAGACCTCTACCACCAAGCTGTATCTTCAGGCCTTGACTAACACAGTTGGTTTCTGGTGAGCAATGAAAAGCATCTGCTTCCTCCTGGAGTGATTCTGTGAGACTCTTGGCAATGTGGGGATGGTATTGGGATAATTGGGTAATTGGGAAGTTAAGATCTGGGGTTCAAAACAGATGCAAGGGAAGAGAGCAGGTAGGCTTCCCAGAAGATTTCAATTGGGCTCAGTGGTGTTTTCTAACTCCCTAAGCATTGCGCAATCAAAGGCTCTCACCCATGTCCACTCTGTTGTGCTGGTAGTCTGTGCTGGTGTATGTCATGTGCTGGAGGATGAAATTCAAAATCTTGCGATCGCTGGTCAAAATAGTCAGCTGTTTCTGGCCTCTGCCCTGCACCACGTTGTCTGGGATGTCAGCAAGGGTGTTTAATTTCCCCAGAGAAGCTCTCAAGGTGACCTAGGGTGACATTAAGTGTAGTCACATTATTGTCAGCCACCAGTGGCTCATGCCTGTAATCCTAGCTACTTAGAAGGCTGAGATGTGAGGATCGAGGCTGGAATTCAGCATGGACAGACAGATCTTCAAGACTCTTACTCTCAATTAATCACCCAAAAGCCAGAAGTAGAGCTGTGGCTCAAGTAGTAGAGCACCATCCTTAAGTGAAAAATCCAAGGAAGCGTGCTAGTCCCTGAGATCAAGCCCCAGTACCAGCCCCCCCCCCAAAAAAAACTATACTACGAATCACCACCAGCCATCCCTGGAACTTCTTTATTATTCCCAAGTGACACTTTATATTTTATTTATTTATTTTTGCTAGACATGGGGCTTGAACTCTTGGCTTGGGCACTGTCCCAGAGCTTCTTTTGCTTAAGGCCAGCACTACCACTTGAACCCCAGCACCAGTTCCAGCTTTTTCTGTTTTATGGTACTGAGGAATTGAGTCCAGCTAGGCAAGCACTCTACCACTAAGCCACATTCCCAGCCCCTCTACAGCTTCCTTTGCTCAAGGAGAGCACTCTACCACTTGAGCCACATCACTACCTCCAGCTTTTTTTGACTAGTTCATTGGAGATAAGAGTCTCACAAGTTTCCTGCCCGGGATGGCTTTGAACCATAATCCTCAGATCTCAGGCTCCTGAGTAGCTATGAGCCACAGGCACCCCGCCCAAGTGACACTTAATATACAGGCAATTGCTGAATAGTAGGGTTTGGGAAAATACCTGCTCTCAGGAAATACAAGTTCCCAGTATGGCCAGCAGGGGGCAAAGGATACAAGCATCAGAAGCACCCCAGAGAATGTAAGAACTGGCTCCGCAGGAGCTTGCACAGCCAGGCTCTTCGATGATTTGGGGGCCCTGTAAGGTGGTTGTTGTTGTTGTTTTGCCAGTCCTGGGCCTTGAACTCAGGGCCTGAGCACTGTCCCTGGCTTCTCTTTGCTCAAGGCTAGCACTCTGCCACTTGAGCCACAGCGTCACTTCTGACCATTTTCTATATATGTGGTGCTTGGGAATCGAACCCAGGGCTTCATGTATACGAGGCAAGCACTCTTGCCACTAGGCCATATTCCCAGCCCGGCCCTGTAAGTTTAAGGACTCCATTCCTGCAAATGTTTGGCTTGTAGACACCATTTTGTTAGGTTTCTTCTTAATCCAGCCATTGGTTGGGGATCCATTCCCATTATGTTTCTTTCCCAGGATAGTCTTGATCTCCTGGGCTTGAGGCTCCCTCCTGCCTCAGCTTTCCAAGCGGCTACCTGTACTGCTGCTTTTGACTTCTGCTTGTCAACCTTCCCTCCTCCTCACTCCAACTTCCAAAGGAGTTTTCCAGAAGATGCTTCTCTACCCTTTTGTCCTTGTATTGTAGCATACATCCTTGCTAGAGTATCCCATCCATTCTCTCCACTTTAAAGGTCATCCCTTGCAAGTTTCCAGTTTATCACTTTCTTCTTTTCTTCTCCTTTGTCAGTCATGGGGCATGATCTCAGGGCCTGGGTGCTGTCCCTCAGCTCTTTCACTCAAGGCTAGTGCGCTACCTCTTTGAGCCACAGCTCCATTTTCAGTTTTCTGGTGGTTAATTGGAGATGAGAGTCTCACAGACTTTCCTTCCCTGACTGGCTTTGAAAAGCACTCCTCAGATCTCAGCCTCCAAGAAGCTAGGACTATAAGCATGAGCCACCCTCACCTGGCTCCGTTTATTTCTCTCTAAGATCCAGCTGCTTGACTAGTCACCTTGCTAGAAGTAACTCAAACTTGGTATCTTCAATACTAAACTACTGGTTGTTTTGATACTGCTTCCCTGCATTGCTGGAATGACAAGTGTGAACTACCATGCCCAGCCACTGGATGAAATGGAGTCTTGCAGGTATTTTGGGGGTGGGGGTAGTGGGGGGTGGACTGAAACTACTATCCTGTCTCCACCTCCCAAAGAGTGAGCCAGTGCTTCACACGGTCTTTGAAGTCCTCCCTCCAGCCACCTCCATGACTGAAAAACTCAGGCCCTGCATCCTGCCCAGGTGCACCTTGAACTCACATGATATTTCATCTAGACAAGGATATGGGTTCAGTCAAGCACTATGAGCATGGGCTGGGAATGTGGCTTAGCGGTAGAGTGCTTGCCTAGCATGCACGAAGCTCTGGGTTTGGTTCCTCACATAAAGAGAAAAGGCTGGAAGGGGCGCTGTGGCTCAAGATTTAGAGTGATAGCTAGCCTTGAGCAAAAGAGCTCAGGGACAGTACCCAGGGCTTGAGTTTAAGACCCATAACCAACAAAACAAAAACTGTGAGCAGGCTGAGATATAAGGATTCCAATTCAAACCCAGAAAGTTGTGAGACTACTAATCTCCAATAAATTACAAAAGAAGTTAGAAGTGGAGTTGTGGCTCAAATGGTAGAATGCATAAGGCTACAAGCCTTATGCAAAAGACAAAAGACACTCAGGGACAGTGCCCACCCAGGCCCTGAGTTCAAGCCCCAGGGCTGGAAAAATAATAATAACCCTGGGAACAGCTACAGTCGGGGGGGGGGGGGTAGGACAGGACTCAGGAAGTGGAGGGGCTCTTACCTCATACATTGGGGCATCAGGCCCCTCATACTGGAGACCTGGAGGACACAAGGAAAAGAACAAACAGTTCCATCTGAGAGGACACCCAGGTTCCTGAAGGCTCTCCCTTACTATTCTCCTGAACATCCTTGAGTCCCTCCAAGCCAGGAGCTGGGAGCACAGTGTAATCCTAGCTACTCAGGAGGCTGAGCTCTGAGAATCACAGTTTGAAGCCAGATCAGGCAGGAAGTTCATGAGACTCTTATCACCAATTAACCACCAAAAAGCTAAAAGTGGAGCTGTGGCTTAAGTGGTAGAGCACTAACCTTGAACAGTAAAAAAGGTAAGGGACAGCACACAGGCCCTGCATTCAAGCCCTAGTGCCTGTACCCACACCCGCACCCACACAAAGTCTCTTCAAGTTTCACTCCTGTCCAGAGTGGTGGTCTACGTTTGCCTGCTCTCAGTAGCTCCATGGCCATTCTCTGCAGATATGCAATAATGTCTGTTCTCCCTTCTTTTGCCTAAAAGGAATCAGGCCTGTCAGGATGCAGCTGGACCTACCTGGGATGGGAACTGTGTGCAAGGGCATCACTTCCACTCCATGCACAGGGTACCCAAAGGGGAGGTTGGGCTGAGCCAGCAGAGGCGGTGGGCGCGGCAGCCCTTCTCTGTGGGAGAATGCAAAGGTGAGCCTCTGTCCCAGTGTACAGACCCTGGCCTTGACCACATTGAAAAGTCAAAAGTACAATGTTGATGTCTCTCCTTCTCCAGCTCTGTGATGTAACCCCTTCTCCAAACCCTAGTCCACAAAGGTATGAGGCAGCATACAATAAAACACAGAAGAAAAAATACAAATCACAATCAATAAGAAAAAAATAATAAATTAAGCTGGGCATCGGTGGCTCATGCCTATAATCATAGGAGGCTGACATCTGAGGATCACAATTCAAAGTCAGCCTGGGCAGGAAAGTCTGTGAGACTCTTAGCTCCAATAAACTACTCAGAAAAAGTGGGGAGTAGTGTTGTGGTTCAAGTGGTAGAGCCCTACACTTGAACACAAAGAGCACCCCCCCGCCCCCGCCCATTGAAGCCCCAGTACCGGCAGAAAAAGAAGTTTCAATTCAACACATCAGTTTGTGAATACAATCTATCTTGTTACCACTCCCATCATTCCCCCCGCCATTTCTCCTTACCCCACTCATCCCCTCAAGTTATGTGGAGTCGTTTTTCATTTTTCTGGCTTGTCCAGTTTACTGGCTTGACAGTTTCCTTTTTTTTTTTTTTTTTTTTTGGCCAGTCCTGGGGCTTGGACTCAGGGCCTGAGCACTGTCCCTGGCTTCTTTTTGCTCAAGGCTAGCACTCTGCCACTTGAGCCACAGTGCCACTTCTGGCCATTTTCTGTATATGTGGTTCTGGGGAATTGAACCCAGGGCCTCAGCACTCTTGCCACTAGGCCATATCCCCAGCCCTCCATTTTTTTTAATGGTGTTACTATCCTACAATTTCGGGGGTGGGGTGGGGCTTTCCTATGATTAGTAAAAAGTTAGAACTAGACTTATAGCAATTCTCCAAAAACAGCCAATGAAGGAGGCGGAGATGGGGGATGGACAAGCTCTGTTTAGGCATCCCCTAAACATATATCCCAGTTAGTATCATTAGCACAATTTCAGTGGCCTTCCCTTATGTAACCAGTGACAAATTCTCCCCCAGGGTCCTCTCAAGAGGGGAAAGTCTAGCCTTTATTCCCTCAGGCTCCCTCACTTCCTCAGCATGCAGTGGTATGCATTCCGCATTTACTCTCCTGAGGCCGCATTACCTCCTCTGAAAGTGCTCAAACTCAGCCTGTCTCCTCGCATTCACCTCCGGGAGTTCCTTCTCATCATAGGCTCTCTCAAAGTTATAACCCTGTTGTTTTCGAGAGGCTCCACATTGGCACTGGTTTTGAGGGAAGAGCCTAAAACAAGCAAGAGAACTGTGACCAAGGGCTGGGTGGGGCGGGCAGGCATTCACCTGAAAAACCTCTTCTTCACATCCCCAGCTATCTTAATTGAGTTGCGACCTGAAGTGGCCCCTTATAGAAACAATGAAAGGGAGGGAGGAAGGGGAAGAAGGGAAGGAATGGTGGAAGGAAGGAGGCATAGTGGCCCTCTCTTAAATAATCCTCTGTACCCAGCTCCTTTAAACCTGAAAGCCATGAGCTTGTGGCTCACGCCAGTCATCCTAACTACTCAGGAGGCTGAGGTGTGAGGATCACAGTTCCAAACCAGCCCAGCTTCCCCACTTTCCAGAAAAAGTCTACAAGACTCTTATCTCTTAGTTAACCAGCAAAAAGCTGGTAGTGGAGGTGTGCCTTAAGTGAGTACAGCCACCATTCTTGAGTGAAAAAGCTAAGTGACAGCACCCAAGGCCAGAGTTAAACCCCCACCCACCCCCCTACACACACACACAAACACACACACACACACACACACACACACGTGCCCATGTGCAGCCCCCTCCTTCCACAGAACAGTGTTTTCCCTCTGGTCTTGGCCACACAGCTCTCCAAAGCTTTTAAGAGATTTTTCTGAGTACTACAAACAACAGAGACTGTTTACAGGAACCAGGCCCCTTCTGGTTTGTACAACAGGAAACTGGCCCAGATCAAGAAGGAGGAAAGTATGGGGGAAGGGCAGGGAAGAGCCTAGTATACCCCAAGGGGAGCAAGGAAGAGAAGGCAAGGAGGACCATGGTGACAGAGAGAGAGAGACAGACAGAGAGAGAGAGAGAGAGAGAGAGAGAGAGAGAGAGAGAGAGCTCCCTCACCAGATCCCCTCGTAGCTGAAGAGCCTCCTAAGGTGCTCCTCAGGTAGAAATTTCATAACCTGGCCACTGGAAGCAGGCTGAGGCAGCTCTGGCTTGAAGCTGTTGAAGTCTGCTTGGAGGAACATACTTCGGGATGTAAATAGAACAAGTCCAACTCCTAAGGCTATAACTAGTATCTTGAGGAGCCATCGGAAACTGAACCTGGTGGGACACAAACAAGCAAAGCACATTAAATCCTTCTCCTTGCTGGGCTCCAATGACTCATTCCTGGAATCCCAGCCTCTCGAGAGGCAGAGATCTAATGATCACAGTGCCAAGTGTTGTATGGTAGATGCGAGAACAGGGAAGCAACCACTTAAAAGGCTGAATTTGGAGTCGTAATTGGAGCACTAGCTGGCAGCAGGGGAACTCTAGTCACAAAGCCCTAAAGAATACAACACCCGGCTTAAATACCCAAAACCCACACAAGGTACATGAAATTAATCTTAACAAAGTAGAAAGCAATTCAGATGTGAACACAATCAAAGTGGATCAAAAACCAGTGAACACTCAAGTCTAACAAAGATGTTAAATATAAGCCAAAACAATCAAATGTGGACACAGTCAAGGGAAATCAAGAGCCAATCTTCTAAGGAGTGTAAGACATTTCTGGAACTTACCAACTCCTTATTTCACAAGTCAGCCTAAACAGACAAATCCAAGAGACTCTTACCTCCCATTAACTACCAAAAAGCCAGAAGTGGACTTGTGGCTCCAGTGGTAGAACACTAACCTTGAGCAAAATAGCCAAAGCAAGAGCTCTAGGCCCTGAGTTCAAGCCTCAGTCTAGGCACAAAAATATTTTTTTCGGGACTGGGGATATGGCCTAGTGGCAAGAGTGCCTGCCTCATATACATGAGGCCCTGGGTTCGATTCCCCAGCACCACATATACAGAAAATGGTCAGAAGTGGCACTGTGACTCAAGTGGCAGTGTGCTAGCCTTGAGCAAAAAGAAGCCAGGGACAGTGCTCAGGCCCAGAGTCCAAACCCCAGGACTGGCAAAAAAAAAAAAAAAATATATATATATATATATTATTATATACAGGCATGTGCCACCAGTGCCCAGTTAAAACCACTTAAAATTATTACAGACTTGGGCACCAGGGGCTTATAATCCTAGCTACTCAGGAGGCTGAGATCTGAGGATCTCTGTTCAAAGCCACGACAGGCAGAAAAGTCTGTGAGACTCATATCTCCAATTAATCACTGAAAAAGCCAGAAGTGGTGCTGTGGCTTGAGTGGTAAAGTGCTAGCTTTGAGCAAAAGAAGCTCAGGAATGGTGTCCAGGTCCTGAGCTCAAGCCCAGGACTGGCAGGAAACAAAAATATTCCTGAATAGGAGTGTAGAGAGGCAGAACACTTGCCTAGTATGCTCAATATCCTGGACTCTAATCTTAGTACCATGAGAAGGAAAACAAAGAAAATACATGAACTATTCCGTGTGTGTATAAGTGAAATAGTAATATGAGATGGTTGCCTCCTCATGCCAGAAGTGGCACTGTGGCTCAAGTGGCAAAATGCCAACCTTAGGGACAGTGCCCAGGCTCTGAGTTCAAGCTCTTCTACCAACATTAAAAAAAATCAGTATTGGGCTGGGAATATGGCCTAGTGGCAAGAGTGCTTGCCTCGTATACATGAAGCCCTGGGTTTGATTCCCCAGTACCACATGTATAGAAAACAGCCAGAAGTGGCGCTGTGGCTCAAGTGGTAGAGTGCTAGCCTTGAGCAAAAAGAAGCCAGGGACAGTGCTCAGGCCCTGAGTTCAAGGCCAAGGACTGGCAAAAAAAAAAAAAAAGACCTCACAACTGGGAAACAGCTAGTGTCATACACCAAGGTGGAAACAAAATTTAAAAAATCAGTATTAAAAAATATCAACATTAAAAAACTCAATATTCGGGGCTGGGGAGATGGCCTAGTGGCAAGAGTGCCTGCCTCATATACATGAGGCCCTGGGTTCGATTCCCCAGCACCACATATACAGAAAATGGCCAGAAGTGGCGCTGTGGCTCAAGTGGCAGAGTGCTAGCCTTGAGCAAAAATAAGCCAGGGACAGTGCTCAGGTCCTGAGTCCAAGCCCCAGGACTGGCCAAAAAAAAAAACCTCAATATTCTAGCAAACACATTGGAATGATAATACAGTAGTTTTGCACTCAGTTTAACTGAATTGGAACCATGCTTCCAGGAATTCTCACAGTATGAGCCACCTGAAGAATGATCAGAGAAATTTGCATGAGATTTGCAAAAGCACAGTAGAAGCCCTTCCAACTCTGAAGATGCCCCCTGTTCCAGTAGTGAGTGGTGAGTGGCAGAGGTTTGGTAGTTCTGTCCACTTTGTCCTGATATCCTCTGCCCCTACACATCTGTCCATTCTGCATCCACCAGTCCTTCCTGACAACTGGTCTTCCTAACCAAAAAACACCCCAGGCTCACTACCAGAACATTCTGTCTTTACACCTACACCCATATTAGAATCTTATTAACATATAAGAAATTCAGGGGCTGGGGATATGGCCTAGTGGCAAGAGTGCTTGCCTTGTATACATGAGGCCCTGGGTTCGATTCCCAGCACCACATATACAGAAGATGGCCAGAAGTGGCGCTGTGGCTCAAGTGGCAGAGTGCTAGCCTTGAGCAAAAAGAAGCCAGGGACAGTGCTCAGGCCCTGAGTTCAAGGCCCAGGACTGGCCAAAAAAATAAAAATTAAAAAAAAAAAGAAATTCAGCCAGGCACCAGTGGCTCACAACTGTGATTCCAGTTCCTCAGGGGACTGAGATCTGAAGATTGTGCTTCAAAGCAAGCCCTGGCCCATGAGACTCTGATCTCCCATTAACCACCAAAAAAACAAGTGGAACTGTAGCTCAAAGTGGAAGAGCACTGGCCTTGAACAATGAAAAACCATCTCAGAGGCAGTGCCTAGGCCCTGAGTGTGAGCCCAATGACTAATTTTTAAATAAAGAAATTCAAGTCAGGTACAAGTGGTCACATCTGTAATATTAACTTCTCAGGAGGCTGAGGTCTGCAAGAATTTCTTTCCTTGGGCTGGGGATATGGCCTAGTGGCAAGAGTGCTTGTCTCACATCCATGAGGCCCTGGGTTCGATTCCCCAGCACCACATATATAGAAAATGGCCAGAAGTGGCGCTGTGGCTCAAGTGGCAGAGTGCTAGCCTTGAGCAAAAAGAAGCCAGGGACAGTGCTCAGGCCCTGAGTCTAAGCCTCGGGACTGGCCAAGAAAAAAAAAAAAAAAAAGAATTTCTTTCCTTGTGTGTGTGGGGGGGGGGGGGGGGAGGGTGTACGTGTGTATGTTGGTCCTAGGACAATACTGGTGGTGTGAACCACCAGGGCCTTGCACAAATCTCACAAACTTTCTACCCAAGCTGGTTTCAACTCTCCATCCTCGGATCTCAGCTTCCTAAAGAGTTAGGATTACAGGTGTCAGCCACCAGCCCCTGGCTAATAATACCTTGCTTCTTTCCAACCACTCTTGGAGAATAAAAGGTAGAGGTTTTCTGGTAATGAACTGAATAGATATTCGAATATAGTATATACAGTGAGCTATATTCTTTACTATTTGAACACTCCAACACTTTGAGACAGAGACCACCACAAGAGGACAGAAAAGCAAACTCCTAGACCCTTAACTTACTACCCTTAAGTTAAAAGCATGGTCCCTGGTTGGTCGGTTTTTCTATCCCACGCTGGTGCTTTTTCAACCGCAGCTTCAACATCTCAAGTCCTTCAGCTTTGACCCAAGGCAGGTATTTTTCCTCTAACCCAACACCCTCTTCCTTTTTTCCCACCGCAGGCCAATAGGAACTCAGAATTTCCCTGGACAGGATATTCCTCCCAAGCCCCGCCCTCCAGCAGACCAATCAGAGCTCGCCTCTCCCTTCATTCTAGGGCAGCCTGCTTTCCTCTTTGGTTGGTGCATTCATTAAAGCCTTGCCCATCTACCACACTTTTGGCTCAGTCTCTGTCATCTCTGCGCCAAAGACTCCACCTCCAGGAATATTTTGTTTTACTATGTAATTGATCAAGTTGTGATGTGTATTGATGTTAGCTCAACCATATATTCAAACTGTCTGGGAAGGTGTGGGACCAGAGTGCTCTTTTGCTCAAGGCTAGAGCTCTATGACTTTGAGCCACAGCCCCACTGGAGGTCTTCTGGTGGTTAATAGGAGATTAGAGTCTTTCTGACTTTCCTGCCTGGGCTGGCTTTGAATCCTAATTGTGAAAGCCCAAAAAGTGGAGCTGTGAGACACGAAAAAATTGGGAGTTTGGAATGCCTTTCTCCCAACACACTCTCAGAGTACTGTTTACTGGAAAGGTTAATCAGTCCTGGCTTAACAAGAATTCAGATTTCTATCCTGGGTGTGGGATTTCCACCCTAAACTGCTTTGGAACCTGGAGATAGACTAAGGTTTAGGCAAATTGTAAGTAAGCTGTTTACTGTTTAGCTCTAGTTCCCAAGATGAAGTCATCTACCAATTGTACACAAAATATTGTCACTTGTTCATGCTTATACCTTTCTGCACATCCTTCCCTATACAAAACCAATAAAAAAAATGTTGGTGAATGGTACCTTGGGATCTGAAGCTACTGGAAGGCTATAGGTCCCCCGGTACCCCAATCTCAGTTCTCCAGTCTGGTCTCCATTACTGCCTTGCTCCCAGTCTGGGAGAGTTAAAGAGCAAGTCGCAGGTTGCCACACACAATCCTCAGATCTCAGTCTCCTAAGTAGTTAGGACTACAGGCATGAGCCACCAGCATCTGGAAAAAGCTACTTACTTTAAAGGAATTTCTGAATATACTACATATAGTGTATATATATGCATATATAGCATATACATACATATATTTTGTGTATACGCTATATATGGTATGTATATATATGTGTGTGTGTTTGTGTATATATACACATCTACACATACATATATACACCTGTAATCCTAGCTACTCAGGAGGCTGAGATCTGAGAATTGAGATTCAAAGCCAGCCCAGGCAGGTAAGTCCATGAGATTCTTATCTCCAGTTAAACCACCAGAAAAACTGATAGTAGCACTGTGGCTCAAAGTGATAGAATGCTAATCTTAAGCTGAAGAGCTCAGGGATAGTGCTTAGGCCCAGAGTTCAAGCCCCACAACCAACAAATACAAAAACAAAAACAAAATGAGGGGCTGGGGATATGGCCTAGTGGCAAGAGCACTTGCCTTGTATACTTGAAGCCCTGGGTTCGATTCCCCAGCACCACATATACAGAAAATGGCCAGAAGTGGCGCTGTGACTCAAGTGGCAGAGTGCTAGCCTTGAGCAAAAAGAAGCCAGGGACCGTGCTCAGGCCCAAAAAAATGATCCTTTCTTGAATTCTATACTTACATACACACTATATATGTGTGTGTGTGTGAGAGAGAGTGTGTGTGTGTATGTGTGTGTGTGAAAGAGAGAGAGAGATGTATGTGTTGTTACTGTTGTGCAAAGTCGCAAGACCACCCCCAAGAAGACCACCGAGATTCAGACACTCCAAAATGCAAAAGCAAGGCAAGGCTTTATTTAAGGAGCTGCCAACTCGGGCCTCGTCCTACCCACCGACACAGCGGAGGTTAGGAGGAAGCCCCGAGCTGTGATTACACAGGGCTTATAAAGGCAAAGAACAAGGTTACAACAATCAGCTGTGCAAGCAAGATTAGAACACAGGTACAAATCTGATTGGCTCAGGGTTCAATTCTAAAATGGGGTTCACGTGGTGGGGCCTGACTTCAAAGTCTGGCACCTCATTACTGGGGCTTAGACTCAGAGCCTTGAAGTCTTGCTTGGCTTTTTTGCTTAAGACTGGCACTGTACCATTTGAACCACATCTCCATTTCTGGCTTTTTTTTTTTCTGGGTTGTGGGGCTTGAACTCTTCTTGAGCCACAGATATGGGTGTAAGTCACTGATACCTAGTCACTTCCTGGATTAACAATTCACCAAATCTGGCTCTAGCTGGGCAGCATTTTGTAATGTAGTTATTAACTGAATCTGTTATGGGTAGGAGAATACTAATAAATGTTCAGTTCTTATCATATAATTCTAGATGTCCTACACTGCTACAACTGCCCTATTTATATACTTCAGTCTGGCTAAAGTAATGTCATGATTTTTGCCATTCGAGTTGGACTATAATGAAGAAACAGGCAGAAAAGGTCCACAATGCCATTTATAAAGCCAATGTCAAAAAAAGGAAATGAAGCAGTCACCCCTATCATGTGATCACCATGTCCCTTTCAGGTCACTGCACCAGAGAGTCCTCATGCTCCATGAACTCAGTTTGTCTTGGGACTGACAGAGCCTAGAAGACAGCTAGAGCTACAGCCGGGGGGTGTTGGGCCCACAGCTTCCCTGCCCAAGGCAGCAAAGTTCATGTCAACTTCTCTAGGCTCAACAGAAACCAGTTAGCCAAGATTTTCCTTCTGTTTTAGAAAGTAACTTTTTTATTTCTGAATATTTGATCACTATTTTTTGGTATGTAAACTAAGGTAGTTTGACATCAAAGAAGCACAGACTTAGCTGTTTATACATGCATTAAAATTTTTAAAAGCATTTTACAGGGGGCTGGGAATGTGGCTTAGTGGTAGAGTGCTTCCCTTGCATACATGAAGACATGGGTTCGATTCCTTAGAACCACATAAGCAGAAAAGGCCAGAAGTGGCGCTGTGGCCCAAGTGATAAAGTGCTAGCCTTGAGCAAAAAGAAGCCAGAGATAGTGCTCAGGCCCTGAGTTCAAGCCCCAGGACTGGCAAAAAAAAAAAAAAAGATAGATATACACCATTTCTGGATAACTTAGTCAAGAATTTTCAGTTGCAACTAATAGAAGCCAATTCAAATTTTACACATAATTACTATGAATTTTAAAAAATGGTGCCAGTCCTGGGCTTGAACTCAGGGCCTGGACACTGTTCCTGAGCCTCTTTTGCTCAAGGCTAGCATTCTACCACTTGGACCACAGCACCATTTCTGGCTTTTTCTATATATGTGGTACTGAGGAATCGAACCCAGGGTTTCATGCATGTTAGGCAAGCACTCTACCACTAAGCCACATTCCCAGCCCCAACTATGAATTTTTAATATAGTTATATAATAACTACTCATTTTTTTCCACAATACTAGTAGCACAAGTATATCACTTTATTTTCTTCAACTAACTTAAAATTGGTCATTGCCCATCTTCACAGTGATGGCTGGAAATTTCAAAAGTTGTCTCTTGGAATTTTCAACTTATCTGTGGCTCCTCTAAGACCCTGAGAGGCAAAAAGAAAATCTTCCAATTACAGTAATTCAGCTGGGAATATGGCCTAGTGGTAAAGTGCTTGCCTCGTATATGTGAAGCCCTTGGTTCAATTCCTCAGCGCCACATATACAGAAAAAGGCCGGAAGTGGCGCTGTGGCTCAAGTGTCAGAGTGCTAGCCTTGAGCAAAAAGAAGCCAGGGACAGTGTTCAGGCCCTGAGTCCATGCCCCAGGACTGGCAACAAAAACAGAATAAACCAATTCCAGTAATTCTAGACAATGCAGGCCCATCTTCCCATGTGTACACATGTACATGCACAGTCTATAGTAGCCAGTTTCTAAACTTGTTCCCACATAGCTCTGCCTCCAGATATTCATACAATTGTGTAGTCTGTTCTTTCACTGGGTGTGGCCAGATCATACATAATGTGTTATTTCTGAGACTAGTTAATAAAAGACATCGTAAGTTTAATCTTGGTAGCATGTTGAGATGATTTGCTCTGTGGAAGTGAACTGGCAGGTCATGAATTACCCATTGAGACCCAGCTGAGCAGGATCCACAGCCTCCAGCTAACAGGAAGTAGATCTTAGTGCCTAAATCAAGCCTTTCACTGATTATGATTATTTTCATTAAAATGTAGTTACTGGGCTAACACGTAGCTCAGTGGCAACGCACTTGCCTAGCAAGTGCAATGTCCTAGGTTTGATCCCCAGTACGAAGGGAAAAAAGCCTGTAATTCTAACTACTCAGGGGGCTAAAATCTGAAGATAGTAGTTCAAAGCCAGCCCATGTAGAAAAGTCCATGAGACTCCTATCTCCAATTTTCAGGGCCTCATACTTGCTAGGCTAGTATTTTTACCACTGAGCCATACCTCCAGCCCTTAAAATACAATTATCTTTACTAAAATCAGTAGTTTGTGTTAGTACCTAGGAAGCTTATCATTGTTGTTTTATTTATTATGGTGCAGGAGAGTGAACTCAAGACTCTCCTCATGGGAGACAAGCACTCTACCATTGCCATACACCCAGTCCGTTATTTTTAAGTAACCTAATAAATATTATTAGGAATGGGGTTGTAGACCAATGGTACAATCTCCTTATCATGCACAAGACCCTAGGGTCCATTCCTAGCACCACAAAAAATACATTGTTTAGGAAGTATAATAATTTGGGGCTGAGGGCTGGGAATATGGCCTAGTGGCAAGAGTGCTTGCCTCCTACACATGAAGCTCTCCGTTCAATTCCCCAGCACCACATATATGGAAAATGGCCAGAAGTGGCGCTGTGGCTCAGGTGGCAGAGTGCTAGCCTTGAGCGGGAAGAAGCCAGGGACAGTGCTCAGGCCCTGAGTCTAAGGCCCAGGACTGGCCAAAAAATAAAATAAAATAAATAATAATAATTTGGGGCTGAGAATGTGGCTTTGTGTTAGAGTGTTTGCCTAGCATGCATGAGCACTAGGTTTGTTTCCTCAGTACCACATAAACAGAAAAAGCCAGAAGTGGTGCTGTGGCCCAAGTAGTGGAGTGTTAGCCTTGAGCAAAAGCAGCTCAGAGACAGTGCCCAGACCCTGGGTTTGCAAGCCTTAAGACTGGCAAAAAAAAAAAAGAAAAAAAAGGATGATAATTTGCTGGGGGGCTGGGAATATGGCCTAGTGGCAAGAGTGCTTGCTTCGTATACCTGAAGCCCTGGGTTTGATTCCTCAGCACCACATATATACAAAATGGCCAAAAGTGGCGCTATGGCTCAAGTGGCCCAATGCTAGCCTTGAGCAAAAAGAAGCCAGAGACAGTGCTCAGGCCCTGAGTTCAAGGCCCAGGACTGGCAAAATAATAATAATAATAATAATAATTTGCTGGTTGACTATGAACTAATTGCTTTAGCTCACCTTCCTTCTTTCTTTAATTCTTTCCTTCCTTCCTCAATTCCCTTCCCTTTCCTTTCTTCTTTCCTCTCTCCTTCCCACCCTCCCTTTCTTTCTATCAGGCTCAAACCCATGGGCTCATACATGTAAGGCAGGCACTCTACAACTTAGCTAAGCAATACCTCCCTCATTTATTATTTAATCCATACACAAAATAGTTTACCCCATTTGAAATGTTTAAGAAGTGTGATTTTTAAGCCCGGTGCCTGTGGCTCATGCTTATAATCTATTCAGGAGGCTGAGATCTGAGGATGACAGCTCAAAGCCTACTCTGGCAAGAAAGTTTGTCAAACTCTATCTCTACTAAAACAAAACAAAACAACAAATTAAAAAAAAAAAACTACCAAAAAAGCCATGAGTAGAGTTGGGGCTCAAGTAGTAAAGCACTAGCCTTGAGCAAAAATCAGGAACAGTGCTCACACCCTGAGTTCAAGGCCCAGGACGGACACTAAAAAAAGAAAAAAAATATGATTTATTTTCTGTTGTTAATTATCTTTAAAGGATGGTGACAATAATAATTATTACTAAACATAATTCTGTCCATGAGAGGAAAGACATATTAAAACTTCAGGTAAAACAATATTTAGAAATGGATGGCTACCTATACATGACTAAAATTGAGGGGGGAGAAGGGAAGGAAAGATTTAACCAGGGACATCTCATCTGCTGCTGATGTCAACCCTTCTCCCAGAGGTCAGGACAATTGTATTCCCAATATGTAGAACAGTATCTGGCACCTAGTAGGAATAATCCAATATTTGTTCTAAACAAGGAAAAGAGCTGGACAGGTGGCTCATGCCTGTAGGCTGAGTTCTGAGTACTGTGGTGGGAAATCAGCTCCAGCAGGAAAATCCTCGGGACTATTTTTGTCATTCCTGGGACTCAAATTCAGAACCTGATTGCTGTATTTGAGCTCTTTTGCTCAAGGCTACCACCACTCTAGCTCTTTGAGCCACAGCTCCGCTTCTGCTTTTCTGGTAGTTAGTTGGATATAAGAGTCCCATAGATATTCCTGCCCAAGCTGCTATTAAACCAAGATGCTCAGATCAGCCTCATAAGTAGCTAGGATTATAGGGTGAGTCACTAGTGCCCAGCCCCTGAGACTCTTACCTCCAATTAAGCCCCAAAAAGGAGGGAAATAGAGCTATGACTCAAATTGTACAAAACTGACTCTGAGAAAAAAAAAATAGCTGAGAATGTGGCTTAGTGGCAGAGTGCTTGCTTAGTGTATATAAAGTGCCACATAAGCAAAAAAGGCCAGAAGTGATGCTGTGGCTCCAAGTGTTACAGCACTAGCCTTGAGCAAAAGAAGTGAAGGAACAGTACCCAGGCCCTGAGTTCAAGCCCCATGGCAAAAAATAAAATAAAAATAAATTTAAAACCCTCAGAGTTAGCAAGGTGCCAGTGACTCTTACCTAGCCCTAGCTACTCAGGTGGCTGAGATCTGAGGATCACAGTTTGTTTCTTTCTTTTTCTTTTTGCCAGTGCTGGGCTTTGGACTCAGGGCCTGAGCACTGTCCTGGCTTCTTTTTGCTCGAGACTAGTGCCCTACCACTTGAGCCACAGCCCTACTTCTGCCTTCTTGATGGTTAATTGGAGATAAAAGCCTTATGGACTTTCCTGCTCAGGCTGGCTTCAAACTAAGATCTTCAGATCTCAGCCTCCTGAGTAGTTAGGATTACAGGCATGAATGACCAGTTCCCAGCTCTCCATGAGACTCTATCTCCAGCTAACCACCAAATGCCACAAGTAGAGTCTTGGCTCACGTAGTAGTGTGGTATCCTTTTTTTTTTTTTTTTTTTTTGCCAGTCCTAGGCCTTGGACTCAGGGCCTGAGCATTGTCCCTGGCTTCTTTTTGCTCAAGGCTAGCACTCTGCCACTTGAGCCACAGCGCCACTTCTGGCCATTTTCTGTATATGTGGTGCTGGGGAATTGAACCCAGGGCCTTATGTATACGAGGCAAGCACTCTTGCCACTAGGCCATATCCCCGGCCCGTGTGTGGTATCCTTGAACACAAAAAAACTCAAGTACCCAAGCCTGAGTTCAAACTCACACACACACACACACACACACTCAGATTTTTTTGGTACAAAAATAAATAATAAAAAAGCATAGACATTGGGCTGCGGATATGGCTTAGTGGTAGAGTCCTTGCCTAGCACGTATTAAGCCCTGGGTTCAATTCCACAGTACCATATAAACAGAAAAGGCTGGAGGTGGTGCTGTGGCACAAGTGGTAGAGTGCTAGCCTTGAGCAAAGGAAGCTCAGAGACAGTGCTCAGCCCTGAGTCTAAGCCCCAGGACTGGCAAAAAAAAAAAAAAATAGACATTAACCTGAATACTAGGCTGCAGTCCAACCTGGTTTTTTTTTTGTTTTTGTTTTGTTTTGTTTTTGGGTTTTTTTTTTTTTTGCCAGTCCTGAGGCTTGGAGTCAGGGCTTGAGCACTGTCCCTGGCTTCTTTTTGCTTAAGGCTAGCACTATGCCACTTGAGCCACAGCGCCACTTCTGGCCATTTTCTGTATATGTGGTGCTGGGGAATTGAACCCAGGGCCTCATGTATACAAGGTAAGCACTCTTGCCACTAGGCCATATCCCTAGCCCCTCCAACCTGTTTTTTTAAGAGTGGTCCTTGGGCAATCTCCTCACTTGATTTCCCCAACTGTAAATGGAAATAACAGCAGTACATTCTTGAAAGGATACGCTAGGAACAACACTGGAAAAATCTCGAACGGATCTTATGTATGCATGAGTACACCTCGGAGAATGAGATGAAATGGATTTCACAATCAATTTGGAATCAATGATGCTAGTGATCACTTCCAGGGTTGTTAAGGTCTGTTGTACCTTGTTAACACTCTTTCTCTCTGGAAGACAATTATCCTTACAAAGTCAGAAGCAGAAAGAAATATTGGCTTCCCAGAGGTTACACTGGACAGCAGCCAGTGGAAGAAACAGAAATGTAGATTAAAACCACGAATCATAAAGTCTGATTCTTGCTGTTCATAAGAAAGGAAAAGTCAAGTTTGCCAAGAGTGTGACAGATTTCAGTTTATTAATACAGTGTAAATGCACTGAATCTGATAACACGAATCCCAGCTTCCTCATACCCAGTCAACCAAGGAGGACTGGGACATTAGAAAGGGAATGTTGGGAAAAAAGCCCTTAGCCTGTGACAAGGAACATTCAAGGTCAGCCTGACTTTCCTCATTGCCTACATCCTCTGCTGTGTGTGTGTGTGTGTGTGTGTGTGTGTGTGTGTGTGTGAACATGTGCGTATGTGTGTGCTGGTCGTGGGGCTTGAACTCAGGGCTCCAGTGCTATTCTGAGCTTCTTTGCTCAGGCTAGCACACTCCCACTTGAGCCAGGGCTCCACTTTAGATTTTCTGATGGATCATGAGAGATAAGAGTCTCACAGACTTTCCTGCCAGAGCAAGGCTTTGAACTGTGATCCTCAGATCTCGGCCTCCTGAGTAGATAGAATTGCAGGCATGAGCCACTGGCACTCGGCTCTGTGCTGTTTTTTTGTTTTGTTTTGTTTTTTGCTAGTCTTGGAGCTTGAACTCAGAGCCTGAGCACTGCCCCTGGCTTTTTTTTTTCCTCAAGGCTAGCACTCTACCACTTGAGACACAGCACCACTTCTGGCTTTTTCGGTGTATGTGGTACTGAGGAATTGAACCCAGTGTTTCATGCATGCTAGGCAAGCATTCTACTGCTAAGCCACATTCCCAACTTAACTTTTTTCCCCTTCCATTTCCTGGTCCTTGTTTTGATAGGGATTAACTCTTGCTGGGCAGTAGGTGCCCTACTACTTGAGCCACTCCCTGTCCATTCTTTGGCATTTTTTAAATATTCATTTTTCAGGTAGGTTTTGGGTCCACCTTTGCCCTGACTAGCCTTAAAATAGCAATCTTCAGCTGGGTGCTGGTGGCTCACACCTGTAATCCTAGCTACTCAGGTGGCTGACATCTGAGGATCACAGTCAAACCCAGGGCTTCATGTATACGTGGCAAGCACTCTTGCCACTAGGCTATATTCCCCCATGAAATTGTTTATCTCCAACTATCACCAGGAAACCAGAAGTGGTGCTGTGGCTGAAAATTGTAGAGCAGAAGCCTTGAGCAAAAGAGCTCAGGGATAGCACCCAGACCCTGAATTCCAGCCCCTGGACAAGTCCATCCTCTCCCCCCACCAAAGAAAAGAAGAAATGTAATCTTCTCTCCACCCCCAAGCCTTTAGAAAAAAAAATTTATTTTCAAAGTCTTATTAAATTGCCCAAGCTGCTCTTGACCTTATACCAAATAGCTAGGCTTACAGGAGTAATCACCCCCATACCCAGCTGTTTCACAGTTTGTTGTTGTTTTCCTGTTGTCAGTTGTGGAACTTGAACTCATGGCCTGGGTGCTGTCTCTGAGCTCTTTTGGTCAAGGCTAAGGCTCTACCACTTTGAGCCACAGTGCCATTTCCGGGATTTTTTGAGTAGTTAATTGATGAGTCTCACAGTGACTTTTCTGCCCAGACTGGCTTCAAACTGAACTGTGATCCTCAGATCTCCTGTTCCAGAATTTTGAAAGATACCAGAGAGAGACAGAGACAGAAAGAGAGAGAGACAGAGACATAGAGACAGAGAGAGGGAGAGAAAGGAGGAGAGAGAAAAAGAGAAGTTGCTGGATATGGGTGATTTGTACCTGTCATCTTGCTACTTCAGAGGTTGAGATTTGAGAATCTCAGTTGGATGCCAGCCAGCGCAGGAAAGCCTGTGAGTTCTTATCTCCAATTAACCACCAAAGAGCTGGAAGTGGAGCTGTATGTAGTTCAAATGGTAGAGCAATAGCCTTGAGCACAACGTTCCAGGACCAGGCTGGGAATGTGGCTTAGAGGTAGAGTGCTTGCCTAACATGCATGAGGCTCTGGGTTTGACTCCTCAGTACCACAAAAACAGGAAAAGAGGGAAGTGGTCCAGGTGGTGGAGCGCTAGCCTTGATCTAAAGATAGTCAGAGACAGTGCCCAGGCTCTGAGTTCAAACCCTAGGACTGGCACCAAAAACTAAAAATAAACTCTAAGGATTAAAAATATATTTCTGACCCTTTTTCCTAGTTTATAAAAACATTAGTTGTGTCCTTTAAGTCCTTTCCCCCTGTTGATTATGCAGGTGAGCCCAGGGGAATGTGGGAGACAGGAGAGAGGGGAACCTAGAGGTGGAGCTACGGAGCAGCTGGGTGTGAAGGGCAAGTTTCCAAACTCCCAGGCTCTGCGCTCCGGTTGCTTTGGAGTGGCCCCCAAACCTGGTCAGCGCCAGCTCTGTGCTCCCTAGGCCAAATCACACACACACACACACACACACACACACACACACACACACACACACACACACACAGTTTAGGCAAACTAAATTTTCCCATGGAAATCTCAGCTCCCTACTCCTGCATTTACAACCCCGCAGTGGGGTGTCATCGAGTCCCCACGAGTGTCACCAGCAGCCTCTGCCACCTATGCGCAGGGGCGCAGGACGGACGCAACTCCACGGAGACACTGGCCCCCTCCCTCAGCCTTGGGGTCTGCCCACAAGCACCGCCCACTTCCTCTGCTCTGGGGACACCGGGGACACTCACTCATTGGAAATCATTGCGAATTCCACCGCCTGCGATGGCCGGGGCTCTAGGGGCCAGGCAGCCACCCCGCAGACAGCCCAGCGCTGGTGCCACTTGGATAAGTTGTCCCGAGTCCCACAGTGGAGGAAGCTGCCCAAGCTTGGGGCGACGCCTGCCTTTATGTCCTCCCCTCCCCACCCCACTTCCCACCCCCGCCCAAGACCTTAGCCAGCCTGGCCCTGCATCTCTGGCCCATTGGACTTTACGCGCCCGCCGACCCGCGGGTGCCCCAGGCACCCCCAGAAGGCGACTGGGTGACCACGGACCTTGAGTACGGTACTTACGAGGTAAGTAGCGAGCTCAGACCCAAACGCTTTATTTACGTGGGGCCATTATTTCCCAGTCCCAAGTGTTAGCCCCACATTGCCGATCAGGAAGCAAGGCGCGGGGATCCAGACTGCCCTGGGATTCAAATCAGATACAGATGATCGAGTGGGGCGTGACCTCCCCTCCTCCTCCTAGGCCTCAGCTCAGAATCAAACCCCCTCGCTCCCAGGCTGACCCGGCTCGGTCGCCTGGTTGCCTCCAGGGGACTGCCCAGCCCACGGTCTCCATCGCTGGAGATCACGTGGATTCTGGATTCGGCTGATGGAATGGGAGTGGGGCAAGGCAGAGAGGAAGGTCAGATCCCTCTCCTTCCCACCAGAAAAAGAAAACCGCAGCAGGAGCACCCCTCTCTTCTCCCTTGCCCTCTGTCCCATCCAGCGCTCGCAGCCACCGCGTCCCTCACCCCACCCTCTGCTCGGTCCTGCGCTCGCAGCCGCTGCGCTGCGAGGTTGACTGTGCGCACACTGCGCCCGCGCCCTCAGCTGGGCTCCCGGGCTTTTCTCCCGACCCACCTGCGTCTCTGGCGCCGCCCCTTCCCTCACTGGGACCTCGATCCCCTCCTCAGACGTCTTTAAAGAAATTCAATTCCGAAGCCCATTCCTAGTTCCCAGTCACCCAGTCACCGCGTTCTTACCTTCTTCCCGCTAAACTAAGTCTAATCATTCACTCATCACTCTGCCTCTCCCACAGCGGGACCTGCTGAGAACGGATAGATAGATGATGGGTAGATAGGTGATAGTTAGATATAGATTAGATAGACAGACAGACTGGAAAGTTGTATTCATTTTAACAAAAAAATCCAGAAATAAACGACAAAAGCAGTACTCTCCCCTTTAGTTTTTGGTAGTGTGTACAGACATTTTGTTTTGTCAGTTGTGGGCCTTGAAATCAGGGCCTGGACACTGTCCCCGAGCTTTCTTGCTCAAGGCTAGCACCTGGGCTAGCTGGAGCTGGCATTGACTCTTGATCCTCAGATCTCAGCCTCCTGAGCATCTAGGATTACAGGTGTGAGTCACCAGTGGCCAGCAGCAAATACAGATTTTTTGTGGCCAGTGAAGGGGTCAGTGCTTACACCAAAAAGTTCTGTCTCTAAAACCAGTGATACCCTTCTTTCCCCATCAGTCCTATCTAAATAGGAAAGCTCTTGGCCCTATCAGCTCTTCCTGTGACTTGGAGGGGTTAACTCATGATTCCTTCCTCAGTGCAAAGCTGTAATCTGTATCTGGTTCCCAGGAAAAGTAACTGATAACTCCCCTACTTGCCTGATAGATGATAAGATTCACTTTGCAGGTAAGTCTTGTTTCCTACCGAGGAGGGAAAAGGCCCAGAAAGGTAAAGAAGAATGAGAGCTGTGCACTAGTGACTCACTCCTATAGTCCTAGCTACTGGGGAGGCTGAGATCTGAGGATCTTGTTTCAAATCCAGCCCAGAAGGAAAGTCTGTGAGACTTAGCTCCAATTAACCACCAGAAAACTGGAAGTGGTGCTGTGACTCCAAGTGGTAGAAATGTAGCCACGGGTTTGGAGGTTGTGCCAGGGGGTGAGTTTGGGACCAGGTTTACATGGGGTCTGAGCAAGGAGGCAGATAATTGAAAGTGCCACTAGGTCTAGGAAGTTGGGGCTTTTCCCGTTGGCCCTCATAGGGTTGTTTACAGCTGGGCCTGGGTGAGATGTCCTGCCTGAATACCAAAGCAGGTTCCCATATTGAGGTTCCATCTGGTGTCTGTATGGGCCTGAGGCAATAGGATGGGGGTCAATCTTCAGACCCGCCAGACCTGGCACTGTGGCTCAAGTGATAGAGAACTAGCCTTGAGCAAAAAGAAGCTAGGGACAGTGCTCAGGTCCTGAGTTCAAGTCCTAGGACTGGCAAAAAAAAAATCTAAGGCCCAGATCTGGGTTAAAGCCCCAGTCCCCTCCAAAAAAAGAAAAGAAAGAGGAAATAAAAGAGAGAGGGAAAGAGAAAAGAGGTGAAGCACTAGTTATCTGTAATAATTAAATGAAAGGAAGAGTTTTGGACTGGGGGTGGGGGGTCCTAAGCTCAGGCATTGTCTCCACTCAGGACAAATCACCACCACCTAAAAGCCTTCAGGACGAGGTAACCAGGCGGGTCCGTGGCGGAGGTGCCCCGACACGGGCCTGGGGACTCCAGGAGTCCCCCACCTTCCTGCAGGGTCCCCAGAGACTCCAGGAGTCTTATCCATTCCTGACCCCCTGACACCCTTTAATGAGGTCCTTTGGGGACGCCCTCTCCTAATTATTGGGATCCTTCCGTTCCCCTTCCCAAAGCCTGGGGACGCCCGAAGTGGCGGGACAGGCTCCATAGTCTTACCAAATTTTCCAAATCATCTCCCAGAGACATCTCATTGGGCATGCCTGCATTCTAACCTTAAGACTCTCGGCTGACGGTTTACAGTAAAACAACAACCACAAAAACTGACCTGTTTGCCTACCACGCGATCTGGCCTCAGTTAACCATGGCTACCATTGGTCTGAGTTCCAAACCTTCGATTTTACTCTTACCCATTTAAACACTTCTCCAACAAAACGGCCAGGGGTCCAAAGTCCCCAACACCCAAGCCCTTCTCTGCCTCCACTCCAGAGACCCCTTCTGCTCTCCTGCCTTGCTCACTAAGTCCTTCTGGGCTGTAAGCCTTCCAGCTCTCTCCTCTAGAAAAGGAATTTTCCTTGCCTTGTATTAATCTCCATCTCCTCCCTCCTTTCTGTCTGTCTGTCTGTCTGTCTGTCTCTCTCTCTCTCTCTTTCTCTACCCCTCACCAACCTCCAGACTCAAGATCATTTACCATTACATCACCTCCATTCCCGCTGACAGCACTTGTACCCTTGTACCCTTGAGAGTGAGAGGCAGGCAGGGTCCCAGGGACCCCCTCTAGGCTCCCTCTTAAAGGCTAGTCATCCTAGAATAGCAGTTCCATAAACTCAAGTCTATTCTCCTTCGTGGCTCCTGTAACTACATTCCTCTTCTCTTTAGCTGGTCTGGTTTCTCTAAGTAAAATCTGTCTGCTCCAAGCAAACTTCTTCTGTTGACCTTTGCCCTCTCTTAGTTCTTTTGTTTTTCCTTCACCCCCAAAATCCCATAGCATACCCAAAACAAATCTATCCCTTTTGCCCTTGGGACTCAGACACTAAACCATTACTTTTCTCTTTCCTGAGCCTACTTACTTCAAAATCTGGATTCTTAATTTCTCTCTTAAGGCAAGCTGCAGAGTAAAATCTCTCTCTCTCACCTCCACCCTGACAACTCTATTCAATAGCCTCCCCTCATTAGAAACCTGTTCAGCCACCCCTCCCCCAGTTCTCTTTACAGGCCTTGGAGACTGACACCTCAGAAGAGACAAAGGCCACATGGGGAGTTTCTGCAACCCCTCTACTCTTCCGCCAAGCTTACTCTTCTTCTCTGCTGTAGGTGTTTAAATATCCAATTCATATACTAATGCCTCAGCATCAAAGCTGTTTTAAAGGTTTTCCAGTCTTGTTATCAATGTTTAAGCATGGAGATTTTGTTAAATTCTGTTTGTTGTTTGCTAAATCTTAAGCTTTGTCTTGTATTTTGTTTAGTATTGCCAGTTTATCTAAAGCTGACCATATGGTTCCATCCTATTGAGCAAAATAATAATTTTGTCGCTAGGATTCCAGAAAACTTAACTCCCAGCCATTCCTTTCTAATTATGCCTCAATGTTCCCTACCTTTAGAGACTTGCTTTAGACTTATATATACCTTATATATCTTATATATACCTCCTTATATATACCTTCTTATATACCTTATGTATACCTCCTTATTATATATACCTCCTTATATATACCTTATGTATACCTCCTTATATATACTACCACTAAAATCCACCATTATTCTCCTCATCCAGATAAAACCAGACCAGGGTGAGCTCCCTCCCCAAACCCAGTCCTCAGCCTTTCCTTCCCGGCTCTCCAACCACCAAAAGGTCCTTATCTTTCTTAAAGACGCCACTACTTTTGTAACCCCAAACCATTATCTGCTTTCTCTCACTACCTTCCTAGAGCTAAAGCCTATTATTCTCCACCTTCTCTCAGCCTCTCTCCTAACTCCTATCCATTCTCCTCTTAACACCCCAATCCTGGGAGTCAAAAAGCCAAGTGAGGGGGCTGGGAATATGGCCTAGTGGCAAGAGTGCTTGACTCATATTCATGAAGCTCTGGGTTCGATTCCCTAGCACCACATATATAGAAAATAGAGGTGGCGCTGTGGCTCAAGTGGCAGAGTGCTAGCCTTGAGCAAAAAGAAGCCAGGGACAGTGCTCAGGCCCTGAGTTCAAAGCCCAGGACTGGCAAAAAAAAAAAAAAAAAAGCTAAGTGACTCCTAACTTGGTTCAAGACCTCCAAAAACTTAACCAGGCAATTGTTCCAATGTGCTGTATTGTGTCCAATCCCTACAGCCTACTCTCCCATATCCCCCTGATTGCACATTCTTTTCAGTCTTTGACCTAATCGCCATACACCCCACCTCTAGGCCCCTTTTTGCCTTTACCTGGGATGACCCAGACACCCTCCGGGCCTAGCAGCTAACCTGGATCGTGCTTCCCCAAGGGTTCCATGACAGCCCCCATTATTGGGCCAATCCCCGCAAAAGGATTTAGCCTCATTAGATCTCTCCCCCAGCCTCCTCCTTCTATATGTAGATGACCTTCTCTGCAACCCTCCAGCGGACCTAAACCTCAAACACTCTACTCTCCTTGCTTCCTGGGATTATAGGCCTCCAAAGACAAAGCCCAGATAAGCCAAAGATTAGTTATATATTTGGGACTAACCATTTCGCAAGAGAGACAAGCCATACCTCCCCACAAGGTCCAGGAGCTCCTCAACTATCCCCCGCCTCAATCCAAGTGAGACCTCTTGGCCCTCTTGGATGTCTTTAACTTCCATATCTGGATCCCCAGCTTTTCTCTTTAGCCCAACTTCTGTACTCAGCCAGTAAAGGGCTCCTCGACAAGCCCCTCCTGTTCCCCCAATCTTCCTCAGTTCCTATCCTCCTCAGCTCCTCCACAGCTCCTATCTACCTACTTAAGCTCTCTCTGTCTCTAACCTCTAACCTCTCCCTCCCAGACATTAACAACCCCTTTTTCCTTTTCTATTCTCTGTCAAAGGGGAGAAGACACCTTTCACCCCCTAGAGTGTTAGTATTTCCCCTACCTCAGCCCCTCCCACTAGCCCCCAGCTCTACCCATACCTGAACTCCCTGTCCTAGAGGTATAATTGGCCACTCCCACTCGCCACTCTGACCTGCCTACTTCCCCTCTAGCCCCAGCATTAAGGTGGATTAAGGTGCAGACGCTATGGGAGATTTGGTCCCACTACTAAACCTCCTTATAAACCTTCTCCTGTCTGTGACTATCTCCTGACTATCTCTGCATGGTCCCCTGGGGTGGTTGGGGCAGATTCTTTCATAGGGTACCTATCCAAACAACTGGATAAGGTCACACAGGGGTGGCCCCATTGTCTCCAGGTTCCAGCAGCTGTGGCACTCATAGACCGCCCAGAAAGTTTCCCTCCACAGCCCACTCCACATTCTAACCTCTCACTCCCTTAAGGATCTCCTCAGCCACAAAGCCTTTTCTATCCTTAGCTCCCTCCCAAATACAGACTCTTCATGCCTTTCTCCTTGACCCTACTCTATTTGAACAAACTCCCCCTTTAAACTCTGCTACCCTCTTGCCTACCTCAGCCCAAGAACCAGAACCTCTCATACATTCCTTTTGATACCCTAGATCTCTCTCTAAACCCATTCTCCCACATCTCAGACTTGCCTATCCCTGCCCCCCCCCCAACTGGTTTGTTGATGGCAGCTGTCTTAGATGCTCCTCCTACATGGCAGGATATGCCATTATTCAAGGAAACCCCGAGGAACCCAGTTATCTTGTACACATAGAAGTAAAATCTTTGTCCCCATACCACCTCACAACAGGCAGAGCTGGCTGCTCTAACACCTCCACCATGCTGCTGGCTGATCTGAAAGTTAACATCTATACCAACTCAAAATATGCATATAACATCATTCACTCCAACATCCTGATTTGGATGGAGAGAGGATTTTTTTTTTTTTTTTTTTGGGCCGTCCTGGGCCTTGGACTCAGGGCCTGAGCACTGTCCCTGGCTTCTTCCCGCTCAAGGCTAGCACTCTGCCACCTGAGCCACAACGCCCCTTCTGGACGTTTTCCATATATGTGGTGCTGGGGAATCGAACCGAGAGCTTCATGTGTAGGAAGCAAGCACTCTTGCCACTAGGCCATATTCCCAGCCCTGGAGAGAGGATTTTTAACTCTAAAAGGATCCCCCTATTGTTAATGCTGCTACTCTTATCCAGGACCTCCTGGATTCTGCACTGCTCCTGGAGCAGGCAGCCATCATGCACACTCACTCGCCGCTGCCCCGCAGCAGGATGAGGCCCAGCTCCTCTTCCAGACAGCAGTGATGTAAAGATCCAGTAAGGAGAAATGTAAATTAAAAAAAAAACAACTTAAAAACTTAGTAAAGAAAGCCTTGGAAAGGGAAATTGAAGAAACAAGAAATGGTTTCCTCTGGATAAGAAAGGATTTGGAAAGTAACAATTGTCTTAAAGGTATGTTCCATGGAAATTATGACAAACTCCAAAAAGTTTCAGTATGTAGCAGATGGTATGAGTATGTCTTAAAAGATAGAACTTGAGAAAAGCTGGTATGTAATTAAGTTGACTATGATTTACAATAAAAACTACCATCTCATTCTTTTTTTTTTTTTTTTTTTTTTTTTTTTTTTTGGCCAGTCCTGGGCCTTGGACTCAGGGCCTGAGCACTGTCCCTGGCTTCTTCCCGCTCAAGGCTAGCACTCTGCCACCTGAGCCACAGCGCCACTTCTGGCCGTTTTCTATATATGTGGTGCTGGGGAATTGAACCCAGGGCTTCATGTGTAGGAGGCAAGCACTCTTGCCACTAGGCCATATTCCCAGCCCTCATTTTTTTTTTTTTGGCCAGTCCTAGGCCTTGGACTCAGGGCCTGAGCACTGTCCCTGACTTCCTTTTTGCTCAAGACTAGCACTCTGCCACTTGAGCCACAGCGCCACTTCTGGCCGTTTTCTATATATGTGGTGCTGGGGAATTGAACCCAGGGCTTCATGTATACGATGCAAGCACTCTTGCCACTAGGCCATATCCCCAGCTCCTCATTCTTTTTTTTATACTCTTTATATATGTATTTTTTTTATTATCAAACTGAATTACAGAGAGGTTACAGTTTCATACATTAGGCATTGGATACATTTCTTGTACTGTTTGTTACCTCGTCCCTCCCATCTCATTCTTTATGTTCTTTCTATGGAAGTAATTGTTTGTGTAAACCAAAGTTCACTTAAATGTTTGTTTATGTCAAGGTCCTTCAAATGAACACCTTTTAACTCAAATGCCACTTTTCTTGTTTAATCTGTAAGATACCTTAAATACAGACCTAAAAGGACACCAGCTTCTGCATTCTTTGTTATAATCACAAAGGTTTAGTGACACCTACAATGTCTTAACCTCAAAGTATCCTAAAAGTATCATATGCAATTAAGAATAACTGTATCTCTATTTGATCTCCTTGTTGCTTTAATTGGGAATGAAAAAGGGTTTTTGTGACAAAGACTGCAGTTCAAAGCCAGCCTAGGCAGAAAAATCCCCTGAGAGCTCCATCTCCCAACTAACCAGCAAAGGGCCAGGCTAGAAGCTTGGCTCAAGAGAATTAACCAACCAAACGTTGGAAGTGGCATTGTGGCTCAAAGTGGTACAGTATAGCCTTGAGCAGAAGTGCTCAGGTTCAGTGCCCAGGCCTTCAGTTCAAACCCTGAGATTGAAAAAAATGCCTACTGAGCCATCCCAAGAACAAGCACCTGGACCTTCAGGTCAGTCCAGATAACCAGGAACTATGGCACGCGTGCCATCAGCAGCCGCTGCCACCTATGCGCAGGGGTGCAGGATGGATGCAACTCCATGGAGACACTGGCCCCCTCCCTCAGCCTTGGGGTCTGCCCACAAGCACCTGCCCACTTCCTCTGCTCTGGGGACACCGGGGACACTCATTCATTGGAAATCATTGCAAATTCCACCGCCTGCGATGGCCGGGGCTCTAGGGGCCAGGCAGCCACCCCGCAGACAGCCCAGCACTGGTGCCACTTGGATAAGTTGTCCTGAGTCCCCCAGTGGAGGAAGCTGCCCAAGCTTGGGGCGATGCCTGCCTTTGTGTCCTCCCTTCCCCACCCCACTTCCCACCCACCCCCCCAACCCCCCCCCCGCCCAAAACCTGGGCTGGCCTGGCTAGAACTTATAGGCACAGGAAGGAACTTCCTGAATAGAGTCCCAGGGGCACAACAGTTAGGGGAGAGACTCAACAAATGGGACTACTACAAAATAAAAAGTTTCTGCACAGCTAAGGACATAGCCACCAAACTAGAAAGACAGCCAACCATATGGGAAAGGATCTTCACCAGCACAGCAACAGACAAAGGCCTAATATCTATCATCTACAGAGAACTCAAAAAACTAAGCCCCCCCAAGCCCAGTAAACCAATTAGGAAATGGGCAAAGGAGCTAAAGAGAGACTTCACAAGAGAAGAGATAAAAATGGCAAAGAAACATATGAGGAAATGTTCAACATCCCTGGCAGTAAAGGAAATGCAAATAAAAGACCACGACGTCCCTCAACTTTTCATACTCTTTCAGGGTTTCAAATGATGGGAATCAGCCTTGTTCTCCTTGTTGCTCCCCTCACAGCACATTTTTTTAAAATTTATTTATTAATTAAACAAAAATTTTTGACAAGGTGTTGTGCACAAGGGGTACAGTTACATAGCAGGGCAGTGTGTACATTTCTTGTGATATCTTATACCCTGTTTTTCTTTCCCTTCCCTAGGTCAGGTAGACATATATACTATACACAGTGTACCAAGAACATCTACAGTAGCCATGTGCCCTACGCCTAGGGCATTAAATGTGATGTCGACAGTAGACAATATGTCAACAATAGTCTTATATGAATGTACATACACAGCTTTTGAGCTATTGTGATCCACTGAGAGGTCTATTTTTGACCTTTATATGTTGAGTAGTTGTTTGGTTTTAGTTACATAATGTAGGGTCGCTGACCCAAACCTGTGGGAAATACCATTTGACAAGAAGTTTTTGGTTTTGCAGACCTGGTCTCTACTGTCTCCCCCTCCCCCCTCCTTAACAGTCATATATCAGGGAGATCATGCCCCTTTGTTTTCTGTGTTCTAGGCTTGTCTCGCTCAACATTATTTGTTGAAGTTCTGATCATTTCCCTGTGAATACCAATATTTGACCATTTCTAATTGCTATGTAGTATTCCATTGTGTATAGGTACCATATTTTTTGGATCCATTCATCTGTGGAGGGGCATCTGGTTGTTTCCATATTTTGGCTATTGTGAATTGTGCAGCGATAAACATGGAAGTGCAGATGTCTTTTTGATATCTTGGGACCTGCTGTTCAGGATAGATGCCTAGAAGTGGTATGGTTGGGTCATAGGGTAGGTCTATGTTGAGCTTTTTGAGAAACCTCCATACTGTTCTCCAAAGTGGTTGTACTAATTTGCACTCCCACCAACAATGGAGAAGGGAGTAATTTCAAGGATTCAGGTCTGATGTTGAGGTCCTTGATCCATTTTGAGTTGATCTTGGTGCATGGTGATAGGCTAGGGTCCACTTTGAGTTTTCTGCATATGGCTGCCCAGTTTTCCCAGCACCAGTAGTTGAAGAGGCTCTGTTTATTCCATTGTATGTCTTTAGCTCCTTTGTCAAATATCAGCTGACTGTAAGAGTGAGGTTTTATTTCTGGATCTTCAATTCTAATCCATTGGTCTTCAGGTCTGTTTTTATGCCAATACCAGGCTCACAGCACATTCTTTTTATGTATCCAAAGACACTATATGAGGGACTTGCCTCTCCCCTCTAGGCCCATTCTTTCTACTATCCAAAGATGAAATATGGAGGATTGACTCCCATCCTATTGCCTCAGGCCCATACAGACACCAGGCAAATGCAATATGCAAACCTGCTTTGACATGCAGGCAGCAAGCAAAACCTCAATATGGGAACCTGCTTTGATATGCAGGCAGGACATCTCAGGCCACAGAAAGCCCCAACTTCCTAGACCTAGTGGCACTTTCAATAACCTGCCTCCTTGCTCAGACCCCATATAAGCCTGGTCCCAAATTCACTCCCTCACACAACTTCCAAACCTACAAGAAGATCTGTGCCCCTCACTCTTCCTCAATAAACAGTCCTTGCCTGTTGATGATCGAGTCTGGCCTATTCCTTTTCCGTTCTCCTCCATTTCCCCAACAATGTCTTTTTCTTTTATTTTCTTGTCAGTCATGGGGCTGGAACTCACAGCCTGGGAGCTGTCCCTGAGCTGTTTGCTCAAGGTTAGTGCTCTACCACTTTGAGCCACAGTGCCACTGGTTTTCTGGTGGTTAATTGGAGATAAGAATCTCAGGGACTTTCCTGCCTGGGCTGGCTTTGAGCTGTGATCCTCAGATGTCAGCCTCCTGAGTAGCTAGGATTTCAGGCATGAGATGCCAGCTCCTAGCTGTAATTCATTTTGATAAACATTATTTTATCTGATCAGAGGCACAGAGGCATTATATCTTTGGGTTCCACTCCTAAGAATAGTCTCGCTTGATCTTTCTGTGTGTGAATGGCTAGAGTCCTGTATAATTTATCATGTCTCAGTATATTTTAGAGACTTCCGTTTTTGGGTTTGTTTTCTTTTTCTAGTTAGGTGGAGATGTGTCTCATGGATGTTTCCTGCCTTGGTTGGCTTTGGCTCAAAAATCTTCAGATCTTAAACCTCCTGAGTAGCTAGAATTACAGGCATGAGCCACTAATGCCTGGTGGATCTTTGATTTTGAGTGCTGCAATAAAGAATAGTGTGTTTGTGGAACTTTTACTAAAGTCAGGATAACATGCCCAGTTCTAGGAGGGTCACCACAAATTAGGCTCAGCCACTTTACCCTAAAAATCAAGAGAAGTAATGATAGAAAGTCAAGAAATGACTTTTCATTGGTGTGGCCTTACTGAGAAGACAAAGACCAGCATGCCCATTTGTCTTCGAGCACCCAGATGACAGAGAAAGCACAGAAGCTGGCTGGAAACAAGCAAAATGTATCAGCCCTAGTCAGACTACAATCTGGTTGATTATTAGCTCATGATTGGTCAGGTAGGGCTTCCTCAGGATTAAAAAAAAAAAAAAAAGCCACCCTGACTGGGGGTGAATTGGACTGTGGTTACAAGATGTTTATCCTCAGACCTAGTGTTCCTGGAATTCTAAGAGACTCAGAGCAAAGAAGCTATTTGAATAATGGAGACAGAAGTGCCAAGGTTTTCCTGTGCTTTTGTTACCTGTCAGACATTTGCAAGCCCAAATGAAGAATGAGTGCTTGCTGCTAGAACAGTGGTGAGAGCCAAGCAATGGTCTTCCCCAAGGGAGTCACTCACCTGGAAGCCTGGGTGAAAGCCACTGAGATCCAACTCCTCTAAAAATCACCCAGCTCCCCTAGGAATGCCAAGTGGGATACCCCAGAAGCAGGCATGGGACTGGCTTCACAGTGCCTCCACAGTACCTACACATCACTCCTTACTCCAGTTACAGGAAATGCCGAGGTTAAAGGACCTTCTTCAGCACTGGACTCCCATGTAATGCCCTGCTGCAAGTCCAGCTACATCAGAGCTGACATATCAAAATTCCCATATCGGGCTGGGAATGTGGCTTAATGGTAGATGACTTGCCTAGCATGCATGAACCTGGGTTTGATTCCTCAGTACCACATTAACAGAAAAAGTCAGAAGTAGTGCTGTGGCTCAAATGGTAGAGTGCTCAACTTGAATAAAAGACACTCAGAGACAATGCCCATGCATTGTCAAACCCCAGAACTGGCAAAAACAAAAAATTGCCATATCAACCTCTCATCATAGGTTCTACTGGTGCTTATAAAAACCATTAGGCTAGCCAGGTGCCGGTGGCTCACATTTGTAATTCTAGCTACTTAGAAGCCTGAGATCTAAATATAAGAAGACTAAGTCATGACAGTATCAGAATAAAGGAAGGGCAGAAAGCTAACTCAACATGTGAGCAGACTTTTATTTGGGATAAGAGTTTCCTTACTGGGCTGGGGATATGGCCTAGTGGCAAGAGTGCTTGCCTCGTATACATGAGGCCCTGGGTTCGATTCCTCAGCACCACATACACAGAAAATGGCCAGAAGTGGGGCTGTGGCTCAAGCGGCAGAGTGCTAGCCTTGAGCAAAAAAGAAGCCAGGGACAGTGCTCAGGCCCTGAGTTCACGGCCTAGCCTAGGACTGGCAAAAAAAAAAAAAGAGTTTCCTTACACTAAGAATCTTGGTTTGAAGCCAGCCTGGGCAAACAAATCTGAGAGATTTTTATCTCCAATTAATCACCTAGAAGTCAGTAGTAAAGGTGTGGCTCAAGTGATAGAGCACAGAGCCTAGATAGAAAATCACACACACACACACACACACACACACACACACACACACACGGTAAAAACAGAGGAAATTATTACTAGGTTTTTTGTTTTGCCTATAAACTGAATCCATTTTTCCTCTTGGAATTATGGAACCATTAACAACTGTCATGAATGAGTTATGTCAAAAACAGAGACATCCACATCCTGTATCTTTGCCAAGTACTACCGATTTTGTTTAATAGCCCCTGAGCCATTGGCAAACACAAGTTCTTTTTTTTTCTTTCCTTTTTTTTTTTAGTTTAGTGGAGATAAGACTCTCAGACCTTCCTGATTAGACTGGCATTGAACCATAATGAACAGTGATCCTCAGATCTCAGCTTTAGTAGCTAGCATTACAGGTGGGAGCCATTAGCGCCTGGCAAATACGAGTTTTTTTTACCCTGATCTTAATTACTAAGGATAACTCTGAGATCACACATTACACTTCACACACCAGATAAAGTCCACAAAAAGCTGAAAAAGGGTTAATATGGTGGTCACACGATTCAAAAGACAAGAGTGGATGGCTGACAAAGGTAAACAGGTGAAGGGACTCACTGCCAGTGGTTAGGGAAGGTACCCGTAAACCCACAGCTGACCTGTGGATACCCCCGCGGTGTGAGAAGACAGAGCAGGTTCAAGGCACAGAGCTGGTTCCAGCTGGATCCACATGGACAGAGGGCTATGCGGGGTCATTGCAAGCACAGGGATCTGACTGAGCTGAAACCCCGTGGGCAGAGAGTCATTGGCCTGGCATTTTTAGGGGGGCTTGGACTCAGGACCTATTGCTCTCAAGCTTACAACAGAGCTTGGGACTGGAGCTACACCTCCACATTGGGCTTTCTCTTTAGTTGGAGACTCAAGTTTCTCTGATTTGTCAGGATACTCAAGATTTCAGCCTCCTAACTACAGACATGAGCTACCAGTGCCAGTTTCTTTTCTGTATTTCTTTGGTTTTCTTTGTATCTTTCCTTCCTTCTTTCTTAAAAAAACACACACACAACCCCCTCCCCCCCCAAAAAAAAACTGGCTTGCATTAGGTTAGGCAGAGGGGAGGTTTCATTGTTACATTTCTACACATAAAACAAAGATTTGAACACAGCACTATTTTGAAGCTTAAGTGAACCAAAAGTTAACTGGTCCTCTAACCTTAGAGGTCTCTAAATTCCAATATTCTAAGTTTAATTAAGGAGGGCTAGGAGTGGGGCAGGCTGAAGGTAGGAAAGCTGGCAAGTAGGAAACTAAACAGTAACAATGTATACACTGAAAAAGAAAGAAAGAAAGACCATTTTACATTCCTGATTGGAGATTAAAACCTCCACTTAAATCCTGCCAGGATCACTAATTAATCTAGAGGCTACTATTGATCCTTGTGATTGGTAACCCCTACCCCATGAGCTCATTATGCTCATGCTATGCAAAAGGTCTACAATAAGAAATTCTTGCAGGCCTCTAGTTCTCCCCCTCACCATTGTAGAGCTTGAACTCTGGGCCTATGTCCAGCCTCTGAGCTTTTATGTATTTATTTGTTTTTGTCAGTCCTGGTGCTTGACCTCTGCTTGGGCACTATCTCTGAGCTTCTTTTGCTATAGGTTAGAAATCTACCACTTGAGCCACAGCACCACTTCTGGCTTTTTCTGTTTATGTGGTACTGAGGAATCAAACCCAGGGCTTCACACACAATAGACAAGCACTCGATTACTAAGCCACATTCCCAGGCAGCTTTTATTTTATTTTATTTTATTTATTATTGTTGTTATTGTCAGCCAAAGATCTTGTACTCAGGGCCTGGGCACTGTCCCTGGGCTCTTTTGCTCAAGGCTAGCACTCTATCACTTGAGCCACAGCACCACTTCTGGTTTCCTGGTAGTTAATTGGAGATAAGACTCTCATGAACCTGCCTGCCTGAGCTGGCATTAAACTTCCATCCTCAGATCTCAGTCTGGAGTAGCTAGAATTACAGGCATGGGCCACGGGTCTTGAACTCTTGCCTGAATACTCTCCCTGGACACCAGGTCTGAGGTCCATAGCTGAGATGAATAAACAATTCCTGTTTACTGTTTGTTCTCCAGTCCCAAATGCCAGTGGAAAGTCAATGTAATAACAAGACTTCTTCCCCACATTTTCATTGTAATACTTGGGTTTTGTTCCTGTAACCTGACCAAGGAGCCATAAACAGAGAATAAGACACGGGACAGGGAAGTTCTAAGGGATGGCCCACATCCAGGACCCAACTGATATGGCTTCACATGACAACCCACACCCTGGGCCATTAAGACATTAAGACAGGAGATTAAGATAAGGGCCTACCACCTCCTCAAAGAGCCCATTCCTCATATCTAAGTTAAACAGGAAGGGCAAAGAGTAGCAATTCTCTTTCACAATTTACTTGTCTAACCAGACAACTAAAACTTCACTCAATACTTCAACCACTCAGGAAAACCTAATTAAATGGATAAAAATACAATAAACCTCAACTTCTTTTAAAACTTTCCATCAATATGTAAATTAAAGTGGGAAGTAGAGGCATGGCCCTAGTAGAGCACCAGCCTTGAGTAAAAAGCCCAAACAGAAGGAAGTCCAGAGTTAAAGCCTCAGTACTGTTGAGGGACTGACTCCATCTCAGATTAGTTAAAAAGAGCAGAAGCTGACTCCATCTTCACTAAGATCTTCCCTGCTCCTGAGCTATAGGGTCATGCCCTGTCTGCTTGGAATCAAGGGAAGTTCCCCCTCCCTGTGATAAGGAACTGCTTAACTACCTACCTTGTTCAAGGTTAACAATAGCACCCTGACCCCATGAGTAAGCTTATCTTCCTGAATTGTGTGGCCTGCCTTTATTTATTTTTTGGCCAGTCCTGGGGCTTGGACTCAGGGCCTGAGCACTGTCCCTGGCTTCTTCCCGCTCAAGGCTAGCACTCTGCCACCTGAGCCACAGCGCCACTTCTGGCTGTTTTCTATATATGTGGTGCTGGGGAATCAAACCCAGGGCTTCATGTATGTGAGGCAAGCACTCTTACCACTAGGCCATATTCCTGGCCCCGGTCCGCCTGCTTTTTCCTGTCCTGAGTCTGTGTTGTGTTGCTGGCTGGTCAGTTCACTTTTTACTTCCCCAATAAATCCATCTTTTTTCATCTTTTTGTTTAAAACTGTCTTGGAGTGGTGAACTCTTGGATGGACGGGGAATCCCCTCCCTCAAACCCCATAACATTTCTGGTGCATTGGCTGGGAAGAGTCCTTAACCACCTTTTTTTGGGGGGTGGTGGGGGGGGAAGATGCCTGGATGAAGAAAAGAAACCTCTGGAGGTGTGTCTGAGCTTAGTAGACCAATCTGTTTCTGTTTCTGTGTCTGTGAGCCCGACTGGGTGGGCCAGTCTGTAAAGGTGCACTGTGAAGAGCACTGTCTGTGGACCCATCTGGGTGAGTCCATCTGTACTGGAAAAGTACACTGTCTTTAGGCTTGAGACAGAGAGAAGCTGAATGCGGCAGAGCTCTCTAAGGCCGGGGGTGGTCATCTCCACTTGTAGCTCTTGCCTCCCCCCTCAGCCCCCATCATAGGCTTAGGTGCTGTCCCTGAGCTTTTCAGCTCAAGGCTAGCACACTACTACTTGAGCCACAGTGCCACTTCTGGCTTTTTTTGAATAGTTTATTGAAGATAAGAGTATCATTAACTTCCCTGCTTGAACTGGCTTCAAACTGTGATCCTTAGATCTCAGCCTCCTAAGTAGCTAGGATTACAGATGTGAGCCATCAGCACCCAGCTACAAGTCTAATCCTTGATGTGTTTGCTTTGGCTAAGTCTTTAATTAGCTCTTCTCATATGTGGAAGCTAAACCCAAAAGAAGTGTATATCATGGAATATATATATATATGTGTGTGTGTGTGTGTATACATACACATATCCACAAACATAATAGTATAATATACTTAAACAGAGAACATGAAAATAAGGGACTTCATTGGAGGAGCTGGGAAAGGGAAAAACAAAGACGGTGAATTATTTTGAAATACATTATAAGTATATATAAAAACAGCATAAAAAAAAACCTCAGTGAGGGGTTTGGATTGTGGCTTAGAGGTAGAGTGCTTGCCTAGCATGCGTGAAGTCCTGAGTTCAATTCCTCAACATCACATAAACAGAAAAAGCCAGAAGTGGCACAGTGGCACAAGTGGTAGAATGCTAGCCTTGAGCAAAAAGAAGCCAGGGACAGTATAAGGTCAGGAGGCAGCTGAGAAAGAAAAACAGGCTCTGAGAGGGGGTGGGTATTAGTGGGAGGCTAACAAGGAAAGTGAAAGAGGAAGAAAATGTCCAAGTAGAATATTTGCAACTATGAAAATAGAACAATAAAACATGTTGTAATTGGTTTGAGAAAGGAGGAGGAGAGTAATAAAATACAATAGAGGGGGTAATATTGTATGGAATATATTGTAATATATGTGTAAAATTTCACAATGAAGTCCTTCCTTAATTTTTTAAAGTTTTTATTATAAAACTGATGTACAGAGAGGTTACAGTTTCATACATTAGGCATTGGATACATTTCTTGTACTGTTTGTTACCTTGTCTCTCATACCCCCCTCCCCCCTTCCTTAATTTTTTAAAAAAGAAGCTAGGTCCTGGTGGTTCACCCCTGTAATCCCAGCTACTCCAGAGGTTGAGATCTGAGGATCATGGTTCAAAGACAGCCCAGGTAATCCGTGAGACTTATCTCCAATTAACCACCAGAAAACCAGAGGTAGTGCTGTGGCTTGAAGCAGTAGAGAGCTAGCCTTGAGTGAAAAAGCTCAGCAACAGCACCCAGACCCTGAGTTCAAGCTCCACAACCAACCAACAACAACAAAAAAATTGTCCTGGGGGCTGGAAATGTAGCCTAGTGGTAGAGTGCTTGCCTAGCATGCATGACGCCCTGGGTTTACTTCCTTAGCACCACATAAACAGAAAAAGCCGGCAGTGGCACTGTGGCTCAAGTGGCAGAGTGCTAGCCTTGTGCAAAAAGAACCTAGGGACAGTGCTCAGGCCCTGAGTTCAAGCCTCAGGACTGCCAAAAAAAATTGTCCAACCACTACTTTTTGTGTGTTTGCTGACTCTGGCACTTGAATTCAGGGCCTGGGTGCTGTCTGAGCTTTTTTGCTCGAGACTAGCACTCTACCAGTTTAGCCTCAACTCCACTTCTGGCTTTTTTTTTTTTTTTTTTTTTTTGTAGTTAATTGGAGATTTCCAGGAGGTAAGCTACTCAGGAGGCTGAGATCTGCGAATCATGATTCAAGTCACTCCTGGCACAAAAAGTCCATGCCCCCCCCCCTTTCTTTCTCTCTCTCTCCCGTGGGGCTTTAATTCAGGGCTTGAGCACTGTCCCTGGCTTCTTTTTGCTCAAAGCTAGTAGCACTGTAGCTCTTAAGCCACAGAGCCACTTCTGGCTTTTTCTATATATGATGCTGTGGAATTGAACCCAGGACTTCATGTATATGAGGCAAGCACTCTACCACTAGGCCATATTTCCAGCCCCTCCATGCCACTTTTATCTCCAATTAACCACCAAAAAGCTGTGGTTCACGTAGTAGAATACTAGCCTTGAACAAAAAAGCTCAGGGATAGCACTCAGACCCTGATTCCAAGTCCCAGGACTGCTTCCCTGCCCCCACCCCAATCTTTTGAGGTAAGTTACTTAACTGCCTCCTCATACATTAGCTATTTCTTTTTTTTTTTTTTTAACTTCAGTCACATTTGCTTTTTGTTCAATGGTTCTGGAAAAAACCTTGGTTCCTGGATCTCCACCCAGAGCAAACTGAATAGAGACTACTTTCCCACACACATCCTTCCTCTTGAAGGTCTTTTTGCAGCTAGTTCCATACAGAGCCAAATTTGTTACCCATGTCACCATAGTACTTCATGGGTTCTGCCATCCCCCCCACACAATAAACAAGGAAGCCCACTCGTAGTCAAGATGTTCTTTTATTGAAATAGTTCTTCTTGTGCTTCTTAACTAGCAGGGCATTCCATGGCACCACTGTTGATGTCATCTATGATGTCATGAGGATGGCGGGCATCAACATTACACCCCACAGACTGGGCTGTGCCCAGGATCTCCTTAATGGTTCCAGAAAGTTCTCTGGCTAAAGATCGGTGCCGCATCTGCCGGGCAATGCTGACAATCTCATCAAAAGAGATGTTTCCACTGTGTTTAATGTTTTTCTGTTTCTTTCTGTCTCTTGGTGGCTCCTTTAGGGCTTTGATGATCAGGGCAGAGGCAGAAGGTACCACCTCTATCTGGGCCTGTCTGTTCTGAATGGTCAGCTTCACCGTAATCCTCAGACCCTTCCAGTCACCCGTTGCTTTGGCAATGTCATCACCAACTTTTTTTGGAGACAGACCCAGGGGGCTGATCTTGGGGGCCAGGGCGGACGTGGCGCCGATCTCGCCACCGGTGCACCTCAGGTACACAACTTTGATCTCGTTGGGATCGAACTTAGGCGGCATGGTGGAGGTGGCTGGTGTCGGATGAACCCGGATTCCGGACGACCGAAGAAAGTTGCACCTTTGCCTCCTCCGAGCCGAAAGATGGAAAGCTATTTCTTAAGTATGGCAAAAATATACTGAGACAACTCTAAGCTTGACTGAATAGTTCAGGGGTTGAATCAACATAACTACTAAGAAAACCATTTTACCCAGCAATAGATAGGATTAATATCTCTTAGCAGGATAAATTATTCATCATCTGGGAATGTTTGACTAGGACATAAAAAACATCATTCTCCTAGAAGGGTGCAAGTCTTTTAAAAATAAGCCATCAGTCAGAATAACAAACTTGTGTCCTATAATCAGGGAGTTCTCCTAGGACCCATCTCTTTTCATTTAGACTACATTATCTAATTTATGAAGCCTGAGTATACTGAAGCCCTGAGCTATGCAGCTAGGTAGGTTTGATGAACAGTAACATCATTCTAAATCCTCCTCAGGAGGCTCAGTCCCTGTACGAAGGTCTGGACATGCCCTTTGAGAGTGTAAAGCCTGTTCTACAACTTTATACTGGTGGCCTTAAGTTTGGAATGGCAAACAGGAGCAGGTGCATCTGCATAGGCCTTCTTGTAATTGGGCTGGGCAGCCACTGGATAGTGGAAGCATCATTTAAGGAAGCATACAAGGAATGGGCACTATAACCCCACCCTACCTGATTATAGAAACCTCAGATCCCTAGGTCTTGATTTTATGTGTGTTTGCCATTTGTAAGGATTGAAGTCAGGCTTAAACTTGCAGGCAGGAACCACAGGCACCCAGCTTGTCCCTGCTCTTGATTTATGAGATGCTTCAAGCCCGGCATTGGTGGCTCACGCCTGTAATCCTAACTACTCAGGAAGCTGAGCTCCAAGAATCATGGTTTGAAGCCAGCGTAGGCAGACAATCCCAAGAGACTCATTTTTAATTAATCCACAAAAAGCTTGAAGTGGAAGTGTGGCTCAAGTGATAGAATACTAGCCTTGAGCATAAAAGCTCAGGGACAGCACGAAACCCTGAGTTCAAGTCCCAGAACCAGTACAAACCAGTCATGGGGCTAGAACTCAGGGCCTGGTCATTGCCCCTATTATTTTACTAAAGGCTAGTGCTCTACCACTGTGAGCCACAGTCCTACTTCTGGTTTTCTGGTGGTTCATTGGAGAGAAGAGTCTCATGGACTTTCCTGCCCAGGCTGGCTTTGAACTGCGATCCTCAGATCCCTGTCTCCTGAGTAGCTAGGATTACAGGTGTGAGCCACCAGCACTTGGTAAAAAACACACTTTTAAAACATTACACCTCGGGCTGGGGATATAGCCTAGCGGCAAGAGTGCCTGCCTCGGATACACGAGGCCCTAGGTTCGATTCCCCAGCACCACATATACAGAAAACGGCCAGAAGCGGCGCTGTGGCTCAAGTGGCAGAGTGCTAGCCTTGAGCGGGAAGAAGCCAGGGACAGTGCTCAGGCCCTGAGTCCAAGGCCCAGGACTGGCAAAAAAAAAAAAAAAAAAAAAAAAAATTACACCTCAATAAAGGTGTTGGGAGATGCAGCAAAGAAAATTAAAACACAGGGACTCAGGGTTCCAAATAGTCTGGCTGTGTATTACAACCTGGTCTCTTTGGTGAACAAGTCATCATCCACTGTCAAGTATATTTAATAACGACTTGAGAGATGGCCAAGGTTCCTGTCTGCCACTTCAGGCATGAATAAAATCACAAGGAAAAGAACTCAATTTTTAATACAGGCCATCCTAGAAAACCAATCAACTGATTTGCCATAGGAGACTAAATGGCAACCAGGAGCGCCCAAGGATCAAACCTGGAGAAGAGGAAGTCCCATGATTCTCATCCTGTGTCCCATAAAGTTCGTTTATAGGGAGTGAATGTGCAAGCAATTTTGTGACCTGTTTTCTCTTAGAACCCAGTACCTCAGACCATGTAATTTCTGAGCCTTAAGCATTTAGGAAACTTTGATAGGACCACCATACCTATTCCACATAACCTTTATATAAAGTCCTATATGAAGCACCACTGAAAAATTCTAAGTTTAGCTTCAAATCAACTGATCTTAGTGAAGAGGACACTAACACTAGTCAGAGTCGTGTCACATACCTGTATAGTCCCATCAGCTCAGAAATGGGAAGATGATTTGGGCCCAGGAAGCCAGCCTGAACAACAAAGCTAGACAAAAAAAAAAAAAAAAAAAAAAAAAAAGCAAGCTAGTGCACCTGAGAATCTTGGTTTGGTGCTAGCCTGAGCAAACAAATCTTCTATACTTTTATCTACAATTAACTAGCAAAAAAAAAAAAAGCTGGAAACAGAAGCATAGTTCAATTTGCACCGCACCAATTGGGAGTGAGAGGGGGTACACAGAATTAGAGAGACAAGAAGTGAACACTATGCTGAGAATGAACTGTGCAACTTGAAAGCAGGGATGGGAGGGAGGGACAGTGGGGGAGAGCAAGGCAAGGGGTGGTGTTGTCCAGAGAGAAATGCAACTCAATCATCTGACTTATGGGACATTGGCCCCTCTGTACATCACCTTTATTTGTTTTTTTAAAGCCAAAAACTGAAGGTCCTGAGATCAAGCCCCAGTACCAGCTCAAACAGATAGATGGATAGACAGATAGATGATAGCATAAGGTCCACCTCGGGAGGGCTCTGTGCAGATAGATGCCCCTGCCTGTCTAAAGTCTCCATCTAGTACCTGCATTACCTAGGTAACTCACATACCTAGAGGCAGCCACCTCCCCTCACCTGGCCACACCTCCTTGCCCTTGCCCTAGATAAGGCAGGGCAGGAGAGGAGGGGATGTCCACCCCTCCTCTTAGGCCATGCATCATCTTGGCCATAGGCCAGCAGCAAGGCACCAAACATATAACATTTATTAAAGTAGGTAGCTGATAAAGAAGAATGCCACGTGGTATTCAAACAGGACAGAAAAGTTTATTCCTGAACTACAGGCCTATGTCCAAGATAATGCATGGCCTAAGAGAAGGGGGTGGCCCCTGCCCTCCCCTGCCTTCTCTAGGGCAAGGTCAAGGAGGTGTGGCCAGGTGAGGGGAGGTGGCTGCCTCTGGGTATGCCAGTTACCTAGGTAATTCAGGTACTGGGTGGAAACATTAGACAGGCAGGGGTATCTGCATGGAGCCCTCCCAGGGTGGACCTTACAGATAGATAGATAGATAGATAGATAGATAGATAGATAGATAGATAGATAGATAGGCAGATGACTGGACAGACGGACAGACAGATAGATGGATAGATATGATCCATCAGGAAATGTGAGCTATGCTACACAAGAGGAAAAGGTAGGCGGATCATGGATGGAGGTCAGCCTAAGCAATGTGAACAAGACCCTATCAAGTGGCTCATGTCTATAATCCTAGCCACTTAGGAGGCTGAGATCTGAGGATCACAGTTCGAAGCCAGTCAGGACAGGAAAGTGGGTGAGACTCGTCTCCAATTAACCACTAAGAGCTGGAAGCGGGAGCTGTGACTCTGTGATAAGAACGCTAGCCTTGAGCAAACGAAGCTCAGGAATAGCGCCAAGTTCCTGAGTTCAAACGCCAGTAAGGAAAATAAAAACAACAATCAAAACCCGGGGCTTGGAATATGGCCTAGTGGCAAGAGTGCTTGCCTCCTACACAGAAGCTCTTGGTTCGATTCCCCAGCACCACGTATATGGAAAATGGCCAGAAGTGGCGCTGTGGCTCAGGTGGCAGAGTGCTAGCCTTGAGCAAAAAGAAGCCAGGGACAGTGCTCAGGCCCTGAGTCCAAGGCCCAGGACTGGCCAAAAAAAAAAAAAAAAAAAAAAATCAAAACCCCCACAAAAGCTTTACCTGGAACTGCTGGTTTCTGTCTCAGATCTTTCATTTTCCAGCACCTCCACAAAGCTCAAAGGGTCCTGAGATCATCCAGAAAGGCTATTTCCCCATTCCTCACCCCACACCCCCAACTTAGTGCTGGGATGGAACCTGGGGCCTCCAACACTCCCACAGGCTAGGGCAGCACTCAGCCACTGGGATGCATTCCCCTACCCCTGACATTTCCCTTCCTAGTCTCCGCTTTACTCTCTTAGGTAAAGTACCTCAAACAGCTGGCTAAGCCTAGATTCAAAGCCTGAGAAACAGAATCCAACTCTTATTATGAGGATTATCACAATGCAGAGGGCTGTGCCTAGAGCAACTGGAAGTAGTGGTTAACCTCCTGGCCTTGGGACCAAGACTAAATAAAAAAGTGTGGTTACCACACCCATTTTAAGAGGAGTTTGGAAGGATTAAAGTGGTGCCTGTAGATCTATTCAGCAGGACAAAAGGGTTCTGATCCCTAGGGAAGCCAGACAGGACTGATTTTTTGGGGGGGTGGGGGGAAGAGAGAGGAGGTACTTAGTGGGGATTGGTACAGGGCTTGTGATACAGAGCTCCAGCACTTGAGCCAAGCCACTGTGATATCTTTTTTGTTAAGTCCTCTATCTGATACTAAATCTAGACAGAAACACCAAAGAATTATGGGCATGGCTTTTGGCCCGAGAATTAGTCGAAAAGCGAATACACAGAAAATGCTCCATTTTGAGGGATTGAGCTATTTTGGCAACATGCCCCAACCTAGAGTGAAAAGATAACCCCCCCAAAAACTAGTAGTGTACAATAAACTCCATGCTCCAACTCTTCATAGTTAGGCATATCTGGAACAAAGAGTTGAATGGACATGGACACACACACACACACACACACACACACACACACACGTAAAGTGGCTTATGAAACCGTAACCCCTCTGTACAACACCTTTATAATAACAATATAAATATTTAATAATAGAAAATGAAATTAGCCAGGTACTGGTAGCTCATGTCTGTAACCTATTCAGGAGGCTGAGATCTGAGGATCATGGTTTGAAGGCAACCCAGGCAGAAAAGTCCATGAGACTCTTATCTCCAATTAACCACCAGAAAACTAGAAGTGGCACTGTGGCTGTAAGTGGTAGAGTGCTAGCCTTGGGGCTGGGGATATGGCCTAGTGGCAAGAGTGCTTGCCTCGTATACATGAGGCCCTGGGTTCAATTCCCCAGCACCACATATACAGAAAATGGCCAAAAGTGGCGCTGTGGCTCAAGTGTCAGAGTGCTAGCCTTGAGCAAAAAGAAGCCAGGGACAGTGCTCAGGCCCTGAGTCCAAGCCCCAGGACTGGCAAAAAAAAAAAAAATAGAGTGCTAGCCTTGAGCAAAAAAGATCAGAGACAGCACCCAGGCCCTGAGTTCAAGCCCTATGTCCAGGAAACAAAAAAAAAAAACTAAAAAATAAAAGTAATTAAAATATGTCAAAAGTAAAGTGGCAAAGCAAGGAGTTTGAGGAACAAGTACATGGTTAAAAAAATCCAGCTTTCTATGGTTAGAAGTATATGGGAAGAATTCATAGTAGACAATGGGTCAATCTTAGAGAAATAAGGGATCGTGACTTGGCAAGTTTTTGGAAGGGATCTGCCCATCTACTACTATTGTCATAATATTAGGTATATATATTAGGTATATATTAGGTATATATGTGAGATATTAGGTATATTATAATATTAGGTATATATGTGAGATGCAACCTTAAGCAGAAGTTTGCTGCTAAGCACACATTTCCTCTGCACAAGTATCTTCATTTGGTTAGAACTGGGCTACAGGACCAGGCGCTGGTGGCTCATGCCTGTAATCCTAGCTACTCAGGAGGATGAGATCCGAGGATTATGGTTCAAAGCCATCCCAGGCCGGAAAGTCTATGAGATTCTTATCTCCAGTTAACCACCAGAAAACTGGAAGTGGTCCTGTGGCTCAAGTGGTAGAGCACTAGCCTTGAGCTGAAAAGCTCAGGGATAGCACCCAGGCCCAGAATTCAAGCCCCACAACCAACCAAAAAAAAAGAACTGGGCCAAGTTTCTGGTTTCTGACCCCTGGGGAGAAATTTTAATTGCCAACTGACCATTGATTGTCTACAAGCAGGAGTGGCTCAGGAGGTACTGAGGAAGCTTCCTAGCCAACCCACTGCCTCTATTCCTCTGTGCCTTCTTCCAAAAATGCCCAAGGAGGAGGAAGAAATGGAGGGATCGCGTGAAGATTGTGTAGGACTACAGAAAGGACAGGTGGGTAGAGATTCCACTGAGATCCTCATGTTGTAAACACAATTGTCACTTCTCTGTGCTTGTGCTATTTGTCTTGCTAAGGATAGAACCCAGGGCTTTGAGTATGGTAGGCAAGTGCTCTTCCACTGGGCTACATTGTCAGACTTTGGTTTTTTGTTTTGTTTTGTTTTGCCAGTTCTGGGGCTTGGGACTCAGTGCCTGAGCACTGTCTTTGGCTTCTTTTGCTCAAAGCTAGCACTCTACCTCTTGAGCCACAGCGCCACTTCCGCCACTTCCGGCTTTTTCTGTGTATGTGGTGCTGAGGAATCGAACCCATGGCTATATGGATGCTAGGCTAGCCCTCTACCACTAAGCCACATTCCCAGCTGAGACCTTGTTTTTTTGTGGCAAGGTCTTCCTATGTAATTCAGGCTGGCCTCCAACTCTTAGCCACGGGTAGTCTAAATTCCCCATCATCTTGCCTCAACCTCCATAATGCTGTGATTACAGGCATGTACCACCATGCCTAGCAGAACTTCATTTCTTACTGAATTTAATTGGTATGGCATAGACAGATAGAGAGGAAATAAGAACCAACACAAAGGAGCCAGGGAACAGCTTGGAACTGTATCCTATCCTCGTATATTTTGTCAAACATCCTGCTTCCCCATTGTCCTGAAGTAACAGTTGGCTATGACTGAGGTTACTTCTTGGTACAATAGCCAAAGGTCTTGGATAATGACCCCAGTTGGAATTTTTCCAATCCTAAAAGTACATTATGCCATTGAGCTAAATTTTCTTTTTTTCTTTTTTTGTGCCAGTCCTGGTCCTTGGACTCAGGGCCTGAGCACTGTCCCTGGCTTCTTTTTGCTCAAGGCTAGCACTCTGCCACTTGTGTCACAGTGCCACTTCTGGCCATTTTCTGTATATGTGGTGCTGGGGAATCGAACCCAGGGCTTCATGTATGTGAGGCAAGCGCTCTTGCCACTAGGCTATATCCCCAGCGATTGAGCTGAATTTTCAACCTCAATATCATTTCTCTTTTTTTCCATGTTTATATTAGCAATGAACTAGTTGTACAAGGGAGTGGGTTCATCTGGACATGTCCAAATATGCATACAATATGCCATGATAATATTTATCCCTTTATCCAATCTTTTTTCTTTTTCTTTTTTTGGTTGGTCATGGGGCTTGAGCTTGGGACCTGGGTGCTATCCCTGAGCTCTTTCATTCAAAGAGCTAGTGCCCTACCACTTCCAGCCACCCTGGTTTTTCTGGTTATTAATTGGAGATATGTCTCATGGACTTTCCTACTTGGGTTGGCTTTGAACCACCATCATCAAATCTCAGCCACCTGAGTAACTAGGGTTACAGGTGTGACCCACTAGCACCTGGCTCATTTTTTTTTCTATGTACGCTGATCCTGGGGCTTGAATTCAGGGCCTGGGTACTTTCTCTGAGCTTCATTTGCTCAAAGCTAATGCTCTACCACTTTGAGCCACAACTCTACTTCTGGATATTTGGTGGTTAATTGGCGACATCATGAGTGTTCTTGCCTGGGCTGGCTTTGAACCACAACCCTCAGATCTCAGCCTCTTGAGTAGCTAGGTATGAGCCACCAGCACCCCATACCACTATCATTTCTCAAATCTTCCTAAACATCTCTGCTCATCAGCTCCTTGATAGGTATAGTGGCCTCCTCCCACTTCCCCCACTTCCCAGCTTCCTGTGTGTTGACGTACAGTCAAGCCTGGTGGGCTCCTCTAACAGTCTGCCTCCTCTGCTCCCACCATCCCAAGTATGGTATTTCTCCCCTGGGAAGATCCCTTCCCATCAGAAGTGGTATCCATAACCAGTTGAATGAACTGGCCCATGGATTGCTGGTAGAGCTGTCAGTCCATTGTCCAATCTGAGAGTTACTTCCAAATCAGTTGAAGTTAATTTTCCTATCATGCTCAGGACTGTTTCCTGGTCCAAAGTGACTTGCATCTCAATATCCAATAGGACTGAAAAGTTTAGCAAACTTGTTTGCCATCAAGTTCCCACCTTGACCAACATCAAGTCCTGATCCCTAAGAAGGAAGGAAGGGAGCTCAGCTTCTGCTCTAGTCCTGCTTATCCCTGAAGGGGTGATGTCTGGATAGAGAGGACCATGAAGCCTTCAGGGGCCATCCCCATCCAAACAGCACAGGGTCAGGTCTATTTCCTTTTGCTGCTTCTGTTTATCCAAAGGATACGCTAAAACTGACCATGCATAGTATCCTGTTATGGCCCAGATGTTTTTCTTTTTTGGTTGGTCATGGGTCTTGAACTTGGGGCTTGGGCATGATCCCTGAGCTCTTTTGCTCAAAGATTACTGCTCTATTACTTCGGCCACAGCACCACTCTGGCTTTTTCTGAGTGGTTTATTGGTGAAAAGTCTCATGGGGACTTTTCTGGCCAGGTTGGAGATAGGAGTAGCATGAATGTTCTTGTCTGGTTTGGCTTTGAACCATGATCCTCAGATCTCAGCCTCCTGCATAGCTAGGATTACAGGTTTGAGCCACTGGTGCCTGGCATGGCCCAGATCATTAAATGTGTGCTCCTATATATTCTGATGTTTTCCCATGTGGGAATCTTTCTTTCCTACTGTCTATCTTTTTGGGAACCCCTTGCAGGCAGTTGTCAGGTTCATATTCCCATATGATCTGGCCTTTGTTTCTTTCTTTATCCCCCTATAAGCTGGGAAACACTTACCTTGGCTTCAGTGGCTACCATTTATCCAGGCTTCTATCCCAGTTTGTTGCTCACAACCTGAAATGTTTCCTGAATTTACTTTTCCACAACAGTCTAGTAGTGTCAATTGGACAACCCGCTCACTCTGTGTGACTGCCTCATCATCACACGTTCCAGAAACCCAGGTCAGGGCCTGGGGCGGTGGCTCAGTGGTAGATACTTACTTAGCATGCACAGTCCTAAGTTCCATCACCATCTCCACAAGAGATGTGCTGTAGGAATCCAGCATTGAGGTATTCTGTGACATGGAATCAATGACCCACAGATTAATTCTGAGCAGTAAAGGAGGAAATGCATGAAAGTTCCTGAGAACTCATGGCACTTAAAAAAAAAAACAAAACATTAATGTACCCAGGAACTCCCAGTTCCCACTGTATCATAAATTTCTTCATCTGTGTTCAAAATTGAAGCCTCTCCCAGAAACTGGTAGTACATCTATTTCCTGAAGGTATAAACCCTCCTGGCCTCAACATTCCTGCCCCATTGGCAGAGGCAACTGAGGCTTCCTGGGTTCATCTTCCCCACCCCATTAGCTCTCCAGACTCAAGAGGCTCCTCTTTCCCATACTCCAGCTGGTTCAGTGGTCTCTGGGGGTAACATCATGGCAGTCTTTCTTTGCCACAGCCTCTCCCTTTCCAACCACAACCAACCTCTTCCTCACCTACATCTACCTTCCGTTCAACAGTTGTGGTACATGGGCTCCACCTGCCAGCCTCTGCTCATTCTGACTTGCTCCCTTCTACCTCCCAGCTCTCCAACCCACCTGTCTTGTCTCGTGCACAGCTCTGCACTGGTACACTGGAGACGCCAAGCTTCCCAGCTGTCTGTCCTTAAGGCCAGAGACCATCACCTTTGGAATGACATAAACTAACACATTAGATGTTACAGCGAGTTCCAGATGTTCTGCAAATGTTTGGGAGAAGGTAGGAACTGTGTGGTTAAACTACTGGCAGGAAGTGGGAGAATGGAGGGTGTCATCAGCTTCTTCTGGACCCTTGATGACTTCCTGGGTGTAGCAGCCAGTGGTACTGCCAACTTCCTCAGCCCACACTGCAGTGTGCCGGTTAGTTCCAGTAGAGAAGCAGGGAAGGGGTAGCTGGGTATTGGCTGTCAGTTAGTGCTAAGGGTTTGTGATTGTAGACTCATACGCTGTCTCTTTTTTAGTAGCCAGCCCATTTATTTATTTATTTATTTTGCCAGTCCTGGGGCTTCGACTCAGAGCCTGGGCACTGTCCCTGAGCTTCTTCTGCTCATGCCACAGCGCCACTTCTGGCCTTTTCTGTGTATGTGGTACTTAGGCATCGAAACCAGGGCTTCATGCATGCTAGGCAAGCACTCTACCGCTAAGCTACATTCCCAGCATAGGCTGTCTCTTCTTCACAAGCAGAGGCATTCTCAGGTGCCTTTCCCAAGAAATATTTGTCCAATTTGCTGACCTTCCCTATAGTACTCTGATGCAGTCAGTCACCCCATCTGTTTGGGCGTAGCTTAGGGTCTTCCTTTCCTTCTGGTCTCTGTTCAGCCCTTCTCTTGCCAACACTCAAGGATAAAGTCTTGCGGGGCACCAGTGGTTCATCTTGTAATCCTAGCTACTCAGGAAGCTGAGATCTGAAGATAGCTGTTCGAAGCCAGCCCTGGCACCAATGTCCACGAGTCTTATTTCTTTTTTAAAAAAATATTTTATTTGGGCTGGGGATATGGCCTAGTGGCAAGAGTGCTTGCCTCGTATACATGAGGCCCTGGGTTCGATTCCCCAGCACCACATATACAGAAAATGGCCAGAAGTGGCGCTGTGGCTCAAGTGGCAGAGTGCTAGCCTTGAGCAAGAAGAAGCCAGGGACAGTGCTCAGGCCCTGAGTCCAAGCCCCAGGATTGGCCAAAAAAAACAAAAACAAAAAAATATTTTTTTAATTTATTTTTTACCAGTCCTGGGGCGTGGACTCAGGGCCTGAGCACTGTCACTGGCTTCTTCTTGCTCAAGGCTAGCACTCTGCCACTTGAGCCACAGCACCACTTCTGGTCGTTTTCTATATATGTGGTGCTGGGGAATCGAACCCAGGACTTCATGTATACGAGTCAAGCACTCTTGCCACTAGGCCATATCCCCAGCCCCACCAGTCTTATTTCTAACTAAGCACCAAAGAGCCAGAAGTGGAGCTATAGCTCAAGTAGCAAAGCACCAGCCTAGAACAAGCTCAGTAACAGCAACCAGACACTAAGTTCAAGTCCCAGAACAGGCACATGTGAAAAAGACCTTCAGAACTAGGTTTATCTAGCTTAGGATCTACTCAAGTCATTTTATTTATTGCTCGTGGGGCTTGAGTTCAGGGACATGGCACTGTCCATGAGCTCTTGCCCAAGGTTAGTATTCTACCACTTTGAGCCACAGCTGTACTTCCAGTTTTTAGGTTAGCTGGTGGTTAATCTGAGACAAGGACCTCAGACTTTGCTGCCCAAGTTGGCTTCGGAAAAGTGATCCTCAGATCCTAGCCTTTTGAGTAGTTAGGTTAGTGAGCTACCAGTGCCCAGCATCTCAAGTAATTTAAAGATGGCTGATGAGACCTTTGAAGACAAATGACAGCCTGCCAACTGCATCACCTTCCAAGGTGAAAGTAGATGATCCAACTGAGGTCCTAGAGATAGATCCTGAACAGGAAATGGTGGAAAGCTCTGCCATGCCCATCTCCAGCACTACCAGAACAGGTTGAAGCTGATTCCACTTCAATGGCCTCACGACTCAGCCACAGGTGGAGGGCTGGAAACCATGGAATGGACTAATGGTTGATGAGCCCCAGGAACTAGTCCAGTGAGTAGAAACATGGAATGGTGCGCGTGCACGTGCGTGCGCACGCGCGCGCGCACACACACGGCAGTTTGGGAAATAAATCAAAGGCTTATGTGGCAATTACAATGGCATAGTTAAGAGGGAGAATCAAAATCACTGATGGGTAGATTCAGTCCTGAATCGGGACCTTAGCCAGGTGCTGGTAATCCACACCTGTAATTCTAGCTACTCAAGGATCATGAATGAGTATAGAAGTCAGTCCAGGCAGAAAAGTCTGAGATGCTGACCTTCAATTACCCAACAAAGAGCTACAAGTGGAGCTGTGGCATCACTGGAAGCCCCAAATGGCAGAGCAAAAGCAAGAGTGCAAAGTTCTGAGTTCAAGCCCCAGTACTGATGCTGCAAAGGGGGAAGGGCATGAAAGAGGGCTACACTTACTATATACAATACTATTTTTGTCACTGTGACACAGTCTGACAAGGCAACTTAAAAAGAGCTAGGGGGCTGGAAATGTGGCTTCATGGCAGAGTGCTTACCTAGCATGCATGTAACTCTGGGTTCGATTCCTCAGTACCACATAAACAGAAAAGGCCAGAAGTGGCACTGTGGCTCAAGGGGTTAGAGTAGTAGCCGTGAGCAAAAGAAGCCCAGGGACAGTGCCCAGGCCAGGTTCAAGCCCTAGGATTGGCAGGAGAAAAAAAAAAAAAAAGCTAGGTGACCAGTGACTCACACCTGTAATCCTAGCAATTTAGGAAGCGGAGATCTGATTATCAAGGTTCTAAGCCAGCCAGGGTAGGAAAGTCTGTGAGAACCTTATCTCCAACTAACCACTAAAAGTCCAAGTGGAGCTCAAGTGGGAGAGCTAGAGCTAGCCTTGAACAAAAAAGTTTAGGGATAGTATCCTGGCAGAGTTTAAGCCCCACATATACACCCAAACTTAAGAGGAAGGATTTATTTTGGCTCGTGGTTTCAGATGTCAGTCCATCAAGGCTCAGAAGGAAATGTCTGCACTTGATCAGTCTTCGTCTTTTTCCTCAATGCACCTTCTCTGAAAATGCCTGAACAAATAGACCCACCAGATGTGTGCTTTGCTAATCGCTTCACTAATCACTGTTCTACCTAACAAAGTTGACCATCAAGGCTGGGGATATGGCCTAGTGGCAAGAGTGTTTGCCTCGTATACATGAAGCCCTGGATTCGATTCCCCAGCACCACATACATAAAAAAAAAAACAAAAAAAAAAAAACAGCCAGAAGTGGTGCCGTGGCTCAAGAGGTAGAGTGCTAGCCTTGAGCAAAAAGGAAGCCAGGGATAGTGCTCAGGCCCTGAGTCCAAGGCCCAGGACTGGCAAAAAAAAAAAAAAAGTTGACCATCAAGGTCAAACCATCCCATTAAAAACTGTGGAACATGGGGGCTGGGAACGTGGCCTAGTGGTAGAGTGCTTGCCTAGCATACATGAAGCCCTGGGTTCAATTCCTCAGCACCACATAAACAGAAAAAGCTGGAAGTGGTGCTGTGCCGCAAGAGGTATAGTGCTAGCCTTGAATAAAAGGAAGCCAGGGGCAGTGCTTAGGCCCTCAGTTCAAGCCCCAGGACTGACGTGGGAGGGGGGGGGGGAGGTGGACTGATCCCACTTTTAGTGACAGATCAAGGGAGACCTTCTTCAACAGGTTTAGGTGTAGACAGTGGGAAGAATGGAGTCAGGATCTCAGCTTCAGACACCAAACTTAGTCTTTCATAAGAGGACCTCTAAGATCCTTGTGGCAGCACATACCCGTGATCATAACAGACTGAAGCACAAAGATGAAGAGTTTGAAGACCGCTGGGACTGCAGAGTAAAATACTTGTTTCAAAGAAAAAGACAAAAAGAACGAACCCCTTACCCACTCCCCTGTTGTTGTCTTGTAAACATTAAGAAGCCTCTTGGCATCTGGCCTATCCAGGTCTCTGGGAACCAGAGTCCTTAGGCATGGGTTGCCCCTGAAGCATCTAGGCATCTAAACTTGATGCCAGAAAACCCCCCGAAGACACAGACACAGCAGCTTTCAATATAAGTTTTCTTTAATTTTGACAATGAAACAGCAGAATGAATTGGTTTGTGGCTGAAACATCCTTTTTTTCCCCCACGGGGTAGAAACCTGGAGCACTCATCTATCAAAAGAACAAACTCAGTCTGAGCCAGCTGTCCCCCCCGCCCCCGGACAAAGCCAAGGACTGGCATAAGGGCAGGAGGAAGGACACAATCAAACACGGGCTGGTGATGACGGGCACATTTCCAGTAAAGTACAATTCTCAAAGTTGCTGTAGTTACAGAAAGTGGTAGCACTCACGTTTGTTTAAAAAAAAAAAAGTCACAAACAGTAGCTCTCCAGCTCCTCCTCTGATGCGAATTCATAAAAATCCATTTGTCACTCTGAGTGATGGCTCAGAACTGTCTCAGGGGAATGGACTCTTTTCACGTAGTCTGGTTTCAGGAACCAGGATAGCCTGATGGTGGTAGAGGTATTTATTCACTCTGCTAACACATCATTTGCTAAAAATTCATTTCCAACATCTTTACCAGCAGTGGCTTACATAAAATCTGCACAGAAATGTCTCAAGTGACACCCCCCCCCCCGCAAGGGGGAAAATGGTGTATCAAGATTTAAACACTCCCAACACACAGGGTATCGGTATTGTCCCCGTTTTGGGGGGTGACTGTGAGAGGCACAGACAGGTCTCATTGGCAGGAATGGGGCAAGCCATGGAAAATTGATGATACCTGTCCACAGCTAGCACATGAACTTTAGGGAAGACCCCTACAGTGAAACTTATTTGTAGTGGGGGAAAAAAAAAAAAAAAGAGAGAGAAAAGTTCAGGAAATTGAAACAATCCAGTGGTCACTGGAAAATATCTCCCTCTTTAAAAAAAAATTTTTTTTGGTTTTTAATTTTTTAATTTTTTGGAGAGTATTTTTAAGGTATCTTTTTTTTCCTTTGGAAAAAGAAATCATTTTCCCCCCCTAACCTAAGCAAGTGGAGTTTTTGCCACTACCTAATTTCTCTCTATTTGTTTTGCTAAGAGGTAGATAAATCAAAAGTGAAATGGGGTTTCTATGAGGGCCATTAGAGGGGTTGTAGGAGGGGCTGGGGTAGCCAGTGGAGCTTACTACAAAGATGGTCTTGGGGGAGTCCAGGGGGCTGGACTCGCCCTCAGGCACCCCCAGAGCCAAGGATGCTGCTCCACCTGTTCTCCTGGAACCATTGGTACCCTTGAAGACAAAAGGGGTCCTGCGGAGGTAGAGAATCTCCAAGAAACCCTGTAGAAGAGGCCTTGGCTCTGGCTTCTCCTGACTTCCTGACTCGGGAGTGAGTGGCAGATTCCAGGCCAAGCCCCTAGCACTCACAGCCAGCCAGCTCTCCAAGGGAGAGATCAGTTCCTCCCCATCTGGTCCAAGAAAGCTAAAGCAGGTGACAGGGTGGACAAGCTGGAGGGAAAAGGGGTGAATGAAACATGGTGAGGAAGGCAGAAAAGGTGGACCTAACAGCCAGCCCTGCCAACCTGACCAGCGAATGGGGGAGATCCTGGCAGGCCTGCCAGATCCCCAAGACAAACTTTTTTTTTTTGTGGCACAAGCCTCAATTAACTCTCTTCTTCTGGCTGAGATTCATACCCTCAGGCATGTTTCCCTGCGTTCACTTCCAATCTTATTGTAAGGATTGAGGTAGTTAATCCATTTATACTCATAGCATTCAAAACCTGTGGTTTGCTTAAAACACTTGCTCCAGGGGAGCTTCCTGCTATTCCATTTAAGAAAGAAAAAAAAAAATTCTCTTCTGTCTTGTCAATCCGGATTCAACCATATTACGGCGTCAGTAATGGCGCCATCAGACCATACCCAAGGAGGCCTAGAGGGTTGAAGAACAAGCTGGGGCTCTTGACCCTTCTGCTCAGCCCCCTTCAGTCATGAGGCCTCTCCCCATGGAGAAATGTCCAAAAGAAAGAAACGGAAGTTTCAGCTGGTGGCACTCTACATCTGAATACAAGTTCTGCATCTAAACCATCGAGGATCTGAAAGGAAAATGGCTTCTATGCCCCCTGGCATGAGATGAGGATTTTTTTTTTCTTCTATCTTTTTGCAGTTACATTTATCAGGCTGTGCTGTTTTCCTTTGTCTGGTTTTCAACAAACAGAATAGGCAAAACAGTCTTGTGGTTTGAATGGCAGCCATTAGGATCTCCCCACAAACATGTCAGGGGATAGGAAGGAGGAGACCTCACCTGAGGAGGTGGAGGAAGGCAAGGGTTGCCTAGAGGGGGCCAGCTCCTCTGGGGACTCAAAGGCTAGGCACCCTCTGGGGCTCTGAGGTAGTTAGTAGCACTGCTGGTTCCCAATTTGGCAGGGGGGGGGGGTATGTCTGGGGTAGGAGGAGGGGAAGGCACCCTTGAGAGCTAACTGAGGCCCCTCCTCACTGCCAGTCTGCCAGGCCTGAAGGGAACTCCACCGTGCTCTCTCTGCAGTGGGGACTGGGGACAAGAGCACTCCCACAGGGAGGAGGCTAGGAACAATGTCCCCTCCCTCCCCAAAGTGCAATCAGAAGCCAAAGGACCCCCTTGCTCAGCTCTCTACCCCTTGGCAAGCACCACTCCCAAGTCCCCCAGGAGCCTCAGAGGGGAAGGGACCTGTCTCTTTCACTCACAAGGTCTCTGGGCTCCTCCCCCTCATGGAAAGCCCAGGGAGATGTTGAAAGATGGCCACTACTTTGACTCAGAAACAGCCTCTCTCTCGCTCTCTGTCTGTCTTTGGCACAGAGGAAAACGGACACAGAACCAACTGGAGTGTCTTCCTCCAGTGTCATCTAGGTTTTTACGTGGGGTCATTTTTCTTTTCTTTTGGCCAATAGTGAGGCTTTTTTTTTTTTTTGCCAACAGTGAGGCATTTTATAAATAAGAGAATAGTTCCCAACTCCCCCCACCCCCCGGGAGTGGAGAAGCTGAGGAAAAAGGAAAGATTGAGGACTAAGAGCAAAGAGTAGACTGGTGGTACAACTCCCTGTCCTGAAAAATGGCTCTCTCCTTCCCAGATGCTTCCCCAAGAACTGAGTCAACAACCCTACCTGCAAAAGGCAACGGAACCCCAGAGGGGATTTAAAGCCATTGGGGTGTAACTGGCATGGCAGATGCAGCTTCAAAGTAAGTCAGTGAACCAAACTATTTTGGTTTTCTTTTTTTAAATGTATTTCAAGAATTTAAAAATAGATCCTAAAGAAAGAGATGGTCCTTTCATAAAAATATATATGTTGCACACACACATACATACATATATATAAAATCTTGGAGCACAGGTTTTTTTAAGTTGTTTTTCTTAAACCGTCAAATCTCCCAAGTGCTTTTCACAACAGCTTGTTAGCCTCACTAAGGACTGGGAAAGGAGGTGGAGGTGTTGACTCGGCCTTCGGGTCACAGGAGGTCCAACCAAGAAAGGTCTTTCCCCACTAACCCTTAACCCAAACCACGCCCCTCTGTTTCCTGGTAGCCTTACTTCTATACTCTTCCTGCTAAGCAGCAAGTATCACTGATGACTAGTGCCTCGACTAAGCCAAGTTAAGTTTTCCAGTCCCTTGCCACACTTCCTGATCTCTTCTGGGAGCTAAATCAGCCAAAGGAAAAGGACTCAGGTTTAAGGTATGAAGGGAGCAGACCCCCAAGGAACTGAACACTGCAACAATCACATTTCAGGTACTGTGGGATTTTTTTTCCTTTTTTCTTTCCTAATGATCATTTGAACCAGAGATATCGAAGCATGCTTGCTGCTGGAAATCCACTTTAAAAAAAAAAAATCACTACATGGCTGATGTCTGAATGTTGCCTGCTTTGGAACAAAGCATATAGAGCCAGAGATGGAAAGGTGGGAGACCCTTTTTTTTGTGGTTGGCACAGATGGGAGGATTCATTCCAATTGGCCTGAAAATTATCCCTAAATGCTTTCTTGCTTTTCCTTTCTTTGGGCTAGACAGTTCTGGGGGCTATTGGTGGGGTGTCATGGGGACAAAGTGGTAAGACCAAGGCAGGAAATTGTCCCTAAACACATCACTATTTCCCCTGCTTCTCCCTGGCTGCCCACTCAACCTAAACAAACAAACAAACAAACAAAAAGCCTAACCATGAATCCACTTTTAGAATCAATCAGATGAATCAACCTAAAGAAGATAGGGAGGTAGGAAAGGGGGCAGTTCTCCCCCTTGGTCTATGCATATAGACTAAGAGGAATAGCAAGAGGGCACGGAAACAAGACAATTACCAAAAAAAAATAAAAACAAAAGGGCATTCCAATGACAAACCAGGTGGGTCTCTCTGAGGGAGAGAGGGGTGGCCTTGTCTTTCTGCCATGAATGGAATCTTGGCTCCCATAGTTTTAGACAAAGGAATATAGATATTCTTAAAAAGGGTATATTCTTTTTTAGTTATTATTTCTCTCCTCGATAAAACGGAGGCAATATTTTAAAACATCACAACAGCACCACTGGTGGGAACAGCTGGCTGGGCTGCTTTTTAACTAGAGGGAACAGGAGAGCCCAGGAGCTGGTTAGTTGCTGAGACCCTAGTTTTTGCTCTTCCCATACCCCAGGGGCTCTGCTGGGACCTTTCAGTCCTGACAGGCATTCCTCCCAAGGTCAGACTTAGAAGAGTCCCATAAGGCTCTGGGCTCTGCCCCTGGAAGGGGAGGTGTCTTCACACTGGGGCCTTCCCTCTCCACCCCATTCTCCCAGGGCCCGGCCCTGCTGCCCTTCCCACCAGGGCCTGTCTTCCTCAGGGAGTTCCTAAAAGGGTTTACTGGCTCATGTTTGTAAGAAATTATGAAACATAACTTTCTCATTTTTTCTTTTCATTAAAAAAATAAAATATTCAAGACTATCAGCTTCTCTTTTGCTTTTCTTTTCTTTTTTTTTTATATAAAATATCAGCAAGCCGCAACGAAAAAAAAAAAGATCAAAAAAAAATTTTAAGGGGAGAGGGGATGGGGGAACAGAACAAAAAAAATATAAGGAAAATAATTGCTGAGGTAACTTCATACCTTGAGGTAGTTTACTTCGCACACAGCATTGCCTGACTCCGCCCACACACACGTCACACGTCATGGTTGTTCTGGTGTCAGTTGTTGCAATGTGGGGGGTTGGGGTGGGAGAAGACTCCAGGCACGCGCCCTTCCGCATGCAGAACGAGCCCTACCTCCCTTCCCAGCACACGTAATTGTATTGTCCAGGGTAGCTAAAGTGCATCACCCGGCTAAGATGCATTAACCATCAGTATGGCATTAGGAGGGAGGCCTAGCCTCCTGCAACTGATGACCACTGGCCTCCACAAGGGCTAAACTTCCAACGGGATCTTACAGAGCCTGTTCAATCAATAAATTAAGCTCGTTTACCCCTTTGTGCATAAAATGCTGCTGGTAGTCTGAACTTTGTCGATAGGCATACCTTCTCATCATGGACAATAATTATTCACAGAGGCAGACGCCGTCCTTAAATACTCCTCTAGAATAAGAAACAGAAGCAAATATTCTCCCATGTACTGCATTTGCCAGATGACGAGGGACTTGAGCCAATCAGAAGTTTGGAAGTTGGGTTCCAAGTCACACCACTACCATGGTGAGGAGTGCCTGGCAACCTCGTAACCTCTGGGAGCCAGCCCTTCGGGGAGAGCACGCGAGCTGGGGTGAGGGCACCTTAGGGCCACTCAAGTCCTCCACGGAGCTGATGCTTTATCAAGGGGAGTTCATGTCCCCTTCCCAGTGCTCATATCCAATCATTAAAATAGACTTTAAAAAAATATAAAATCCGCCTGAGAACGATGGGAATCAGGGACAGTGGTCAGCCCCAACCCTGCTGAGCATTGGGTACTACCCACGCACACGGGGGGGGGGGGGGGGAGATGTGATGTGGGGGTTAGTGGGCACAGTCTTGGGGAAGCCCCAGCAGACTGGGAAAATATTCAGTTGTGTCAATTTTTCAAGATCGTGATCTGAAATAGATCAGCCATAGGACACAAATTCTGGGTTTTGCTTTTTCTTCATTGTGTGTGTGTATGTGTATGTGTATGTGTGTGTGGGTGCACGCGTGCACGCGCGCACATGCGCACGTGGTGCTAAGGACTGAACCCAGGGCCCCAAACACTTGCTAGGCAAGCGCTACACCACCTAGGTACATCCTCAACCCAAGGGTACTCCTTTTAAACGTGGATTAATATATATTTTAATCATCTTTCTCCCTATTTCTCCCCCTTCTTTATTTCTTGCTATTCCTATTGGCTAGAGAGGCATTGAAATTATCCTTCAGATGAGAATAGAGATCTCCATAGTCAGTACTTTAAGCAAAGAAATGCCTTGATACCCATTTTTTTCTTTTTCTTACTTCTCTAGCAGTACAGATAAAATAGTGTGAATATAAGATGAGGTATGGCATGGGGCACTGGGAATGAAGGAAATTTCATCAATTAAACCAAGAAGGGAGATGACAGTTGGAAAGATGATTTTTTTTAAGGTGAAGAAACAAACCATCCTTTGAGGTTTTTAAAAACCTGAAGGAAATTTTATTTCTCTTCCCCACAGGGGCCTGTCCCACCCTCTTGGTGGGGGCTGGACAACTTCCTTAAACAATCCACGTTTAAAAGCACCCTGAGCTAGAATTGCAATGTGATGTTGATGCTCTGAGGGGTGGGCTGTGTGGTTGATCAACTGGCCTGGTGTCTATGGCGGGGAGATCAGGGTTCCTCACTGAGACATCTTTTTGCAAGACAGTGGGCAAACCTGATCTCCAGCCTGGCCCAAGGGACCCTGATTCCCATTCATTCTCAGGTCTGCTGGGAGATCACGTTCTCCAATTCTGCCCGCTGTTCTGGAGTCAGTGGGATGGGAAGGGGCTGGTCACTTCCTCCGTGCCTGGGCCTGGTTGCTCTGTCCCTTCTGGTGCTGCTGCTTAACCTGGGCCAAGATATCTCGAATCTTCCGTTGTGCCATCTACAGCAAGAACATGCAAGGGGGAAGAGGTAAGACCTCTGGGAAGAGAGACTTGAGACATTGGCAACAAATGGGACCAGCATCTCAAGACTCAATAATTCAGGAAAGAGGGAGAGTGGGAGATGAGGGGGATTTGGGGGTGGGGTGGGAGTGGAAACGGGGCTTTCCGATCTGTCTCCAAGCAGGCCTTGATCATTCACTGGAAAATTATAATAATTTGTGAATAAAGGGAAAGGGGTAGGAAGGGAGGAGGAAACAGTATAAACTCGTTTATAAGGGTTTAAATACTGACAGAGCTAACACTTTGTCTTGATACTGAATCTGAAGTGGTACTCCTGGAGCTCAAAGATAGTTATATATACCCAGTCTGTGCTGTTCTGAAGTAATAAACAACTATTCTGATAGTCAGGGAAAGGGGGTAAAATACCTACATGAAACTTAGCAAAAAGGTGAAATGATAAAGCTCTATAGTGAAATGGATGAAATACCAAAGGAGTGTCCTTATGCTTCTCTTCCCTTAGATTAAGAAAACACTTGTTTTATTTTGAGATGCGGTCTCATTCAGGGTGCCAGTGGCTCACCCCTGTCATCCTAGCTACTCAGGGAAGCTGAGCTCTGAGGATCACAGTTTGAAGTCAGTTTGGGCAGCTAGTCCATGGGATTCTTTTTTATTTTTATTTTTTGCCAGCCCTGGGGCTTGAACTCAGGGTCTGGGCATTGTCCTAGAGCTTCTTTTTACTCAAGGCTAGTGCTCTACCATGTGAGCCGAGCCACAGCACCACTTCTGGCCTTTTCTGTTTATGTGGTGCTGAGGAACCCAGAGCTTCATGCATGCTAGGCAAGCACTCGACCACTAAGCCACATTCCCAGCCCTCCATGGGACTCTTTATTTCCAATTAACCATCAAAAAGCTGGAAGTGGAGCTATGGTTCAAGTGACAAAGTACTAACCTTCAGTGGAAAAAGCTAAGAGACAGTGCCCTGAGTTCAAGCCCCAAGTCTTGAAGTCTCAGTGTCGCCTTCCATTACAGGCTTGTGCCATCATGCCCAACTTAAGAAGAGTTTTGTGTGCTTGTGTAACAAGTACAAGGTCCCAAGTTCAATCACAAGTAGCCCCCTCAGAAAAAAAATAAGGATCTATAAGAGAAGTCAACTGCAAGAATTGGGGGTATAACGCAAGGATCGGTCTAGGTCATACACAGAAACTTCTGGAATCTCTAGTTTTCGGTGTCTGGGCCTGAAATCCTACTGAGATGGAGAAAGTGCCCCACATACCTGGCTGGCATAGAAGTGCCCAATGATCTTCACAATGACTTGGTCGTTCTCATCTGGGGTCTGGTCTCTTGGCACTACCACCTCAGCTGCTGTTAAATTCTGCAATTCATTCACCTAGGGAGGGGTGAGGCAGCCAGAAAGGAGCTCAGGGTGCGACCAAGAAAGCAGGGGAGGGAGTGGGGATGTGACACAGTGTTCAAGAACTTGCCTAGCATGCACAGGGCCCTAGGTTTAATCCACAAGGCAACCCAGCAAGCAAAAGGCATAGGGAGTGGAGAGCTGTGCAGGAAGTGGGTGACCAGTAGGCACTGGCAGGATGAAGTCAAGTGGCAAGCAGGGAGTATGCAGTTGAGTAGGGCAGAAGAGCAGAGGCCATGGCAGAGCTATTGGTAACTTCCCCCTGGCCCTTAGGCCTCACCGTCTTGCCACCTTTGCCAATAACTCGGCCAGCAGCCGACGCCGGGACCCGGATGTGGGTCTCCAGTTTTACTTCCTCCTTGGGACCGAAGAAGTTCTCCTCTTTGAGTTTGCCATAGATTCTTCCCTGAGCCTGCAGAGAGTGGGTCATGGTTAATCAGCAGGCCATGAGTCTGTGGGGACAGGAAAGAGCAGAAACACACCAAGGGCAGACAAAGTGCGCTCCTCACCATAGAAGACTGAACACCTAACACAGGTTGAAGGCCCCAGGTAGATGAATTGCATGACTCCCACCTGTAATGCCTACTACTCAGGAAGCAGAGATAAGGATGGTGGCCATTCAAGGCCAGCCCAGGCAAAATGTGAGGTGGCACCTTAACCAATAAGCTGAGCATAGTGGTACACACTAGGCACCCCCATAATGGACATCCTGGTAGATTATCACGAGTTATGAGAACTGAATAGGTATTTCCCATGGAATAAAATTCTTAGACATGCATGTCAATGACTAGGATGCCAAGACCTTGAGATGGAGAGTGACAAACACCTCAGCTTTCTTTCCCACATTCCTTGTGGACCTTAAAGGAGTAATGAGGGAAAGGGTAAAGGAAGTCCACAGCAACAAAATGACCACAGAAAGTGATTTGGTGCTACTATGAAAGCAGGCATAGCTGGGCACTGGTGGCTCACACCTGTAATCCTAACTACTCAGAAAGCTGAGATCTGAGGATCACTGTTTGAAGCCAGCTCAGGTAGGAAAATCTGTGCTGTGCGACTCTTTTTCTCCAATTAACCACCAAAAAAATCGGAAATGGCACTGTGGCTCAAAGTGGAAGAGTACTAGCCTTGAGCAAAAGAGCTCAGGGACAGCACCCAGGCCCTGATTTCAAACCCCACCCATCCACCACTACCACCACCAAAAAAAGAAAGCAGCCATAGACCTATGTACCTTTAGACAAATCTGAAAGATGTGCCAAGAATTTGTCAGCTAACAGAGGTTAACCTCTCATCTGCTTTTTCTCTTGCACTTGCAAGTTCTAACCCTCAGTTGCCTAGCTTAGAAAAACAATCAAGCAGGGGCTGGGAATGGCCTAGTGGCAAGAGTGCTTGCCTCATATACATGAAGCTCTAGGTTAGATTTCTCAGCACCACATACATGGAAAAGGCCAGAAGTGGTGCTGTGGCTCAAGTGGCAGAGTGCTAGCCTTGAGCGGGAAGAAGCCAGGGACAGTGCTCAGGCCCTGAGTCCAAGGCCCAGGACTGGCAAAAAATATAAATAAATAAAAGAAAGGAAGAAAAGAAAAACAAGCAAATCAAACCTTAAATTGGGCCTCTGGGGGTCCCGTGATGATAACCATTCGAACTTTGGAATCAGGTGTTTCAGGTGGAGCGATCTAAAGAACAAACCGCAGGTAAAGAGGTATCCCCTCGGGGGTGGGGGGGAACCCCTCCATCTCTACTCCATCTGGGTCCCCTCTCACCACCTACTTCCACTGCCCAGGGGAAGAACGAAGAAACCCTCCCCACCTCCACCCCATCCAAAGGCCAAGTCACCACCCTAGCACACCAGAACAGAACTCGTATGAAGGCAAGTGGCTGGCTAGAAGACTGGCTTTCAACAGGGACTCCCTGCCCCTCCTCATCTCTAGTTTGGGGGGCGGGGTGTCCTGTGGAGTCCCCTCAAGAGGAAAAAACACAAGTTCTCCCATGGTGAACAATCAAAGCTTTTTAAGACCACATTAACAAATAGATTTAGGTTTGTCAGTTTATTTCCCAATAGATTTTCCTCTCTTGCCTAGACCCTGGATCTAGGAAACCAGAAAGACAGCTAACCTAACACTGCCAGCCACTCAGCAGGCCAGATGACCTAGAATCACGCTGAGGAGAGGGGGACTCCCTGTGGAACCCTGAAGTGGTACTAGGACTGGAGCCTGGGGCAGAACCTGAGCTCTCTCCTTATACTATACTACTGACCTTTCTACTACCCAGCCAGCAGACCCAGAAGCACTGAAGATAAAGCCAATCAAAAGCCAGGAGGCAAGCTACCTAGTGGTAGAGTGCTTGTTTTATATACTTGAAGCTCTGGGTTCAATTCCTTAGCACCACATAAACAGAAAAAGCCAGAACTGGTGCTATGGCTCAAGTGGTAGAGTGCTAGCCTTGAGCAAAAAGAAGCCAGGGACAGTGCTCAGGAACTGGCAAAAAACAAACAAAAACAAAACAAAACAAAACAAAAAACCCAAAGAGCCAGGAGGCTTTTGGCTCTGTGGGAAAGGGCCCTAACTGGACATGATGAATGTTCCAAAGCACAGGGAAATGACTAGAGCAAACCTCACCTTGATGGAGGCACTGGCAAACCGAGAGAGCTGCTTGATGTGCTGGCCCTTCTTGCCGATGATGGCACCCACTGCCTGGGCAGGAATGAACACCTGCACCATCTCCTGCTCTGGAGCCTGCTGCCGGGACAGGGGCCTCCTTACCAAGGGCCAGAGGGCACAGGACTGGAGCCCCTCCACTCCCCTGCCTTGCAGCTTCCATGAGGAAGAGGTGCAGGTACAACTGCACCCCGGCCTGCCAAAGGATGCTACAAGCCATTTAGCTCTGAAGCCCAGTGTGGCTACAGTGAAGAGGAAGGGAAAGTGCTGCCAACATATAGACAGCATCTTTGCCTGAACCCCACAAAGAGCCAGAGCTGATTGATGCCTAGGAGTGATGCGGAGGGGGGATCCCCTGAGCTTCCATCCCTCTGCCCACCCCCACAGCATCAGACTCCCACAGGGATTCCCTAGCACCCGACCTTCACCTACCATAAAGGAGCTGTAGGGAGCAGCCCCAGTGACGCTGCTGGGAGGGGGCGGGACCGCACTGGACGAGGCTGGGAAAAGACCAACAGCAGCCAGGTTGAGGCCAGGAATCAGGTGAGACTGCAGCTGGGGAAGAATGGTGAGGAACAGGTAAGCTCACTCTCATAGGGCCTGCGGGGCCCTGGTGGATGGGCATAGCTGAACAGAAAAGGGGACCACTCCCGAATGCTTCTACATAAAGACCTGCCCAACACAGGCGCTCCTTGACACATGGAATTATGTGTGCATGTGGTGGTGGTGGTGGTGGGGCGGTAATCCTCACTGGCCCAAGAACAGGCACCCCCACCTGAAAGTGCAACACCAGGCAGCCCTCCTCTTTCATGGTCCCATCCACTGATGGAGACAAACCACTAATTCTGGGCAGTAATGCTTGCTCCTCCCTCTATGAGAAGCGGGGAGACAGAGCGTCCCCTGACCCCTAGAACCCAGTGGTTCTGAGCCTTTTCGTCATGTACTTCACCCCTCCCCCTAAAAACTAGTTAAAAGGGTTGGAGGCGTGGCTCACGTGGTAGCAATATGTAAAATGTTCCTCTCCCACCCCCCAGCATGCACGCACTCGTGGGTGTGTGTGTGTGTGTGTGTGTGTGTGTGTGTGTGTGTGTGTGTGTGTGTGTGTGTGTAGGAAATCAGTGGAAGCTGGCAGTTGGCTCACATCTGTAATTCCAGCTACTCAGGAAGCTGAAGTCTGAGGATCTCCATTTGAAGCCAGTCCCAGCAGAAAAGTCTGTGAGACTCATCTCTAACCAGCAAAAAGCCAGAAATAGAGCTGTGACTCAAGGGGTAAAGCACCAATGTTAAGTGAAAGAGCTAAGAGGCAATACCCAGGCTCTGAGTTCAAGACCCACTACACGTATCCAAATTTAAATAAATAAACAAACAAAAAACCCCACCTACTTGTGGGGCTGAGCTTGTAGTTAGTGGTCAAGCCCTGTAGGTCAATGGTGGAAACCTTGCCTAATATATGTGAGGTTCAGGATGTGGACCTGATCCCAAACACCACCACTACCATCACCACCCCAAAAATCAAATTAATGGAGGGTCAAAAGCGCAAAAGAAGCTCCAAGGTTACAGGGCCAGGGCCGGTCATTCGCATGTCCACCGCCATGCACAAGCTTGGAGAAGGAGGGTGCATAGAGAGGCGCTGTGCACCCCGCTCGTGGCACTCACGCTCATGGCGGCCACGTCGTTCTCATAGGCCTCCCGGACTTTCTTCATGATCTCCTGCTCGGCCCTGCAGCAGTTCTCGATGGACCCCTTCACCGTGATCGTCCTTTCTGGGTTGTAGAGGGTGAGGTCCTGCAGCCTGCCCAGAGAGCAAGGTGGTCTTAAACTTTCTCTGGCAGCACAGGCCCAAGCCTAGCTGGGCCAAGTCCAGGTTTAACTCATTTCTGCAGGGTCCAGTTCAATAATCAAGGCAAGGTGTTTGGACAAAGCCAATCATAGGAGGCCATGGTTGGCTGGCAACCAAGGAAAGCTGGCACCTGTGCTTTCCTGATGGCCCAAGCAAGGCCGTCTTTTGCCTGTGTGTTTGAGAACAGCCTCTGAGGAACTAGAGGTACAGCAAGCACTCAGAGCGCTAAGGCAGACACCTAACTGGTTCTTGCAGAGGCAGCCCACCCACCACAACACTAGCTGGAAAAGACCAAGGCCTGTCAGTTCTCTCATGGCAGAGGCCTTTGCCCCGCTTACCTCAAGACATGGCAGAGACTATCAAGATTATGACAGGAAGAAAACAGAGGCGCCTACTCTAGAGCAGCCCCTATTCCCTGCTACATGAGAGAGGATGGGCGAGCCCCAGTCCTTACAGAGTGAGACCGTACCTTTTGCCACTTGGTTGATTATTTTCACACAAGCAAAAAACATCTCCCACTTAGGGGACGGGGTGGGGGGGGGCAGGTGTTAGGGCTCAACAGTGAAATTCAGGTACCCTACCTAGGCCAGTGTACCTCCCCCCAACACCAACAATAAATAAGAAGAGCTTTACGAGGAGATGGTGATTTTCGTCTCCGTATCCTGTTCAACCTTCTTCAGATTGCGCCCTTCTTTGCCAATGAGCCGCCCCACGAAGTTATTGTGGGCCAGGATCTTCAGGGGGACCTCATCAGCCCTGGGGAAATGGAGAAGAAGAACTCTATCAGTAGTGGCAGCAGAGACTAAGCCATCAGGCCATCCCACATGGGGGTTCCAGGACAAAAATCAGCACAGCATGCCAGGTGCCAGTGGCTCAGGCCCATAATCTCATCTATTCAGGAGGCTGAGATCTGAGGAGCATAGTTGCAGGCCAGTCCAAACAGAAAAAGGTCGAGAATTCATCTCCACTGGAGCCAAAAAGCTCGAGTAGAGGCATGTCTTAAAGAGGTAGAGCACCCGCTGAGCAAGCACACTGAGCTAGTGACAGATCCAAGTTCAAGTCATGGTACCAACACATACCCACACCCCATACACACAAAACCTGATAGCCACAGAACAGTGTCTTCCCTCTGGTTTTGGCCACACAGCCGCCCCAGAGCTTTAAGAGATTTTGGGAATGACAGGAGCCAGGTGGCTCGTGCCTGTAGTTCTATAGCTACTCAAGAGGTAAGAACCGAGGATCACAGCTCAGAGACAGATAGAGCTGACTGCCTGGCATGTTGGGGGCTCTCGGCTTGATTCCCAGCTCCACAGTGTGTGAGGGACATGATGTGAAGATCCAAGTGGAGGCTTACGTTTTGGTGTCCTTTGCCTCCTTATGCATAATCTCCAAGATCATCTTACAGGCAGAGGAGCAGCCCTCAGGGGTGGAGTGGACGCTGATCGCCTTTTCAGCTGCACCTGCATTCTCTTTCCTGTGCACGTCTATCCTGAGGACCACAAGGTGAGAGCCAGCCAGCTGTCACTTGTCACATTAGTCTTCACGCTTCCCCATTTCCCATTCATTAAAGGCATCAAATCCACTCTGTGGCACAAGGCAAAATTAGGAGAGGAAAGAGCCAGCCCAGGGAACCATGGGCTCTGGCTGTCTCTTTCAGGTGGTATCTGAGGACAAGAATATAGTCTATACGGTTGCCAGGGTGGGGACAAACAGGCCACAGTTCGAAACTGTATTTCACAGCCAATGGCTCATACCTGTCATCCTAGTTACTCAAGAGGCTGAGATTTAAGGATCATGGTTCATGGTCAGCCCAGGCAGAAAATCTGTGAAATTCTTATCTCCAATTAACCACCAAAAAAGCCACAGGTAGAGCTGTGGCTCAAGTGTTAGGCATGAGCAAAAAAACTAATGGATAGCCAGGGGTCAGTAGCTCATGCCCATAATCCTAGCTACTCTACTCAGGAGGATGAGATCTGAGGATAGTGGTTCAAAGCCAGCCTAGGCAAAAAAGTCCCTGTGAGACTCTTTTTTTTTTTTTTTTTGGCCAGTCCTGGGCCTTGGACTCAGGGCCTGAGCACTGTCCCTGGCTTCTTCCAGCTCAAGGCTAGCACTCTGCCACTTGAGCCACAGCGCCGCTTCTGGCCGTTTTCTGTATATGTGGTGCTGGGGAATCGAACCTAGGGCCTCGTGTATCCGAGGCAGGCACTCTTGCCACTAGGCTATATCCCCAGCCCCCCCTGTGAGACTCTTATCTCCAATTAACCAGTTAAAAAAAAAAAAAAAGACCTAGAAGTGGTGCTGTGGCTCAAGTGGTAGAGTGCTAGTCTTAAGCAAAAGAGCTCAGGGACAGAGCCCAGGCCCTGAGTTCAAGCCCCATGACCAGCAAAACAAAAGAAAACACAACCAAGGGACAAGATCCAGGCCCTGAGTTCAAGCCCCAGTATGGGCATACACAGGGAAGGAAAAAATAAACAAACCAAAACCCTGTCTCAACTCACAGTATCTAATAAAGGGACTTATGAATTCACCTCACATTTTTTTTTTGGGGTGGGGGGCAGTCCTGGGCCTTGGACTCAGGGCCTGAGCACTGTCCCTGGCTTCTTCCCGCTCAAGGCTAGCACTCTGCCACTTGAGCCACAGCACCACTTCTGGCCGTTTTCTGTATATGTGGTGCTGGGGAATCGAACCTAGGGCCTCGTGTATCCGAGGCAGGCACTCTTGCCACTAGGCTATATCCCCAGCCCTCACTTTTTTTTTTTTTTCTTGTCTTTTTGTGTGTGTGTGCTGGTCCTGGGGCTTGAACTCAGGCTGTAGGTGCTGTCTCTTGAGGTATTTTTGCTCAAAGCTATTATTTTGCCACTTGAGCCACAGCTCCACTTCCAGCTTTTTTGGGTGGTAACTGAAAGATAAGCATCTCATGGACTTTTTTGCCTGGACTGTCTTTGAGCCACAATCCTCAGATCTCAGCCTCCCGAGTAGCTAGGATTACAGACATGAGCTATGGGCACCTGGCTTAAGGCAACCTGTTCTTTCCTTCCCATGGAGCATGATGATCAGTTAAGATTAGAGTATCAAGCCATCATGCTGGTCATGAAATCACAAAGCACTCAGTGGCTCTGACTCACCGAGACTGGGTTTTCTCCAAGAGATTTTCTATGAAACTTCATAGGAGAAGTTATGTTCCCCTTCCTGCTAGCAACACTGCAGGATTGGAGGCAACGAGCCCTGAGTGGAATCAGCTACATTTCCCAAGAGGAAGCGCTGATGTCGCCCACATGCTTCCAGAAGGCCTCCCTGATTACCAGCTATTCCCTGTGCCTGCCAGCAGCCGAGACTCACTTAGACTGGGTCTGTTTAGTGATGTTGCGGATGGTGGCGCCCTCCTTGCCAATGATGGCACCCACATACTGGGTGGGTACCAGGAGCCGAAGGGGGATGTCCACTTGCTGCTGTTTGGCTGGAGCCCCTGCTGCTACAGGTGAGCCTTGGCGGGGCTGACCCCGGGAGCCAAAGCCTCCCCGGCGCCCATTCTCCGGGCCCTGTGCACTCTGCTCATCAGGAATGTAGGAAACCTTCAGGGCATGGTTTTCCAACTGGTGGCCGTTCAGCTTCATGATGGCTCTGGGGAACAGAAGGAGAGGCTGTTGTTCATTCCAACCCATGCTGGTCATACCTGGCATTCTTGTACGTAAGAACTCTACCAAGTTACTGCGTGAACATATTGAAGAGAAAGCACAACCAGTTCACCACCCCACTAACCACTTAGGTAACCTTTCTGGTCTGTATGGCAGAAAACACCAAAGGAAAGTAGTTAGAACAATTCAAGTTTCCTGTTTTCAGCCAGGCAGTGGTGGCTCACACCTGTAAGCCTAGCTTACAGATCTCAGGTGCCTGAGATCTGAGGATCAATTATTTTAATTATGATGATGATGATTATTATTATTTTGCCTGAGGCTTGTACTCAGGGCCTGAGCACTGTCCCTGGCTTTTTTTTTTTTTTGCTCAAGGCTAGCACTCTACCACTTGAGCCACACAGCACCACTTCCAGCTTGTTCTGTTTATGAGGAATTAAACTCAGGGCTTCATGCATGTAAGGCAAGCACTTTACCACTAAGCCATCTTCCCAGCCCTGAGGATCAACTCTTGTATCTCCAATGAGCCACCAGAAAACCAGAAGTGGCACTGTGGCTCAAAGTGGTAGAGTGCTAGGCTTGAGTGAAAAAGCTCAGAGACAGTACCCATGCCCTGAGTTCAAATCCCACAACAGACCAAAAATTAAACAAATAAAAACAAATCATTTTTTAAACCTTTAAGTTCCTCCTTACAAACACTAGATGGCGCCATCAACACAGCAAAGGAACCTGCAACCTTTTCTCCCAGATATCCCCAGGGAGGGCTTTGGGTCCCTGCCCTCAATGTGTTTTGGCCATCAATCCTGGAACACTTCTGAACCCTTGAGAAGTGAAGGAAACTCAAAAAACCTTTGGAGGGACTCTAGGGTTGACTGGGCTATCAGAACTCAGCCTGCTTGGGAGTTTCCTTTGGCACCTCAACCTACCTATCATCTAATTCAAGCAGAGGGTCCCAGTACCCCACACTGAGAGAATACCCCTCCCCACCCCACACACCCGCAGCAAAGCCTCCTTCTGGAGCACTTACTGCCTGGTCTGCTCCCGGTTGGAATAGGTGACGTTCACCACGGCGGTCTCACTCTCAGTATTCACTGTGGAAACAGCAGGACAGTGTTAGTGGTGAAATCTGCAGCCCCGCCCACAGGCCCCTTACCCCAGCATCCCATGTTTGAGGTCAAGAAGGCAGTCAGCAGAAGGTTGAGCTTATGAAACAACTGGAAGAAAAAGTCAAAAACAATTTTTCCCTGAGGCACCTTTTAACCAGAGCTACTGGAGGATTCAAGGTAACCTTTCCTGCATTTCTTTTGTTTTCCTAGGATTTCCCCAACCAGGGTCCCCCCACCGCCCCCCAAAGAAAAGGTATAGCTGCAATAACAGCAACTGTGCAATGAAGCAAATGCACATAAAGCCCCTAAGAACCAAACTTACCCTTGGAAAGTCAAACTGCACTTAGGGTGAGATTAGCAACATACAGAGGGAAACATCCCAAGAATTAGCTGGCAGGGATATGGCTCAAGAGATGTGAGAACACTCAGATGTAATCTAGAAGCTGAGAGAGCTGCAAGGACACACTGACCAAAGTTATGCTGGCGAGGGGGGGAGGGGAGAAGAGACACTGGACTGACAAGCATGGGTTTGTGGGCTATGGAAGATGTCCTGACTTAAATATTGGAAACATCTCAGCCGTGGGCTATGGGCGATCGCTGCTTTGGGAAGTCACTATCCATGACTCATCAAAGCCCTGGGATCTAATTATGTGCGTGTTCTTGGTTTTTCTTTTTTTCCTTTCTTTTGCCAGTCCTGGGGCTTGAGTGCAGGGCCTGGGCACTGTCCCTCAGCTTCTCATGCTCAAGGCCAGCACTCTACCACCTGAGCCACAGCGCCACTTCCAGTTTTGTCTGTTTACGTGGTACTGAGGACTCAAACTCAGGGCTTCATACTAAACCACATTCCCAGCCTGATTTTGAGTTTTTCTTTGATTTGTCCACATACTCTTTTCTACAAAGACGGCAACCATCTGGCTAACTCGTAATAGAATTCCAAGTAGCTGGGACAAATATTTCTGGATTTCAAGTACTAAAACTAACTTTCTGTCTTAAGTATCAATGTCTTATGGAGTCCCCAGAGCACTACAAGCCTCCACACCCTGAGGCTGAGGTGCCTGCTGAGTCAGCTCCCTCTTCACCCTTCTGGCCCTCCTCAGGAGGGGGCTGCCAGCAGAAATGATATAAAGTACTGGTCAGGCACTTGTGGGCTCACCCCTGTAACCCTAAACTGCTCAAGAGGCTGAGAATCAATGTCCAAAGCCTGCCAGAAAAGTCTTATCTCCAATAAACCAGCCAAAAAATAAAAATAAAAATCAAGTGAGTGAGTTGGAGGCCTAGAGTTCAAGCCCTAGTACCAACACAGGCACACATGCACACACAATGGGCAATGATGGTGTACATCTGCAATCCTCAGGAGGATTAAGCATTCGGGGCCAGCCTCTAGTGGGAAAGGGACATTAAAGAAGACTTGCAGGTTCTCTCCACCATTGCACAAAAGCAAACATTTCCGGCTCAGAGGCAGTGTATGACAACATCCTTACTACCTAGAAGAACTGAGACTGCGTAGTCTCTTGCTGCGGCTCCAGGGCAGCTGCATGTGTGCTCAGGGCACTAGCAGAAGCTGCTCATTACAACCAATGCTGGAGTGGTGCTGGGCAATGCTGTGTGGGGCAGTTGTGTCTGGCATTTGTGGCAAAAGGCATAAAGGCTGAGAATGTAGACCTGTGAAAAGCACTTGCCTAGCCTGTGCTGGGGGGCGGGGGGAGGGGGAGGCAAGGAGGGAAAAAAATGACCAGTTGCTTATTCCACTCAAAACCAAGAAAAGTGAAACTTCTCAAGTGAAAGGACTATTAACCACCTTGCTCAAGGGAACAGTAATTTCTGTTCTAAAATGACAGGTACCATCTTGGGAGCCTGGGAAGCAGTGACTGTACAAACTCTCCCCCCCCCCCCCCCCCAGCAAAGGCCAAGCATACAGGTCACCTGCAGAGCAAGGGCGGGGGCTCCTAGGAGGCCACGCCCAGCTCCTTAAGACACCTTCCCCTTACCCCACCCAGTCTTACCTTGCTCACAGTTCTCTACTGTACCATACTGAGCCAGCAGGCTGTCCAGTACCTGCGAGTGTAGAGAAAAGAAGAAGGAGTCTGAGCGCCGCAGGCTGGGTCTCCACTTACCCCAACCATCTATGGGGACTGAGCATCATCACCTGTCAGTTTGCTCTTTCTGGGGTCCTTCCTGATAGTGACACTAATCCATGTCTTCTCAGGAACGCTCTTGAGCTCTGCACTAAGGGCCTTTATGGAAGCAGAGCTGGCATGGGGAAGGTGGGGGGATTGAGTCCCTGTATCCATTTCTTGTCACCACCAGGTTTTAGGGCTCACAGAACACCCTTCTGACCTCTGTAATGCCTCTCACATACAGAGGTGGAGCCCTGCGCAAAGGACCAGACCCCCCCCCCCCCCCCCCGCCTCTCAGAATCAGGGGCATCTCTCTGGTCATCTCAGCTAACTGAGGGCAACCCAGATTTACCCTGCCCCATTCCCAGACACTCACTTCCCATCGGAGCTGAGGTGGGATATTTCGAATCTGAATTTTCCGACTCCTGAAAGAGGAAATAAAGTGTTAAGAGAACATTCTGAATGTGGAGCTGGGAATGTGACTTAGTGGTAGAGTGCTTGCCTAGCATGCATGAAAGCCCTGGGTTCGATTCCGCAGCACCACATAAACAGAAAAAGCCAGAAGTGGAGCTGTGGTTCAAGTGGTAGAGTGCTAGCCTTGAGTAACAGAAGCCCTGAGTTCAAGCCCCAGGATTGGCAGAGAGAGAGAGAGAGAGAGAGAGAGAGAGAGAGAGAGAGAGAGAGAGAGAGAGGAAGAAAGGAAGAAAGGAAGGAAGGAAGGAAGGAAGGAAGGAAGGAAGGAAGGAAGGAAGGAAGAAAGAAAGAAGAAAGAAAGAAAGAAAGAAGAAAGAAAGAAAGAAAGAAAGAAAGAAAGAAAGAAAGAAAGAAAGAAAGAAAGAAAGAAAAGCAAGCTTGCTTACGTTCTGGACGCTTTCTGCCTGATCGTATGGCAGTGTTGAGTCCTGGTCTCAGGTTTGATTCCCCACCCCCACTTCCACTTCCTGCCCATGATCAGCAACATCAATATCTAAGAAATACACAGACAGACAGACAAACACACACACACACACACACACACACACACACACCAATGCTGACAAGTGAACCCAGAGCCTTAAGCATGCTAGACAAAGGCTCCACTAAGCCACACCCCCAGCTCTTAGAGTGGTCTCCCTTCTAAGAAGGCAAGTTTGAAGTTGGGGGATAGGCTCCTCTTTGAGACCAAATTATCACCACTTTATTATCACCACCAAATTATTACCACCAAAATGGAGAAGCAGCAGATATTCTGAGCACAAGGCTAATACAATTCACCATTGCCACCCAGTAAAATAAAAAACAAAAACAAAAACAAAACACTGAAGTTTTCTTTGAGTAGCTTTCACAGACACTCCTCTACTGTGACTAGGTTCCAGGCATACAAACACAAACCTAAGTAAGATATTAATTGTGAGTGAATTCAACAACTATTTAATAAGTGTAAACTTCAGGCTATTTTGTTCCTGGGCTGGAAGCACAGCAATAAACACAACAGTGCCCAGTGCTGGTGGCTCACACCAGTAATTCTATTTAGGAGGCTGAGATCTGAGGATCACGGCTCATGGCCAGCCTAGACAGGAAAGACTGTGAAACTCTTATCTCCAATTTACTTAACCAGCAAAAATCTAGTAGTGGAGGTGTGGCTCAAGTGCTAGAGCTAGCCTTGGGGTGGGGTGGGGGGGCTAAGTGAAAGCATCAGGCCCGAGTTCAAGCACTAGTGCTGGCAATGCCTCCTCCTCCACCCCCACCCAAAAAAAAAAAAAAAGTAGAATGACTGGCTGGAGGTGCTTTTGATATATTAGGTTAGACGATATCGGGAAACAACTTATAGCAAGTTCATAGTCCAGCCGCTAAGCCCTTGGCACAGATACGGATTTAAACCACTTATTAGCGCTGATCTTTAGAAGATTATTTAACTTCTATGAGGCCCACTTTCCTCCTTTGTGAAACACAGAGATTAATACCTATTCACAGGTGGTGGATAGTGTGAGATAATATTTGTAAAGAGCTTAGCAAAAGGCTTGGTGTAAGCGCTTAAAAGTGTAACAATAGATGCAATCTGTGATTACTAAAGGCAACTCAGATTCAGAACCATGCCCCACCCCCCCTGCCCATACCTCTGTTAACTATGCACTTTTTCCTTCCCATCTTTCAAATGTCAATTTTTTAGCTGGATACCAGTGGCTCATCAGGCCTGTAAGCCTAGCTACTCAGAAGGCTGAGATCTGACAATCATGATTTAAAGCCAGACCAGGTCTATGGTACACTTATCTTCAATTAACTATCAAAAGCCAAAAGTAGAGCTGTGGCTCAAGTGGTACAGTGCTATGCTAGCCTTGAGGGATGACTCAGGAACAGAGCCCAGGCCCTGTGTTCAAATCCCAGGATCTGCATTTAAAAAAAGCAACTTTTCTGACCTAACACTGGTGCGATCATGCCTGTAATCCTAACTACTACTCAGGATGCTGAGATCTGAGAAGCCCAGTTTGAAGCGGGCAGAAGACAAATAAGAGACTCTCCAATTAACCAACAAAAAGCCAGCAGAGCTGTGTGTGGCTCAAGTGATGGTGCAGCAGTCCTGAGTGAAGGAAGAAGCGTAGGGCGAGTAATTTTCCCTGAGGCAAGCTTCTTGAGTTCAAGGTTGAATCCCAGGGCAACTACTCCCTACCCAAATCAATATCCTTGTCCCTGAAAGATAGTGAAATTGACTTGATGTATTAGTCGATTATCATTTAGGTCCTCGTACAGCCTAGATCACAAATTCTTAGCTGAAGGACAATGTCCAAACCCTAGTGGCTGGAAGGAAAATGATTAGAAAGAAAAGTCTAGTTCAAACCTTGTAAAATTACTTTTCATCGTTATTATAAATGTGATGCACAAAGGGATTACAGTTACATAAGTCAGATAAAGAATAAATTTCTTTTTGGACACTGTAACCACTTCCCTCACTCTCCCAGTTTTCCCCTAACCATCCCCAGAGTTCATTTTCAACATATCTAGTGAGTACTATTGCTGCATAGTTCAAATGCTTCGACTGGCCCTGGTTGGCTAGTTCCTACAATTAAGTCAGTTTGCTCTGACCTCAGTCTTGTACTGAGAAGTGATGGGGACATCACACCCGTTCTGGTCTAGCTGAGGGAAGAGGAAAGGATACCAAAGTCTTAACTATAAAATGTGTCAACCCTGGACTGGGAATGTGGCTTAGTGGTAGAGTGCTTGCCTAGCATGCATGAAGCCCGAAGTTCCATTTCTCAGCACCACATACACAGAAAAAACTGGAAATGGCACTGTGGCTCAAGTGGCTGAGTGCTAGCCTTAAGAAAAAGAAGCTCAGGGACAGTGCCCAGACTCTGAGTTCAAGCCCCAGGACTAGCAAAAAAAAAAAAAAAAAAAGGTGTCAGCCTTGACTGTCAGGCCAGCTTACTCACTCTACCACTGGGACCTCAATTCTGGCTGTCAAGTAAAAGTACTTTGTTCTTTAGCATTACTGGGGTTTGAACGCATGCTAGGCAGGTGTTCTATGACACGAGCCATGCCTCCAGCTCAAGCCCTGCAATTTTAAGCATGGCGGGTCTTTAATCCATGCAACACATAAAGGGAACTCTTCCTGGGACGCATTAGGTAGGGGAAAGTCTTTATGGCATTGCACTTTGGTTGGCTCATGCAAACCTAAAGTTGGATTTTAGCAAGACAATGTCATAAGGATCAGAACTAAACCCACTGCCGGGTTTTCAGATGCCATCAGGCCACCTTGGGATTCGATTCATTGGCCGGGAGGAAGCTCCTCACCAGCCCATATGAGGGATTTCCCACAATGCATTTGATGACCAAATGAGGAGGGATAAACTAGTAAACTGGGGGAAAGAAATGACTGCATTGTCCTCAGATTGAGAACACTGAGCAGGCTTAGCGGAATAGGGATGGGCCTAACCGGTAGAATAAGGGCCTAAAGCAGCTCCATGTCAGAAGCAGAGTTTGGAGTTCTTCAAGATGGTCCCTGAGTGCAATCTAAGATCAATGGCCAAAACTTCCACTTACTTCAAACTCCCAGTTTTAGGGGCTTTCTTTTCAGGGAAGGGAGAGGTAAAGAGGGGTAGCCGTGGGTGAAATCAAACCTCTGCAAGGATGTTAATCCATATCCTGAAAGCAATGGCAGGCAGATCGTCTGGAATGTCTGGAATGTTCCAAGAGAGGGAGGGGGAGGAGGGCAGGGCACCAAACCAATGAAAGAAAAGACATCCTGGCAACCCTCCCCCACTCCTCGAGGGCACATAACCCACCCTGGGAACCCACTCCAGGCCCCTCTCAGACCTCCTTTCAGCAAAGCCCCTAACCCTGATTAAAAAACTGGGAGCCGAAGCCCAGAAGGACTTTCGTCTCCTAAACCCTTGGGCTGGTTTCCATTAAGTATAGTGCTACCTAATTTCTTTCAGGCCCAAAGCAACAAAGAGAATTATAACCTGTGTTCCCTAGTTGTCTACCTACCTGGAGGAGGACTCATTCATGCCACAAACAAGTAGATCCTAGTGTGTGCAGAGACCTTTAGAGAGCTTGTGACAGGGCCTAAGAGCACCATTACTCCAAACACCATTCTTTGTGAAAGTTGGTAAAGCTTTCCTTAGCACTTCAAAGAGAAGGTATAAGAAGTAGGCAGCCTGGATACGAAGGCTCTACCCAGGTCTGGCTGTTTCTCAGTGGGGCAGGAAGTAGAGATAGGTGAATCAGTTGGCAGGAAAGATGGTGACAATTCATGTCTTCTGCACAGATGGGAAAATAGAGAAAAAACCAGATCCTTCCAAGCCAGATGCATTCTCTAGGTAATAGGAACAATGCCCTGAGTGCATTCTCTGGGGCCCCAACACAAAACCCTAACATCCACTTGCTCAGCCAAGGAAAGCGAACTCTCAGCAGTTCACCAGCTGCCCCAGCTTCCAGGAGTTGAAAATCTGAGCAATACAATGAAACCGCCACCCACGGCCATGAAGGCAATGGTTGCACCGGATAAATGGTATTACTGGATGCCAACAGCCCGTGGTTGTCTGGTGTCCTCTACCTTCCCTGCTCCACGGGGCAGTCAGTGATCAGGCCCTGGGGGGGTAGCTCAAGAGAACATATCAATTAGCTGGCGCCAGCCAGTGGTGCATGCTTGTGATTCTTAGCCACTCCCAAGGCTGGGAGGCTGAGACTGGAGGACAGTGGTTTGAAGTCACCTTGGGCAGAAGAAACTTCAAGACTTCCATCTCCAAGACAACCAGCAGAAAGCGGGACTGGAGACATGGCTCAAGTGATATAGTGCTGAGCGCTTGCTTGCTGAACAAGCAAGCTAGTCCCAGTACCAGAAGGATGAAAAAAAAAAAAAAAGAAAAGAAAATTACCACTATTCATATATTCCCCTAGATGGCGGGGGATGTAAGGGGAACTGCATAATAACCATCCTCTGCAACTCAGGGGTGACTGAGGATAGAGTGGGGAAAAACACACACAACAGCACAAGGAAATATGCAGGCTGGCACAAGATTCAGGAAACTCGGGGCTGCACACTAGAGACAAAACTAGAAGTTCTCCCTGCGCCAGAAGCTCTTTCACACTCAGAGAGGCATGGATCTACCTATAAACCTAGCTACTCAGGCTGAGACCTGAGGGTCTCAGTTCAAAGCCAGCCCTGGCAGGAAAGTCTTTGAGTCTCTTTTCTCCAAAAACCTAGAAGAAGTGGGGCTGTGACTCAAGTGACAAGAGTGAAATAAATCCAAGTGAAAGCCGAAAGCTGACTTACACCCAGAATACTGACACACAAGAAAAAAGTTTAATATCTTGCCCAAGTGACAAAACACTAAGAGCCTGAGCCAGGATTTTAACCCAAAGCCTGTCTGATTCCAGCCTCTTTGCTATGTTTTTGATGATTTGTATGTGGATGACAGAAAGCCTTTTGTCAAAGTAGTGTTAGATTTGAGAACCCATTAGAAATACTAAGCACACTGGATGTAGTGATCGGTAGGCCTGCCACCTGGGTATTAAATCTCACAAACAGAACTATCCCTCCTGTCATTCTTTAAGCGACTTCTTCCAGCTGCAGATTTTCAGACTTCTCTGAGACTTTGTGGAATACTCAACACTGGCTAGTTCAAATGACGTTATCATAAACCTGCTCCTTACTCATGGTCCCTATCCCCAGGGGGGAAGAGTACAACCCGCAGTTCTGTGGATAGATGATTTCCCTTCCCTGTCTGAAGGATTCCTTCAAGCCAAGGCAGGGCCAAGCCAGTAGAGAAGGTAGTGAAGAGAGAAGCACTTAGCAGCTTTTTGGAGTCCTGCCAAGTTTAGGACCCCAAATCCCCAGAGGGCTCTGTCCTGAATAAAGCCTGAAATTTTCCTCTTCTGCAGAAGTGGGATTAAACTGGGATCTTCAGATTAGAGCCTTCAACTCCAAGTGCAGGCCTCTGCCTCCATCTGTGAAGGCTTCAAATCTCTGGACCTCAACTTCGCATGTGGTAAACAAGCAGTAAGATTAGTTTATGTTACAGGTTCCTCTGTCCCTGGACAGGGTTCTGCCGGGTGCCAGTGGCCCATACCTGTAATTCTGAGGACAGAGGTCTGAAGCCAGAATGGCAGTAAAGTCCCTAAGACTTCACAATTAACCACCAAAGAGCCACAGTAGAGCTGTGGCTCATGTGAGAGAGTGCTAGCCTTAAGCAGAAAAGCTCAGGGACAGCACCCAGGCCCAGACTTCAAGGCCCAGACTTCAAGCCCCAGGACCTGCACCAAAATGCTCAGGGTTAGTGGCACAGGCCTATAATCCCAGCACAGGAGAGGTATATGCAGGAATTTTGAGAGTTCAAGGCCAGCATGGATTACACTCCCAGACTTTGTTTCCAAATAAACAAACCAACAAATAAATTGCCATGTGTGGCTCAAGCTACAGGTCTGATTGTGCCATACTGGGCACTGAGCTGCTCTGAGCCACTGTGACCAGCAAGGCTCTTGCTCTCATGAAGGTTCCGGTCCAGTGGGAGACCGCCTTATGGTTTGGGATGGAAAAGGCTGACTGAGGTGAGGAGGACTGTCCACTAGGCCCTGCCTTCAGAAAGGAGTGATTCTGCTGACTCTTCAACAAAAGGGTCTCATGTAACTCAAAAGTTGGACCCTCTCCAATTGTCTCCCAGCTAGAAGCTTCCCTGAAGTAACCACCACTGCCCCTGCCAGAAGACATGGGCCCACAGATGAATCCTTTCCTCCCCATCCTTCTCCTTATCCACATACAGAGTGTGGAGGTTTTTCTTTTTTAATGTCAAGGAAAAACTTCTGAAGAGGGCAGTCCTGGCACGCTTCAGGCAGCCAGTAGCTGAGAAAGGGGGTGGGGCTGGAGTGGGAGGAGGAGCTGGCCCTGTGCCCAGGGCTCAGTGCCAGGTTGCTCCAGAGGCAGGGCTGCCAGACAGGCGGATGGGCAGGAAGGTTGTCGGGTGGCTGGAGCTTAGGGATTGGAGCTAAAAAGCAGTGACCTACTCTACTGGGAGGTAGGTCTGGAACTAGGCAGGGCAGACATCGCAACAAGAAGAAAGTCAAGGGCCTGGAAGGCAGACATCACTGGATGCCATCCATGACCTTGGCGTACATGTGATCTTTTAAGTGTATGTGGCACGCGAATGGACTCAAGTGCAAACAAGTAGGAAGCTAGGATCAAGGAAGAAGGAAAAGCATGGCTCCAGGAGCTCTGGGAGCTCTGGCTCCTCTAGAAAGCTCTTCTGGGTTTAATACCAAGTTGGAGGAGAGGGGGGGAGAACACCAAGCTTCTCTCTCTGTGTCTCTGTCCTGTGTACACACACACACACACACACACACACACACACACACCTTATCATCAAGATCTGTTCCAGTTGAAGAAAATCAATTTCATATTTTGAGGTGGGAAGGAGAGGATGCCCTTCAAACCTACGCAGTCCCAGCCCCCTCATTTCCTAGATAGAGCCACTGAGGCTCGAAGAAGGAAAAAAGCCCAGTCAAGTTGGGGGTGGACTAGATTCAGCTCTCTAGGCTGGTTTGTGCTCATTTCACCCATCGTGGTTTCCCTCTAAAGACAAGTGTTAATACACAGCAGAGCCCGATGTCAGACACAGGGGGAAAAAAAATTCCTTATTCTGTATGGCTAAATGCGTGCCAACTGGCTTTCACTACATGCGGCTCTAATTTGGGCACAAGATTTAATTTGCAGAAGAGCTAACAACTCTATAATATGGCTGGATGGCTGTCAGAGAGCTGTTAAATGGGGGGAAAGGGTAGTTACCAAAAGTTCTTAGCCTGCAGAACACCAACTAGATCTAGGGTGGGCAAGGAAGCAAAGGTGTGAACAATGAGAGGAGGAGGCACTGAATGGTGCAGGGTGTAAACCCAGCCACCAAGCTCAATTTGCTCATCTCAGGAATAAATGGATTGACAAGAAACCCTGCAGGTTTTTAGGAATTTTCCCCCCTCCCTTGCCCATCTGGGCAGTGCCAGAGAAAGCCAAAACAGAAGCTCTAGGACAGCAGATCTCTTTCCAGGCAAATTCCAAGCCTGCTTGGGCCAACTGGTGCCTCCACTACCCCCACCCTGTGCACACCTTGCTCTATGCCTACAATTTAGGTCTTTAACCTCAGTGTGGTTCCAGCTGGGATCTGGCCACATGGAGCTGAACAGTGGTAAGACAGAGCCAAAAGGATCAGGGGAGTGAGTTATGTGTAAGAAACCACCAGAGCCAGGCATCTATAATCCTAGCCTGAGATCTGAGGACTGTGGTTCAAAGCCAGACAAGCAGGAAAGTCTCATCTCCAATTAACTATCAAAAAGCCCTAAGTGGAGGTGTTGCTCCAATGGTAAAGTGCCTGCCTTGAAGGGGAAAAAAATCTAAGGGATAGCACCCAGGCCCTAAATTCAAGCCCCAGTAGTGGCATGGGAGGGAGGGGAGAGGGATAGGGAAGAGGAGAGGGACACACACAAACACAGAGAGAGAGAGAGAGAGAGAGAGAGAGAGAGAGAGAGAGAGAGAGAGAGAGAAGAAACCCAGAAAAACCTCAAGTACAAGATTGGAAGGTAAGTGACTAGCCTGAGCAATGCAAAATGCAGCAGAGCTTTCATAATGGAGGCAGAAATGGCGGCCCTTAGGGAAACTGCTCTTTATCCTTCTCCGGCTAGCAATGGTAAGCCTTCCTGGGATTTTCTGGGCCTGGGGAGGCTTCATAAGCTGTATGGGAGGGAAAGACGTTCTCCCAGATCTCACCCCCTACTCCATCCATCCCTACCAAGGGCAAATGTCAGCATCACTTAGTGAAGCCTAAGAGCCAAATGATCTGGCACCTGGCTGAGAATGGAGTTTCTGATAGATGGAAGCAATGTGGGGGCTGCTATGGAGGGAGGGAAGAGGGAGAGAGGGGGGAGAGACAGAGAGAAAGAAGGAGTGGGGGGGAGAGGGAGAGAGAGAGAGAGAAATGGAATCTCTCCTGGGTAGGAACAGCAAGTGTGGAAGGTGCAGCTCAAGATGAGGATGTTAATTAAGATGGAGACCTCGGAGGAAAAGGAAACCCAGACAGCCTCAGAAGAAAAAAATCAGGCTTCCTCAACTCACAACTCTGCCCTGCAGGAATCACAGCAATACCTGTTTCCTTTGTAATGATGAGTGGGTGACCCAATAGCAAGAAAAAATAATTGAATTTACCCTCAGTCATGTTGGTGGGAGTTAGCTGGGTGTTTGCTTTGGCTGGGTGGCACAGTTCCTACAACTCTAGTGCAACAGAGATGCCCATACCCTGAAGTCTACCTTGGGTTGGGGACAAACGGGCCTTCTCTGTAGAGGTCTTTTCTCTCTGGCCCAGGGAGTCTGTCTGGGTACAGGGTTACCAGCACCTTCTAAGATGGCTCTCTCATCCACCCTGATCAGGAAGGAGATGAGTCTCCAAGAGTGAGGAAGGACCCAGGGCCTGAACACAGCCTCTCCCCCCAGAGGATTGAAAAACCAAGCAGTCCAGTCCGGGCAACTGAGGGGAGCGAGGTGCCTGGGAAGGGCGGCAGCAGCTGAGGGTGGGGGAGGGCTGGCAGCAGCTGGGGGGGGGGGGGGAGGGCGGAAGGGAGTCTTCATGCACCGCAATTGAGAAGGCCTGAGCAGCTGAGGGGCCAGGCCTGAGCCCCACTGGACGCCCCCTCCCCCAGCCCCTTCTCCCCTAAACCAAAGGAAGGCTGGGCACTCACCCTCCCACCCTAGTGCTGGGTGGGCTGCCGCTGCAGAGAGCCAGGAGGGGGAGGACAAGGATGCCCCCAGGCCCCTCTGCTACAGTCTAGAATGTTCCACCCTCACCCCCCACCCCCATGCGCGCCCGGGCTACCCTAGTGGCTCTAGCCGGTCCGGCCGGGCCGTTGGGCCCAGAGGGGGAGGGGACCCGCAGCAGGGGCTGCCGGGGTGGGGGTGGGGACCAGGACTTTGCCCTTTGTCTCTCCCTCTCTCTCAACCCAGAGCCACTGGCCGAAACCCGACCCCATCGGCCCCAACGGCGAGCCAGGAAACCAACACGGGGCAGGCTCCCCCTCCGGGGTCCTTTAGTAAATCCAGACCCGACCTCCCCGTGGTCAGGGCTGTGACTGAGGTGGTCCTGTGGGGGAGGGGGCTTCCCGCCTGCGAACAGGCCTGCAAGCATTTAAGTGGGAACCGGTTGGGGGTAGGGAGCGGGGAAGAGGCTGGAAGTGGGGCCGCAGGAGCTGGAGAGGAGGCAAGGGCCCGGGAGGCGGCATTCCTCAGAGACCTCGGAGGAGGCAGGGCTGGGGAGGCGGCCTCCCACCGAGAAGGCTGGGTCCCAGAGCCGGGGAGGGGGACGCCGGGCCCAGGGGCCTGCCCAGCCTTTAAGAAGCCAGCTCCCCAAGGCATTCCACCAGGATCGAGAGCCAAATTTAAGAGAAGAGTCATGGAAAGTAGGGCATTTGGGGAAAAGAATGACTTCAATGGTCAGCCCTTTGGGGGTGTCATCAATTGTTAATAACAGGCACCTTGGCTGGGTCTTTTCAAAGTTTACAAACCCTCTCTTAGGAACCTTGAGCTACCCAAAGAGGTGGCTCAGTGCCTCCCGGAGTCCCATGGGAGACAGAATAATGTGATTTCCATTCTACAAGTCAAGTGACTCTACAAGCCAGGATGAGCGTGGAGGGACAGCATCATGGGGCCTGCTTTGCTTGCTAGGGAAGAAGAGCTGGGTTCTGGCTACTTAGAAACTAACATGTGTGAACCGTGTACTAGGATTCTGTCCACGTGTAACAAAGGTCACTCCTTTGTCCCTTTCTGCAGAGAGGGGGGGGGGGGGGGGGAAGAAGCATCTCAATCCTGGCCCTACCCCTCAACTCCATTTTCGGGGTGGGAGGGGAGAACCCAAACAAAAGAGAGGAAAACAAACAAACAAAAATCTTGGTCTCTTCCAAAAGTGTCACAGGGTGGTGGTTCTTAAAATTCAAAATAAGGCCCAGCACCTTAGCCTAGCTACTCGTAAGATGTGAGATTCATGGTTCAAAGCAAGCCCAGGCTTTGAAAAGTTGGTGAGACTCTTAATCTCTAATAAACTACTCAAAAAAAAAAGCCAGGGGCTGGGGATATAGCCTAGTGGCAAGAGTGCCTGCCTCGGATACACGAGGCCCTAGGTTCGATTCCCCAGCACCACATATACAGAAAATGGCCAGAAGCGGCGCTGTGGCTCAAGTGGCAGAGTGCTAGCCTTGAGCAGGAAGAAGCCAGGGACAGTGCTCAGGCCCTGAGTCCAAGGCCCAGGACTGGCCAAAAAAAAAAAAAAAAGCCAGATGTGGTGCTGTGGCTCAAGTGGTAGAGTGCTAGCCTTGAGCAAAAGAGGCTGAGGGGCAGTGCCTAGGCCCAGAGTTCAACCCCAGGACCAGCAAAAAAAAAAAAAAAAAAAAAAATTTTTTTTTTCAAAATAAAGGCTGTGTGTGTCTCAAGTGGGAGAAAACAAGCTCCACGCTGTGAGTTCAAACCCCAGTATTGAAAAGGGGGGAAGGAACCCTCAAAGTACCTACCCAGCTTATTTATGAGGCTTCTGGAAATGGGGAAGATCCAGGTGAGGATAAACCCAGGGTGACCTCTGAGCCCACCACTCACAAGGGTGGGGAAAGGACAGGCTGTGCCTGATCTCTGCAGCAGAGTCCCCTTTTCCCATCTCAGCTGCCCACTCAACAGAGAAGGCTGGGAGGCTCCTTCAGCCTATGGAGGAAGGAGGAGCAGAAGAGAGCGATGCATGGTGGGTGTGTTTTCATTTGCTAACATTATGCACCCTAATAAAGCTCAGGAAAAGACAACCTGAGTGTTACCCCATTAGGCTCCACCTCTGAGAGAGCTTAGCCTGGAAGACAAAGGGCCAGATGGAAACCCTCAGGAGCCCAACTAAGCTTTGCTTCTTGGGGTAGAATGAAAAGAATAAACTTTGGGGGGTTCTTAGGGAACTTGAGTAAGGTAACAAGGCCAAGCTCTACAAAGAGATACTCAGAAACCAAGCTGGCCATAATTGTAGGTCTTTCTGTCATAGGTGCACAAGAGCACAGAAGCTGGAGGATCTGAGCCCTACCTACACCTACCTGTAACTTCTCTCCTCTGAATACCACAAATATCTCCCAGTCCTGTGGGCAATCCACTCCGGTTTTGTTTCGGATTTTTTTCCTGCTTAGCCTTCAACCACACCCTTCCCCCTTCCCCCACCACTGACATCACAGCTCCAGGGTAGGTGCCCCCCTCTCCCCCCGCCCCCCCCCCCCCGCCAATTTGAATACAGAAAGCCCCCAAAGCTCTGAGCAGCCCCATAGACTTTTCTGGACCTAAAGGGAAAACACTGGAGGGCAAGGACTTTGTCCCCTAACTCCCTCGAAGGGAGACCAGGCCTGCCTTCCCCACCCAGAAAAACAAACCCACTACAGCTAAGTAAAAATCCAATAAATAAAAGAGTTAATAATGTAGGAGAGGGGTCAAGCAAAGGTCCCCTTTTTAGTTAGAATAAAGAAGTGACCACCATGTTGGCAATCACAAAACCAGCAATGGTCTTTAAAAAGCCAGGCTCTTTTTGTGGTTGCACTGATGTGAGCCTGTAGTCCCAGCTATGAGTCACCTGAACACAAAAATTTGAGATCAGCAACCTATCTCAGAAATAAAACTAAACAAGGATAAAGAGGAAAGCCTAAAACTTCCAAGGGAAAATTAGGTTTCCCTATATCCACTGTAAAACCAGTGTTTGCTTGTTCCTTGCTTTATTTCTACTATCTAGTAAAGGAAATACCATGTGATAGTAGACCCCTAACAGTAAAAGTGAGGGCATACACAATTCAAGGTGCCAATCTGTGCAATAATATGCAAACTACCACCCAAGTCAGTACCATCTTGCTATTTTCTTTCAAGAACGTTGTGGTTGGTTTTTTTTTAAATTCATTGATGGCCAATGACTGAGTGGTAAATACATTTCATACATCACCACGCCCCCAAAGCAAAAGTTGCTTGCTGACAATGATTTTTTTTTTCTTTTTGCCAGTCCTGGAGCTTGGACTTAGGGCCCGAGCACTGTCCCTGGCTTCTTTTTGCTCAAGGCTAGCACTCTACCACTTGAGCCACAAGGCCACTTCCGGCTTTTTCTGGTAATGTGGTGCTGAGGAATTGAACCTAGGGCTTCCTGCATGCTAGGCAAGCACGGTACTACTTACTGCTAAGCCATATTCCCAGCCCGGACTTTTTTTTCTTTGAAGAGGAGTGCATAGAAGCCTGGGACTAGGCTGGTGACATTCCTGTTGCAGTCAGAAGTGGAAAGGAAACTACTCATTCAGGATGGCCAGCAAGACAGGAAAAATAGAAAAGGAAAATGAAGATTACCTCACAGAGATACATAGTGCTTGAGAAGACCAGTCTGCTCATTCCACAAGAACCTTACTGCCTAATTCTAAAAAGTGGGATCACCTCTAAGACTCTTCTAGGGAACTTAATCAGCTAGATTTTTCTCCCATTTTTTTTCTGGTGCTGGGGATCAAGCCTAAGGTCTTGCACATGCTAGTCAAGCTCTCTGCTACATAGCCTGACTTTTCTTACTTTTACATGAAATAAGTTACCGGAATGGACATGAACCAGTGGGCTTGGGTGGTAGTTCAGTACTAGAGTGCACGCCTAACAAAAATAAATAAATAAAAATAGAAAACAAATGCAAAGAAAAAGAAGTCTGGGCTGGGAACGTGGCTTAGTGGTAGAGTGCTTGCCTAGCATGCATGGGTTTGATTCCTCAGTACCACATACACAGAAAAGGCCAGAAGTGTGCTGTAGCTCAAGTAGTAGAGTGCTAGCTAGACTTGAGCAAAAGAAAATCTGGGACAGTGCCCAGGCCGAGTTCAAGCTCCAGGACTGGGGGTAAGAGGGTGGGGAGGAGTCTGCTGCTATGGCTATAGCCATCACTGGAATTCTGCAGGTCCTTGAATGGAATACATGGGCTACAGATACCAAGAGCCTTGGCTCCTGTAAAGGATCAATCACTGGCTTTTTAAGTCAGTGGCTCATGCCTGACTGAGCTGTTCAGGAGGCTCAGATATGAGGATTGAGGTTCAAAGCTAGGGGGGGCAGAAAAATCCATGAGACTCATTATTTCCAATTAACCAGCAAAAAAAGCTGGGAGTGGAAATGTGGTTCAAGTGGGTAGAGTGCTAGCCTTGAGTGGAAGAAGCTAAGGAAGAGTGAGTCCAAGCCCCTGTAAAAGAGGTTTAAAAAAAAAAAGGCATACATAGCAAGTGGTCTCCATTATTGTTAGATTTCTCCTCCCTAGTGGCTTAGAGACCTCCAGGGCAAAGTGGAATAAATGTTTGGAACTCTGAATAGACAACTTCAGCAAGTTCCCTTCACCAGCAGCCCCCATTTCAGTTCCTGTCTCCCCTCATTTTCTCCTCCTCAGAGAACCTAATGCGAAGTTGATGAGCCCCAAGCAATCCCAAATGCAACACACATCACTCTGCATAAACTAATTGTAAAACCCTTTATAGTAGCTGATTAAAGTCACAAGCCTGTTAAAGGGCCAGAAACCACATCCGGATTGGAAGCCCTTCCTCTCCCCACCCCATTCCTTAGTCCTTAGCTGGGGCTGAAGCTGTGTGTGTGTGTGCGCACATACGTTCTTACACTTGCATGTGTATGTGTGGTATGCTTGCCTTGAGCAGAGGAGGCCGAAAAGAGGAAATGGCATGGAAGTGGCTTCTGAGTACACCTTTGGGACCTATTTGCTGACCAAGGGACCAGAGAGATGGAATGTAAGGTAACTACAAAGGCGGAGGAAGAAAGAAACATTTTCAGTCACTTCCTGGGCATCCAGAAATCCACTATTCCTGAATGTGTACCTGGTTGGCTCACCAGGAGCAGAACACTAAGATCCACATACTTTTCCCCCACCCATCCTACCTATTCTGAACAGGGTAAGGGAAGCTGCTCTTTCTTCCTTAGAATCCCAAATGGACTCATCACAGTCCTTGCCATCCTGAATTCTTATACTTTTCTCAGCTAATGACTTAGGTCATTTCCCCATGCCCCAATATCCCTCTCCTACAAGCACCTTTGAAACTACATCATGAGACTTCAGCTATGAACCTGCCCTACCTCAGAGTGTCAAGGAAAAAGATCCAATTCTACTGGCAAACAACTTTGCACTCTTCAATGTGATTGCCCAAGCTCTCCAAGCCTTCTGTTGGGAGATGACGGGTATGACACAGAGTTTCAGGAGAGTTGCTGAGATGAGTTTCATTTACCTCCCTCTTCCTGAAAATGGCTTTCCCTGCCTAGGGCTCAAGGGGTACAATAGTTGCCTAGCAAGCGGGAATACCTGAGTTCAAGTCCCAGTACCAAATAAATAAAACAAACCTTTTCTTCTTTTCATGGAATCCTATACACAGAACCACGTCAACGTTCATAACCATTATTGACCCACATAACATATATGCCAAAGACAACCCTGGGCTACTTATTTCAACTCTGTTTTGGGAGGAAGGGAGGGAGGGAAAGAAAGAAAGAAAGAAAAGATGAAGATAAGAAGGAAAGCAGGTAGGCAACCAGCCAGCCAAAACACCCTAATCTGATGCCTTAGATAAGTATCCAAGCTTCCACACATAGTCCAGAAAAGACCAAAGACAAGGTGTATGGCAGTATTTTCAAGTACCCAGGTATTTCATCAGTTCCAGTTCTTATGGAGGAGGATGGGGTGGTCAGAGAACTGTAAAGTCTGACCAGAAGACATATAGTGTACTATGCTTAGCACCACTTTACAGTTACAGAAACTGAAGTCATTATTTATATGTGGAGCCAGTACTGGGGCTTGAACTCAGGGCCAGGAAATAGTCATTTCCAGTCAAGGCTGGTGTTCTACCACTTAAGCCACAGCTCTACTTTTAGGTGGTTAATTGGAGATCAAAATCTCTTGGACCTTCCAGCCCTGGCCAGCTTCAAACCATAATCCTCAGATCTCAGCCTCCTAAGTAGCTAGGATTAGAGGCATAAGCCATGAGCAGCCAGCATGCATTTTTAACTGACTCATCTGGAGGAGGGTGCAGGTCATAAGACCAATCTGACCTGATCTCACAGAGCTTCCTCCCACCTGGAGGCATTAAGAATTTTAAAGGAGTCTTAGCCTCACCTCCAGGGAAACAAACATTAACTCACAAAAGACAATCCAACATTCTCTCAAACAACTTTTACATGTAGGAATAACTTCATCTTTTAAAACTTCTGAACCCTGGGGTTCAATCCTCATCACAAGAATAAATCTTAAAACATACTTATGAATTTTCTAATACATTTTAAGACATACTTCTGAATTTTCTCATCTCTTCTCTAAAATATTCAAGTTCTGCCTAATCAACTAAACCAAATCATACTACTCAGCTTTACGGTTTCCATTTCAAGGTTGATTTTTTTTTTAACAGAGGTGAACTTAACATTTTAAAACTTGTGAATTCTCCTTAGCCCTCTTTTCCAAAGGAAATATAAAAGACTGACCAAGAATCCGCGAAACAAGACAAAATGGAGATTGCCCACTTTCCTTGCCTGCTCTACTGAGAGAGAATTTCCCTATCACTCTAGTTCAACCTATGAGCAAAATTCCCATAGTCCTTTCCATTTGTTTAATCATCAGACATGTTCCAAGGAGTCTTGCAAGTATCTACAATCCCAGCCCCAAAATTCTTTATCCTCCAGCTGTTGACTCTATTTCTTTCTAAAGCAGTAACACTCATGACCAGCCATGCTCCTGGGAGATGAACTTGTACAGCAAGCAGGACTGAATTTCTGATGGTGTTTGTTACGTCTCAGGACATTGTAATCAGGTTTTCTCTCCAGCTGTATCAAAATTATGAGGTCCAGACCACTTTCCCCCATGTATTTCTCATAATCAACACACATTTACCAAGTTTCTGTTTAAGTCTGATGTATTTACTGCAAACCTCCCATGCTGTAAAGACAGGAAAGAGGTCTTGAAAAGCTAAGTGTAAAGCTAATTCCTAGCATGACCCTTTCTCTATGGCTGACAAGTACATAGTCTTCTTTTAAAGCCTCAAAAACCATCTGGATTCTACTAGGACTGAGTGTGTCTAACAGGGGACTATCTTCCTGCTGACAATCCTTTCATGAAACCATTCCCAGTCAAACCAAATTTTCTCATAACCAAATGAGCACCCACTGTATTGAGTGCCTATCTTTTTAGACCCTTTTCTTCTGTTTTTGTTTACAGAAGGTTTTTCAGAGGTATAGGGGAAGAAAGAGGAAATGGGAATAGATGGAAGCAAACATTTTCTTAACAGACACACATTCAGAAATCTCCTCAAAGACTCCACCAGGGCCACCGGGAAAACCTGCTGTCTATGATGTACCGAATGAATAAAATGGATCCTTCCACCCCTTCCTTACTATTTACAATTATTACTCTCCGCCTTTGGGATGTACAGCCAGCTCATTCTGTAAAGATTACTCATTACATAAACGGACACTGTTGACTCTTGGAGGTCTCATTCCTCAGGCTAAGGGGCCCCAGCTTCGAAGAGAGGGCTCCGTGCACCTCCATTTTCTCTCCACCTCTTATTTTTCTTTCCCCTTCCTCAATTCTCTCCGTTTTGACTCCCTTGGCCTTTGCCTTAGAATGGAAATATCTTAGCAGGGGATCTGTGGCCAGGCATGGGAAGCCGCGGGATGTTTGGGATCTGGTCAGGGGCTGGGTCTTGCAGCAGGAGAGAATCTTGGGGTTCCTGGGAGCGTGGCGGCGGGGGGGGGGGGCCGGGCTACAGGCCCGCGGATGTTTTCAGCCCGGGGCTGGCTAAAAAGGCGGAAGGTGGACAGAACTGCTCAGAAGGCGCGCGGCCGCATGGCGGGTCCCGGCGGGACCAGGGCGCGGACAGGGTCGCGCTGGCCCGGAAAAGCAGACTTGGGGGGCTCTCCGGGAAGCGCCCCAAGCGCAGTAGTCCCTCCACACACCGTCTTTTTGAAGGTGGTCAACTCCAAAAGCAAAAATAGCCTTGACAAGCACTGTCTTCTAAACCTAGTGTCCTCTCGGGGCACAACCTCAACTTCTCTTTTAAAGGGATGTGGGGAAGTCTCCCCCATCCTCCTTTTCTCCCAGCTCCCCCTTTTCTCAAAATCTAAACTGAGCTTTCTGGAAGACATCAGACATATTTTTAAGAATCTTTCAAGAGAATGGGGAGGGAGCGAACAAGATTGAATTTAAATTGTAACAGCTGGGAAAATGTCAGTTCTTCCAAAGCTTTGAGTTCATTCATTTATTAGAACTACACCAATAGACATTGGACCCAAAGATAATTTCTTCACAAACTCTCTAAACTTCAACAAACTGCACTTTAGTCGGACTCAACTAAACCTTCTGGAATTCCAAAGCATTTCAAAAACGTCTATATATTCACTAGACTACCTCAAATGCTATCTTTGTCAAATGGCTTGTTATAAGTGCAGAATAAATAAACTCTTTTGGGGAAAAAGATAATAAGCCTTGAAAGGTCCCACACACATAAAATAGATTCAAATAATATATTAAAGTTATTTTAAAAGATTAGAAGCTCAGAATCTTTGAATCAAGATTCTTCCAATTGTGAATGTTAAGGCATTTCAGCTCTGAAACATGATTATAAGAATGTTTTGCTTTTCCATCAAAAGCTGTGCAATGAAAAACTATACATCTGGAATGGTTAACAATACTTGGAGTAAGTTAGTGATGGGAATCATAATTCTTCCCTTTCGTTACTAAAAGAGTTCTCCAGGAGAAACCATCAGAGTAAAATTTCATCTTTCTAATTTGGGTCAGAAAATCAGGGGTTTTGGAAACCTGCAATGCTTCCAAGAGACAAATACCACTTAGGAAGTCTCATCTTAAAATGCTGACCAACAGCCTGGCACCCGTGGCTCATGCCTGTACTCTTAGCTACTCAGGAGGCTGAAATCTGAGGATCTTGGTTCAAAGTCAGCCCAAGCAGAGTCTGTGAGACTCTTATTTCCAATAAACTACTCAGAAAAAGCCGAAAGTGGCACTGTGGCTCAAGTGGTACAGGGCCAGTCTTGAGCACAAAGAGACTCAGGGACAGTACCTAGGCCCTGAGTTCAAGCCCCATGACTGGTTTAAAAAAAAAAAAAGCTGACCAAATGAAGAAAGCTAGGTTATTTTCTAGCAATGAAGGAAACTCAGTTTATGCGTTCCTAAGGTTTAATTTCTAGGTTGAAATGAATTAGAAAGAAGGAGCCCCAATTTCCACCCTCTCTCCTAAAATGGAAGACAAATTTAAGGCTCAACCATCTATCCATGTACTTTTAAAAAAGAAAAAACTAACTGGAAATGGGTATTTTTACTAAGTCATAAGCTGTTTCTTCTTTAAACTTACTTTTTGAATCCTGTTCCTATGTACGTGTTCTGCTTTATAAGAATTAACTTTCTTTGTGGTTTAGACACTAAGTCATAGTTAGAACCACTAGAGCAAAAGCACCTGAAAATCTTAATCTGGTATTTTTCATTCTCTTTTTAAGCCCACTTCTTTCATTTCAGCTCTCTTTAGGCTTGGATTTTTGTCTAGTAGGTTGTCTTGTTTCTTTATTAAATGCAAAACCCTATTTGTGAGGGCAAGGAAAAAGTTCTAGCTTGTTTTGAAAAGATTTGGTGATCCAACTATTCACAGCCTCTAATAAGTAACTTTTAAAAATGAAATTGCAGATTATTTTCTGTAGTTTTTAAGACAGGTTTTTAAAACTGCTAACATCAGTAAATTAAACTGTGAGATCAAAAAAAAATCAATCAGAACACATTCTCTTTTGAAAGTTTTCAGACCTCTATGAAGGAGGATGAGACTAATTTTCATTTTAATAGTTGGAAATTTAGAACATTTTCAGTCCAGGTAGAGGGGAAGAACTACCCTTAACCTGGGAATTAAAAAAAAAAAATCACCAACCTTACAACTACTTAAATTCAATACATTTCACCTAGAAAAAAGGTTATCTTTCATTTTTTAAACAATAACACCTTTGATTTTGATGATACCAGCTGACAGCAAATATACTATCTTAAAGTATATTCCACCAGAAAAAGGCATACATCCATGGCAGGTGCAACAAGTTTAATTTCTTAAAAAAGTAAATCATTCCTGAACTCACTAAATCTCCTAAGATGGCACCTCAACTACTCTTCAGTCTCTCAGAAGAAAACAAACTCTTCAAATTTGCTTTTGGTTTTTCTCCCTCAAACCAAGCTTTGACAGTGAATATATACAAATTCTCAATATAATGTCAAAATTGTTAACCAAATTCCAATACTGGTTAAAAGAGGGGCTTGGGGAAGGTTAATGGTGAAATTTAATGTCAGAAATTCTTAAAACTCAAGTCTGCTGTTTTCAGTTTAAATATAGTATTGTTTCTTGAGCCTTTAGAAATGTATAAATTACTTATCAAAGAGATTCAAATGAAAACAATATATGTTAATACTTTTAAATCAGAGCTCCTCAAAGGTAATTCTGTAATACATTTTTTAAAGTTGATTTCTCCCCTCTTAAAAAAGAAAAACAGGAACATTTAGATAACTGAATTTTTATGAGACTTTTAGAAATTTAAATCTCAGTTCATTTGGAATTGAGTATATCAGGAAGAGTTTTGTTTTAAATAGTGAAAACATAAGAATACACTCTACACCAAATACATGGGTGCAGTTGTTCATTTGGCTTGGAATAAGTTAGTCACAATGAACTAACTAGCTTCTCTTGTGTAGAGCCATGAGATTGAAAAGCCAGTAACAAACTCAACTGAAGGAACAGGAGACAGACTGAAAACACATACCACAACATGCTTCCCCCAAGAACACAAAATGATAGAGCAAACTCACTTAATGAAAACAAACTCTTTTTTAAAATCCTGGAACTTCAAAAATTGATTCATGCTAGAAAAATGAAGTCCTTTACCACCAGTACTCCCCCCAAAAAGAAAGAAAAAGACAATTGACTCAATGTTTGGACTTAAAAATGATTTCAGGAAGGGCTGAACACACAAAAGATCTAATTTAGTATGGGTGTGGAAAGGGAGATTTTTTTTTCTTTTTCAAACCCAGTCTTCTCACAAACCCCCCTCCCCACTCCAACTCAAAAGAGCCCTCAGTGCTGCATTTTGGAGGGAACACACTGCCTAGAAATGGCTTAAAAGCAAGCAGATGGTTTGAGGAAAAAGATCCATAAATACAGGGCACCATGAAAATTAAAATATAAATGTTTTGAGTTCCATTTCATCACATTTTGCTATTTCGCATGCTTTTCTCACTTCATTCCCTTTAAAATTTAAACCATCCAAGAGGAAAAGGAAAAAAAAAGCCCACATATCTTAGACTTCCACTTATTTAGAGGTATTTATCATCAGCACACAGGTTAAAATTCAAACATCCAGGATCTTCTCTGGCTATCTACTGTTGTCAATACATTTGTTTCTCATTCTATCTCCAGGAAATGTTTCAAAATAATAAAGACTTTTTTGTTTCAATTTTATTGCTTCTTTATTTCTAACTCTGCCTTTCCAATAAGAGTATTCCAAGCACTTGAGGTTAAATAGCAAGCTCTAGAAACATAGTAACCAAACACTTCTATTACCTATAGTTCTAAGTTACTTCAATATCTCCAAGCTAAACCAATAAACCAATTATCTCCAATTAAACTTACTAGATTCTTTAGCCTTCCTTTAAACAGTATAGCTACCTCACCTCATCTTCCTAAACCAGAAAAGGCCAGAAACTTCTGAAATCCAGCAAGTCTTTTCTGTTAACATGATGAGAGAGGGAGGAAATCAAAGATTTAAGGAGTTTGCTCCCAACTAGCAAAAACTGTACTGTCAACATGTTTCAAGTCTGATGTGAGAAAGGTTGCCCTTACACTTGCCAGCCAGAGTTCAACAAAAATTTTAGAGTTCAATGGAAGACTTGAAATTCAAGTCTCCAACATGTTGGAGATATCCCATTTTGCTGAAGGTGGTGTATTGGAACACGAACACACATACACACACACACACACACACACACACACACATTCATCCACGGAGTTCTAGACCCTCCAAAGAGCCTCAGCTCACAGCCTGAACACAAAGCTCTCATCCCAGATGGTCCCCTGGTAACAATGGACTGAGGGAGTGGGGGTGGGGGGGCTCGAAAAGGATAGTACAGCATATTCGTTGGAAAATCCATTTGGGAAGAGGACATATAAGATGTGAGGGACTGGGGATAGGAGTGGGGGGGGGTTCCTTATACTGTAATAGGAATATAAATAAATTACAAGCATAAGGAGATGGGGGGAGGGGACAGGACAGGAAGCTCATTCTACATTCCCTAGGGAGTAGAAACGGACTCCCCCAAATCCACATAATTAGGGTGGGAAAAACAGAAGATGAGGCCTGCTTAGAAGTTGCAGAAATCGCCACCATCATGAGTTTGAACTCTTCAAATATTTTAAGCTTCCCTACCAAAAAAAAAAAAATGGCCCCACACTTTGAACTCCACAAAAGCTACTACTCTGATTTATTTCTCTTTAATTTTTCCAAGTAACATCTTTTAGCCTACCAGCCTCAACTTTTTTTAAGCAAGCTGTAAACCACCCAATACAACAAGATCTTGGCCAATCTTCCCTCCCAGCCCCCAACATCCGGAGTTGGGGGTGGGAAGGCCAGTAATGAGTTTCTTTCACTGGAGACTCTATGGACCCCAGAGCACAGCTTCTCAGCCTCAAACACCACCCCCCCCACACACACACCCAGAAGAGCTCTTTCCTACCTTTGTTTTTTGGGGACAGAGTGCTCAATCTCTAGACGTTTTCCTTGCAGTTCAACTTTCCCTAAAGATTAAAAAAGGGGGGGGTGAGAGGGGGCGCAGAAGGAGAAGGGGAAGGGGACAGACATAGCGATTCGGGATTTCAGATCTCCCAGGAATGCAGACCATGGCTTCCCCGCCTGGGTGGGCAAAGGTTGCCTGAAAAATTGTGCAACCTTCTAAACTCGTTCTTTTCATTTTAATTTTTGTTCGGTTTAACCACGGAGGCTAAGGTGCGCAGATCACTCTGGGAGCCCCGTTTGGGGAAGGTGCGAGCGCACTGCTCCACTGGCTCCCAGATGTGTGGCAAAGACGCCCGGAGACCAGGGCACCTCGTTTCTCAGCAAGTGGGGTGGAGAGGGCAGAATGAAACTTTTCTATTTCTGTGGGGACCACGGAGGGCTGGGGACGTTGGGGAGATCGGGGAGCGGAGGACCTGGGGGAGCGGAGGGCGCGGGGCTCGGCGGGGAGGCTCCCTCGCCACCACCGGCGCGCGCTGCCTGGCCCAGCCTCGGCGTCTCGGGAAGCAGCATGGCGACCCGGCGCCACCGCGCCACCCCGCTCACGCCCCACTTTCAAATCAAAATGGCTCAAGCCCCAGGTCCTGGGCGGGAGGCGGGAGCCCCTTACTTTCAAGGCCTCAGGAGGGCTGCACTATTCACAAAAAGCGGGGAGATGGGAGGGAATATGGGGACCCCATCCACGCCTGGGAAGGCCTAGAAGTGAGGGAGGGGAGGTGGGGTAACCATGCGGGGGGGGGCTCCAGTGGCAGATAGGGAGGGGCTGGACATGGAAATAACGCCCCAGTGGGGATGTAGGTGCCATCCCCCAATACTACGGGGGGGGGGCTCCCGCCCCGTCGAGGGGGGAAGAAGGGAAAGGGAACTCCGAGCTGGTGGAGGTGGTTAGGGGGTAGGAGGAAATCCCGAGTATTGCGGGGGGGGGGGATGGATGGGGGCGTCGAGGGAGGTGGGTGCAGCCCCCCGCACACCCGGTGGGGGGGTTGGAGAGAGGAGTTGGCGGGCCCGGCGAGCGGAGGTGCGGGTCTCCGTTGTTCCGGGATTTCGCCGTGGTTTTTCCGGGGAGGTAGCTGCGCGCTTACCCGAGAAAGTTTCGATGGCCTTCATCGCCCAGTGCTCGTCCGGGCAGTCCACGAAGGCGTAGCCGGATTTCACCAAGAACTGGCCGCTGTAGGAAATCTTGTGTTCCGCAAATACTTTCTCCAAGTCCGCGGGGGTCACGCTCTCGTTCAAGTTGCCGATGTAAAGCTTGTTCATGGTGGCGACGGTGCGGGGCAGGACCCGGTCCTGGGCAAGGCCGAGTGGGGAGCGGGCGCGCGCAGGCGGGCGGCGGGACTCCTAGGCCGAGAGGCAGGGAAGGCCGGGGGGCAAGAGCCGCAAACTTTCTTTGCACCCCACCCCTGAAGTTGTCCGGAGCTCGGGGCGGGGAGGGCGGCCGGAGGGCGCGCGGGGGTCGCGGGAGAGTTCGGCGGGGAGCCCGGGAGAAGTGCCCGCGACGCGCTGGGAGGCGGAGGACGAAGCGCGGCTCCTTCCCTTCGGTCCGAAACCCCTCCGAGCGGGCTGGTGTGTCACGTTTCTCCACGGCCGCCCAGGCGCCGCCTCTAAATAAAATCGACTTGAAAAAAAAAAAAATGGAGCGGAAAAAAAAAAAAGGCTAAGCCACGTGGTGACAGCCCCCACCCACCCAGCAAGAGAAGACCCCCCGACGCCACTGGGCCCCACGACCCCTCCACCCAACCTAACCCAATCTCTTGTCTGTGGGGGGGAGGCACTCCATACGTCCCCCAGGGAAAAGTGGGACCGAGGGGACTGAGTCCCCGAAGATCTCCTCGCCCCCTCCCCCTTGGCGAGAACCTGGCCCCTAGGGAAGCGCCCCGCCCCCACCCATCTCTCTACCTTAACCTGAACTGGGGGCGGGAGTGGAGCTCCTAATCTCCCCTGTCGTTAAGAATAAAATGTAGGGCTTTTTTTTTTTTATTCGTCCTGGGGGGCTGGGTTACCCCTTCCACCCCGATAAACTGCTAGCGACTGACAGGCGGGGGACGGTGGAGATAGACAAAGAGAAGCCGAGGACTCTGGGGTCTTCTGGAAGGGGTCGCACGAGCCGGTGGTTTAAAAAGAATAGCGCCCTGTCCCTAGATTCCTATGTAGGGGCTCTCCGCCCACGTCGCCACACCCCCAGTAGGCACCCCCCCCCCCCGGCCTCCGGGGCCCTGGACTCGGGGATCCCCACGAGCTTGGGACCAAGAAGCTGGGAACATGGGGGATGGCGGTGGGGAATGAGGGACCCCCAGGAAATCATGTTTCTGTATCCCCTCCCCAGTAGGAAGGGTGGCTCGAGCCCTGATTCCAGATATTTAATGACAACATTCTGAGGGTCTGGGGGAGCCCACATCCCTGGCCCAGGACGACCCCAGGATACCGTGTGCGAGAGAAGGAAGATGGGTGGTCGCGTGGGCTAACCCGAGCAGACCAAAGAGGGAAGTCTTAGGGAGGGAGTGACCGGGTGGAGATCCGTAGGATTCCCCCTTTCCTACCCCGATGCGGGGGCAGACAGGTGGAGCACCCCCACACACACCGGCTCCAGTGCCCGCCCCACCCAGGACACCGGCGGCAGGTCTCCGGGCGCGGGGCCCGGGTCTCAGAACTTTGTTTGGGGTGCGGTATCTGGCTGGCTCGAACGAGGGCGGAGGGCGGGGGCCGGCGAGGCCCCGCCCACGTCCCCAGGTCAGACCCGCGGGGGGAGGGGGCAATTTCCGCTCCGCGCTTGGAGAAGCGCGGGGCGGGAGCTCGGGGGAGGGGGCGGCGGCCCCTCCCCCGCTCGTTCATGGGGAGGGGGAAGCGGATCCGCCCTGGTCCCCGCTCTCGGCTCTGGCCCAACTCAGTCCAGATCCTTGGGCTTCGCGGACCCGAGGGAGGGACCCCCACCGGGCCAGGGGCGACACGTGGGCGGTCGCACCCCTTTCGGGGCGGTGGGGGAGGGGGCGGCGCGCCGCGCGCGCTTCGGAGTCCCGGAGACGCGGCGGAGCGCGGGACTCGCACTGCACCGGCAACCCCGGGATCCCCGCATCCCCGGCCCGGGGGCGGGCGAAGCCAACGAATTTCCAGTGGCCGGGGCTGGGAATGGGCCGGGGGGTGGCGGAGAGCGCAGCCCTAGAACCCTGGAGCCCCCCACCCCCACCCCGCCTCGGCCAGCGAGCCCGAGGAAGAGGGGGGTCCGCCCGTTAGGAAGCTGGAGACCCCCTGAAGTGGGCGGGTGTTGGATCGTCCTCGGGGTCCGCGGGGGGGGGGGGCGCGCGCGCGGCGAGGGCAGGTGAGGAAGGGGGTCACTCTCCCTTTCCCTCGTCCCGACCCCATTGTCTCCGTCGCCTGCGCCCCGGGCCGGCTCGGTAACACGTGTTGACTGCTCCGCGATGAATTGAGTTGGGGTTTTTGTTGTGGTTATCGTTGACTATTTTCTTTTTTTCGTTTCCCAGAGGCGGTGAGCTCGTCACCTTTCGGCCGGAGGATGTCGCACCTTTCTGAAAGTCCGGAGTTAAAAGACCACGTCCAGCACCTTTGTCCCCTTCCCCGTGTTCCCGGCGAGCTGCACAGCCTCGGGGGCTGGGGCGTGGGGGAGGGGGAGGGCTCCCACCGGCCTCGCTCGCCGCCACCTTCACCACCCTCCCAAATCAGCGTTTTGTTCTGGCCTGCCACGTGTTTGATGGGGGGGGGGGGGTAGAATTTTTTTTTTTTTCCCTTCCCATGAAGCAACAGGAATTAAAAGACTATGTAGGGTATTAGTTGGTTACTGCCCAAGAAGGTGAGAGACGCCTGGGTGTCCCCTCCTACCCCGCCTCCGACCCTCCCTCCCTCCCCCATCTGACTCTTACAATTTTGTCAGCTCTTGACCACAAGCATAATTTTAAAATAAACCGGAGTAATGAGCTGGAAACTGCTCACCACATAGTAGGCACGCAAAACATCTTTTGAATGAAAAACGAGATAATCGGAAAGAGCAAAGACCATTCAGGAAAATTACAGTGGGGGGCGGGGGTGGAGGGAAGAGAAAAAAAAATATGTTGTCTAGAATGTGTGGATCGTTTGCCTGGGGAGGGGAAGGGACTTTTCTTGGTGATGTTTGTAGGGTTTTATTTTATTTTTTTCAAAGAGCTGAAAAAAAAAAGATGATCCTTAAAAGGCTGTTGAGGTCCTTGGCCTTTTCCTAAATGGTAGTCCCCAACCTCTTAATCTTTTCTGTTTTATTAGGGAACAAGGAAGAGGCTGACTAGGCAAAGCCAGCTCCCAAGAACGTAGAAGGCTGTTTACTTGATTTAGTTTAAATCTTCAGGTATAGATAATAATTATCTCCCTGAGGAACATACCCACCGCTCTATCTCTTCCTAAGACAAAAGCCAGTTGCAAGCCTACAAAAACTAGGTCTAGCTTTCTCCCTATGACTCCAAGATAAATTTTAAAAAGTAATCCTTGAATTCAACCTAGATTGCCTTTTTCCCATTTAGAAATATAATAGAACTCTAAATAATGAAAACCAGTCCTTTTAAAAAATAATATATAGGAAATGACAATACTGGGGAAAATAGAAATTTACTTCAGTATTTTTAAATCGTTTTAAATGATTTAATTAACAGTGTACCAATTGTTGCTCCATTGAAACTAATTCTTTTTTTTTTTAAATCAACTGTTTAACTGAATTCTAATCCTGTCCACCACCCCACCACCCCCAAGGGCTTCTGTGTGTATAATCAGCGGCTGCACAAGCTGTCCGAATACTGCTGGGTGACTGTGCCCCCACTTGAGTTTGCTTCAGTGACCCAGCGATCTTAGGCTGGGATAGAGGGAACTGAATGGTAGTTGAGGCTTAGCTCCTTTCCCTTCTGAGTGTGCCCAGCACTAAAATTAACCTCAGAGAAAGGTTATTTCTTATCAAGACTCATATTCCTAGGTTAGGGATTGGAAGGGGGGAAGCGAGGAGCACCATCTTCCTCTCCTTGTCTTGTTTGTTTTCTTTTTAGTATCAAAGACAGCTAAGAAACATTGTATTTATTTTCCTTTTTTTTCTTTCTACATTGCTTGTTTAGGGACTCCAGTAAAAAGTAAAATTTAGTTTGTGGAAATGTCAAAAATATAGCCACAGGATGATTTGTTCTTTTCTTTAATGATAATATAATTATTATACTTGCTTTTTTTTTTTTTTTTCTTGCTTTCCCTTCTCCCCCACCCCCAACTCCCAACTCCTTGATTTTTCCTAAGAGAAGTGTTTGGTCTCCTTCTGGAATTCAACTCAACCCCCCTCTGCACTTAGAAAATGTGAAAATAGACTATATTTTAAAGATAGGACCCTGGTGTCCAATGTGAGCATACAAATACATGCTGAGAGAGGAAAAAAATGCAAGAAAATAAAACAACTTTTTAAAAATTGGAAGTAGATGAGAAAAATCAATTGACAAATCAATTCCACCATTGTCATACAAAATTAGTTTTTTTAAATAAGTTTTCTCAGCATCTGTAACAGTTTATATTTTGTCAGCCTTTTATATTCTTTTATATCCCTTTAATTGTTTCACTTGCTGCTGTACTTTACCATGCTGGCTCCAAATTTTCCTAACTACCATTATTTTTATTCAGGATAATAGATTTAAATTAATTTCTAGATTTCTATGTTACATCGACTTTTTAAATTTTTTTCTCCCTTTTGTAAATAGTGCAGAAAAGATAGGACATAAATTTGGGGTATCATTTTCCCCTTCTTTTTTGGATTAACTTCTTGGAATAAGTCCCCCTAGTATATATTGAATTTAAAATCTAACCTTTGTCAATGGCTTTTCTCTTTCAAAATTTTAGCATGTTTTATAAAAGGACACAAAAAAACTCAGAAGTAGGAGGGAAATACATTAAGTAGAATTGTTTTTTAGTTTTGTGTTTTCTAATAATCAATTCTGAACTAGTTATAGTTGCATGAAATAGAGGAGGGGAAAAAAAGCCCCATTTCCTGACTTCAAAGCTTTGGGAGGAGTTTAAGGTTTTTTTGCTTGTTTGTTTGTTTGTTTGGATTTTTGTTTGTTTGGTTTTGGTTTTTGTGTTACTGCTTTTCATCCTTACTGCCTTGGGATGGTTGACTGTTCCTTCCTGCAGTTTGAAGTGTGGTTCTTTTAAATGCCTATAAACTTTGAGAAAGTGTAAATTAGTCCCAGTTTAAAGGCACATGCAACATTTTCTCCTGTCAAATAAATAAGGGTAATTATGTGTTTAGGATATCTCATAAAATGTAAGAGAACTATATCCAGAAAATGATATTCTCCTTCAAATTAGCAATCATTGAAGTGTTCGATGTGTTGCAACTTAAAAAAAAAAGTGTGTATGTGTGTGTGTGTGTGAACTAGAAGGACTCAAAAGGGGGGAAATAATCACGTTTTCTTGGGGGTCACACTGTGTGTGAGAACATAAAAACTCTCACTTTTTTTGTTTTGCCTCAGGTTTACAATGCAGAAACTTTAAGGCAAGGAAGGAAATAACTTGTTCTATCAAGTTTTTAAAGTGAATATTCCAAATTCATTTTGTTAGTAAATTAAACTGCTCTGCTCGCCCCTGGTGATAACTGTATAGAAATAGCCAAAAACATGCTTCCTACTACACTATTTTACATTTTTTGTTTTGGTCCAAAATCATTTGGTTGAAAGATAATGAACCATTTTACTTATTCCCTGCAGCACAAAATAAGAAATGGATCCCTGATTCATTTGGAGGAAAATTGTGCAAATCAAGAAAAGACAAAGGCTCTTTTAAAAAATAAAACAAATTACGAAAAGCAAGAAAGGAAAGGAAATCTATACCTAAATATCTAAGATGGAAATAGTAGTAAGCTAAATTTGTGCTTGAAATCAACCTTCTAATTATTTAAATTATTTGAATTTGCAATGTCTGTAACAATGTCAAACAGCATGAAGTTATTTTCAAGTTTTAGCTGTGTAATATCTATGCATTTTTAAGACAAAGATTTTTCAAGCTGAAAACCAAATTATTTTTTGCTTGCTTTTAAATTTTTTACTTCTGATTCATTGATTTTACTTCTATTCCTAATGAGGATTTTTTTTTCAGCATTTGCTTCAAATATCTCAGAATTCTTAAGGAAAAATGTTATTTTTTAATCTAAAATTAATACATATATTATTTCACTAGTAGATCACCAAAAAATGAAGGAATCACTAAAAGACACTTCAGTCTTTCTTTATCCTCAAATCAATTTTACAAACAAAAGGAGTCTAGTCTAAAAAACTTTTTTCCCACTGGTTGTTTGACTGTATTAGGATACAATTCTTATTGTGATTTCTGTTTTTCATGAGTTAATCTAGAGGGTTTGGATCACCCACCTCTCTCACAAACACTCCAAAATTTTTAGAAATTATGATTATGACAACTGAATTTCCACTCTGAAACACTACCTGAAAATATTTGAGCAGTGTGTCTATAAATTACTGCATGTTTGGGGACTTTTCATCTCATTTCCAAAACGTGTTTATAAGTGTATAGGAAACATATCTTAGGAGTTATTTCCAAATGGCTTTCAAATGAAGTTCCCAGTCCCATCTCTTCTCCTTCCTCTTCCTCACCGCCCCTCCCCCTGCCCCCTCCCCCCCTCCCCTCTCCCCTCTCCTCTCTCTCCTTCCTTTTGTTCCTCCATTTTTCTTCCTGCTCCCGACACTGTCAATTCCTTTCCTCCTCCCCCTTACCTTTACCCTCCTTTCCATTTTTCTTTTTTCTTTGTTGACCCTCTTCCCCCTCTTAGCATTCTTCAGCTCCTCTGCCTTGAAACTCCTTTTCTCCCTCTTTTTAATCACTATGCTTATCCCCACTTCTCTTCTTCCCTTTCCTTTCCCTCTATCCCTAACTTGTAAGTATTTCAAACTGTTGTTTTCAATGAGAGGAAAGATGCAAAGATACTTCAAGTGTTTTTTTCCACCAAAACAAGAAACTTGTTTGTTTGTTTGTTTGTTTGTTTGTTTAGGAGAAACTCAGTAATTCAGATTTCAGAGCTCCTTCACCCCTTCCCTTCCAGGATCCATTGGTGGAACAGATTACTTCTATCTGTCATTTCTCTGAGTCTCATAAGACTCCTTTTGGTTGTTAGAATTTCATGTATGGAATCCTTGAGATCAAAGATGAGGTATCCCTTAGGCAGTCTTAGCAATGCTCACAGATGTTCAACAAACATTGGGTAAATATTTTTGATAGTATCTGAGAAGAGATAGCCATTGTGACTAAATAAAATATTATGCTCAACCCTTTCTCTCTTTCTTTTTTTTTTTTTTAATAAATATGATACAATCATCAGTTCAATGATTATAAAGGGAGTCTCTGGAATTTACTTCCTTTAAGATAGTTGGTCCATAGGAATGAGCAACCAAAGGAGATGTTTTGGCTCCTTAATTCTGGGTTCATGCCAGTCTTGTGGTGTCCAGTATCAATTGCTAAATGTTCTTTTTGCCCCGTGTTTGGGTAGGCAGCTTCAGCGTCCTTAGCTCTGAAGCCCCGATCGTTGTTGGCAATTATCAGAATTACATGCCAAACCCCTTTGCCTTTCTGTTTTCTCCTCTTCTCAAACAGCCAGGTAACAGCCTCAAAGGAAAAATCCCCATGTACTTTCTGGGGAGAACTGTCTTAGGGTTCTCTTCTTGGATATGTAGGTCCCACCCCCTTTAACCATAGAAACATTTGTTACTCTTCTTATGTGGCCCAGAGTAAAAACTGGCACCTCCAAGCAGCTTTCCTTCTTGATCATTCCTAGCCCTTTGATGTAGTCACTTGCCAACCTTAGATGCTTACAGAAAGTTCTTGAGAAGGCAAACCCATTTTAACAGTGGACTAGTTTAAAATGAAAATTAGGCGAGTCATAGAAATAGAGTTTGGACTTTAAAAGAATGTAGTGAGAGAAAACATTCCTGTGGCTCTGTGGGAGAACAATGTTAAGAAAAAAGGAGGGCTGGGAATATGGCCTAGTGGCAAGAGAGCTCGCCTCATATACATGAAGCCCTGGGTTCGATTCTCCAGCACCACATATCTAGAAAACGGCCAGAAGTGGCGCTGTGGCTCAAGTGGCAGAGTGCTGGCCTTGAGCAAAAAGAAGCCAGGGACAGTGCTCAGGCCCTGAGTCCAAGCCCCAGGACTGGCCAAAAAAAAAAAATAATAATAAATAAATAAATAAATAAATAAATAAATAAATAAAATTAAAAAAGAAAAAAAGGAGATTCTTTAAAAGCAGGTCTTCATGGTACAGGTCTATAAATCCAGCACTTGGAAGGCTGAAGTAGAAGGATCAGGAAGCCAAGACTATCCTTGTCAAAGAAACAAACAAAAAAAACAAAAAAAAAACCCACAAAATTAAACAACAACAAAAAATCCTGCAAACTTTAAAATTCTGCCAAAACAAGGTATGAAAAAAATTCATTCAGCTGCCAGGCACAGATAGCACTATAACATGGGTAAATCTTCAAAATATTATGGTAAGTAAAATAAGCGACGTAGGCAACTTATATGATTTTTCTTGGCTGGTTGTGGGGCTTGAACTCAGGGCCTGGGTGCTGTTGTTAGTTCCTTTTGCGCATGGCTAGTGCCACTTTGAACCATAGTTATACTTCCACTTTTTTTTCCTGGTGGCTAATTGGAGACAAAAGTCTCACAGATTTTCCTGTCCCAGCTGGCTTCAAACCGTGATCCTCAGATCTCAGCCTCCTGAGTAGCTATGATTACAGGCATCAATCACCAGCACCTGGTTCTCACATGATTCTTAATGTTTACAGAATTTCACTTTGGATTGAAAAAAAGAATTCATGAGTTGTACAGTGAGGTGTTTGCACAACATTTCACTTAATGCCACTGAATTTTACACATCAAATGCCTAACACCAGAAATTTCATTGTGTATATTTTACCACATTTTTTAAAAGAGAAAAAAAACTAGCTTTGAAATATTTAAATAAAACTTGCACCAAAATTTGTAACTGTCAAAAACCAGTGATGACATAAATGCTCTAAATAAATATTAAAAAAAAAACAGTGTTCCAGAAGGTTTTAAAAAAAAACTTAAGCGGTTATCCAAAAAGTAAAATGCAAAATATAAGATACAGAAAAAGAGGGAGAAGGTGGGAAAGCCTTCCAAGTGCTGTGTTTATGTGATTAGAAACTGAAAACCAAAACAAAGCTAGGAGCCCACGGTTCATGCCTATAATCCTAGGTCCTCAGGCCACTAAGATGTAAAGATCGAGGTTTGAAGCCAGCCTGGAAAGTCCATGAGACTCATATCTCCAATTAAGAATAAAAAAAAAAATTGTAACTGTGGCTTATGTGGTAGAGCACTAGCTTTGAGCACAGAGGCTCAAGGATAGCATGCCCAGGTCCTGAGTTCAAGCCCCAGGACCAGGAAAAAAAATTGGTCTCAAAGACTAGAAATTAGCCCACAGTAACACATTGGTACCTGGAGAACATGTAGAAGAATCCTTTTAACAACAAAACTAGAGGCCATGCAAGGGTTTTTCACCCTGAACAGGTTCAAGGAAAGCCAGCACCACTGTGGATATTAAGGACAATGATAGCTGGCCTCAGTAATATGTGCCAATATTGGATGAACCTCAACATTGATTCACACACACACACACACACACACACACACACACACACACAGAGCATTATATACATTGTAGTTCTATTTCTATAAGACCAAAAATGCTCAAAACTAAAAAGTATTTAGCAATGTAAAGCTTTAAAGAAAACAAAGAAACTAATACAAAATTCCAGAACATGCTTAATTCCAGGAAAGCATAAGGCTTACAGAGATGGGACATACAGGACACTTCAAAGATTCAAAGATATTGGAGTTGTTCTAGCTCTTACTCTGAATGGTAGCTATGTAGGTGCTTGCCTTACTAATCAAAAAATGGTACTTGTAAGCTTTTTATTATCTGTTAAGTATAAGTATTTCATAATATAACCGATTGAAATAAAAAAAATCTGTAAACAGTGATTCCTTTTGGCTTGAAGAATATTATTCTCTCTTTCTTCCTTCTCTCCCTCTTTCCCTCCTTCTCCCTCTTTTTCTGTATCTTATATTTTGCAAGTTTGCCAAACTGAGTCTATTATATTTTAACAAAAATGGTTAAAAGGCTAAATAAATATTCAACAAAAGCATGCCAGAATACCTATATAAGACAAGTTAGAAACACTTTGAGATAATTTGTTATCCCAAGATTTGATACAAAAAAAAAATCCCCTTCCAAAGCTAGGCACTAGTGGCTCACACCTGTAATTCTACTGAATCAGGAGGCTGAGATCTGAAGATCTTAATTTGAAACTAATCTGAGCAAGAAAGTCCATGAAACTCTTATCTCTAATCAAGCACCAGAAAGTTGGAAGGGGATCTGCGGCTCAAGTGGAAAAACACTAGGCTTGAACAAAAATGATCAGGGACAGTGCCAGGCCTGGGGTTCAAGACCTGGACCAGCACAAAACAAACAATAAAATTCCTTTTCCATTAGCAACCAGTGTTGAGGGTTAACAACAATTCACCTTGACCTATCATGGATGTGGCTTGACTTTAGCTAAAGGTCTAGTTAATTATGTATGTATTCATAATAAATTGAGGCAGTATGTGCTGAAACTTAGGGCCATCATGACCAACAAGAAGAAATGAGCACTGAGATTCATACCTAGCCATGGTCTGTCCTGGATCCTGCAGACACATTGCTCCTTTCAACTCCCAAGCTAGAGAGGTGCGATTTGCATTCCCCTAGAATGTAAATTCTCTAGAAGTGAAGCCTGCTTCTCCCTGATCTACTGCAGGGCAGGATTCATATTGCTTCCTTTCTCTACTTAAGTGGTTTCCATTATTTTCATCCCCCACCCCCATCCCACCTCCTTTATTATTTCTTTATGAGACCAGAGTCTTATTTTTTTGTATGTGTGTGCCAGTCTTAGGGCTTCAGCTAAGGAGCTGGATACTGTCACTGAGTTCCTTTTGCTCAAGGCTAGTGTCCTTCCACTTCTGACTTTTTTTGGTGTTTAACTGCAGATAAGTCTCACAGACTTTCCTGCCCAGGATGGCTTTGAACCTCAATCCTCAGATCTCATCCTCCTGAATAGCCAGGATTACAAGTGTGAACCACCAGAACCTGGCTTTTGCCCCCCCCACCCCACCCCATCAGTCATGGAGCTTGATCTCTGAGCCTGGGCACTGTCCCTGAGCTCTTCAGCTCAAGGCTAGCACTCTACCACTTTGAGCCACAGCACCACTTCTGGTTTTCTGGTGGTTAATTGAAGATAAGAGTTTCACAGATTTTCCTGCCCAGGCTGGCTTCGAATCAGGATCCTCAGAGCTCAGCTTCCTGAGGAGCTAGGATTATGGGCTTAAACATCTCCCCCCCACCGCCCCCGCCCCCACCCCGTGTCCGACTCTGGCTTATTTATTTTGTATCTAAATTTATTTTTGTGCTGGTCCTGGGACTTGAAATCAGGGCCTGGGTACTGTCCCTGAACTGTTGTGCCTCAGATTAGCATTCTACCACTTGAGCAACAGCTGTATTTACAACTTATTGCTCATTATCATGAATTTGTAACTAATCTTTGAACCATGATGTACTTTTTTTTTTTTAAGTTTCTTGAAGATCCTTCTTGAAAGTACCTATCTTGACCTAAATGGTGTTGGCTGATGGTGTTGGGACCCTATGATGGTTGCATGTGACCGGCGAGGAAAGCAGGAGAAGGTAGCTGTAAGCATCTGGGTGACTGGCTGACTCATTTCAGGCATCTTGTCACTTCTGGCCTCCTGCTCTGCAGGAGATAAAAGAGAGATCAGAGGGAAGTGGGATCTCACTGGCTTTCTGAGTCAACCAGTGAGCTTGGAGACCAGAGAACTTCAAAAGCGGAGTCCACTTCAGGGAGGCTGGGGCCAGCTGAGTCAGCCAGGCCTGGAATGTCTGCAGGGCCTTGGGGGAAGGCAGTGCGAGTGAGTCACAGGAGGTGGGGGGGATGCTGGAAGAACCAGCAAACCCTGAACGTTCTTCAGTTGGCTCCAGTTCTCATTCCTGAGCCGAGACTAAGAATACAGGAAGAGCTTGGAAGTGGGAGCCTGGGTTCTGTGGTCAAAATACCACTTATCACCCTTCTGTCCCCATTTTATTCCATGACTCCCAAACCAAATGAGCTCCCTCCCTGCCAGGGTTAGGGGCCTACTGAGGTTGTCTCCTATCTCATCCTGTGTTCTCTCTGACCCCACACATCCTGGAAACGCTCTTGCTGCAGAACAGACCAAGGTGGGGGAGCCCTACTCCTTCCTGAGCTATACCCTCCCTAACCCACCTTCAAGCCACACAGGTCTGGGCACAGTAGGGCACTGTGTCTGTTAGTATGGCTGCAAAGGCTAGGATGTCGGGTAGATTTATTGAACCCTTTTGGTCAAGTCCAGCAGGCTGGGCTGAAGTGTAGCTCAGTGGTAAAGAACATGCTTAACATTCAGAAGGTCTGATCTCCAACACCACACACCACACACGCATGTGCACTCACTCACCCACACATGCCTTTCTGATCACCAGTCATCTATACTATAAAACTCCCAAGGTCATCTTTTCTACTCTCCTGCCTCCCAGCATGCCCTGTGGGTCTTGTGGGTACTACATGGGAGTTACAAGTCTCTGATCTTCTCTGGGCCTGTCCACATCACACTGCATGTGGCTCCCGGGAAGTGTGGAGCTTGCAGACTTAAGCAGGAGCTCTGGCAACCCTCCCCCACTACCATGCCCCTGCCAGGGGCCAGGCCACATCCTCTTGCCTGTCCAGGTTAGGGCAAAAACCCCACTTCACATCAAAGGGAGACTTAACTTGGGGGGAGGAGGTGGTTGCAGAGGCACCATTGGCCTTCAAAGCTGCCTACCTACCCCCAAGTGCAGAGGACCAGATGGGCCTCAGCTGTTGTACCCCGCCACAGAATTCTCCTCCTCCTCACCCTTCTCCTCCCTCTCCTCCTCCTCCTCACTTCTTTTTCCTCTCTTTACTTTTTTTTTTTGGCCATTCCTGGGGCTTGAGCTCAGGGCCACTGTCTCTGAGCCTCTCTATGCTCAAGGCTAGCACTCTACCACTTGAACCACAGCACCACTTCTGGCCTTTTCTGGTTTATGGGGTACTGAGGAATTGAATTCAGAGCTTCATGCATGTTAAGCAAGCACTCTGCCACTAAGCCACATTCTCAGCCCTCTCCTTACTTTCTTATACTTACTGATAATAAGTCTTCATATTTGCTAGGCAAGTCTTGCACCACCAGAATCAGCTCCCTAGTCTTGATTTTTGCTGGTATTTTTGAGATAATGTCTTGCTTTCCACCTGGGTATGCTCCTGAGCCAGGACCCTTCCTAATTTAGGCTTTCAGTCATTGTGGGAATGACAGAGGTGTGACACACTTTGTCCCGCTTCTCTTCATAGAAATGGAGTCTTATGGGGGGAGGTGGGGAGGGAATGAAGGAGGAGGTAACAAGTTGAACAAGAAATGTACTCACTGCCTTACATATGAAACTGTAACCCCTCTGTACTTCACTTTGACAATAAAGAAAAAAAAAGAAATGGAATCTTACAGGCCTTTTTAAGTCATTGGTGTGGGGCTAATTTGTGTGTATGTGTGTGTGTGTGAGAGAGAGAGAGAGACCGAGAGAGAGAGAGAGAGAGAGAGAGAGAGAGAGAGAGAGAGAGAGAGAGAGAGAGGATCACTAGTAGCCTAAGCTGAACTAGAACTTGCTATGAAACCCAAGTTGGTCTTGAATTCACAATCCTCTTGCCTCAGAGTACCAAGTGCTGGGATTAAAGATATGCACCACCAGAAACAACTTCTTCTTTTCCTCTCCTCCTCCTCCTCCTCCTCCTCCTCCTCCTCCTCCTCCTCCTCCTCCTCCTCCTCCTCCTCCTCCTCCTCCTCCTCCTCCTCTTCCTCCTTCTCCTTCTCCTCCTCCTCCTCCTTCCTTTTTGACTCTGTTTTGAAAGGAGACTTGGTGATGGAGGTCCCAGGAAAATTGTTCACTTTCTTGGATACCCTCTGCCTTCAAGCAGGAGCAGCCAGGTTTGGACACAAACCCTTCAGAGCCCATTATCTATGTTGCTTAGCAGGAAACAGCTCTGCAGTCCCTGGAGATGGAATCCAGGGCGATGTCCAATTTCCGCTCCGTGGCAGCTGGGAGCTGGGAGTGTGGAGTGCTCACGTGGAGAGAGGATTTTCTCAAAGGTGAGCAATGAGTGAGTAGGCAGCTTAGGTTCCTAGGAGGCAGAGGTAAGCAGCCTTCCTTGTGCAGGAGGCCTCTCAGCCCACACAGGCACTTAACTTCACACTGGGTCTGCTCCAGGCCCGTGAGCCCACCTGGAATGCAAAGTGGCCTTGATTAGCTAATAGGCAGAGCGAGAGCTTGGCCATTTATGAGTCCAATGACCAGGAAGGAAGCCTTGGGAGTCTGCCAAAAATACAGCCTGCACCCTGCCCTTCTACACTGACAGCTCTGTGGACAGAGCCATGTCCTAAGTACTTGGACAGAGACAGGAAGGATCCAAGGGGCACACACTGACACCCAGGAAGACTCACTATATGAGAGGACACTGTGTCTTCTTGTCATACACTGTGACAAGCATGCGCAGTGTGACATCAAGGTTCCCCACATTGATGAAGGCTGATGACAGACTCTAGGAGAGTAGGCGTTTGAGGAGAAGGCATGTGTCCGATGTCTTTACAGACACAGGTACTGGACCTTCCTGGAAGAAGGGATGTGTCCTACTTCCCTGCTCTGTGGTGGCCCTAAGCTGACAGTGTGTGTTCTCAGTTGACCTAAGCCATCACTAGGAAATCTCCCCATTCTCCCCATGTCTTCTGGGACATTCTCCTGCTTAGCACCATCACAGTGACCAAACCATGGGCCACTTTGCAGAGCTGGGGTTCAGATAAATTAGGGACGTTCCTCTTCTCCCGAAGTTAACCAATTGTTGCTTTATGGAAGGGGCCGCTGCCCCACCAGGCATTGCCACCAATTATCCATGAAGCTAACCCTTTACCACTGAGACTCTCCGACTAGAAGTAGGCAGACACCTATGGGTCCTATACCTAAAAAGAGGTGGGAAAAAGAAAAGGGGGGATTAGGGTACCCTGCCAACGGGCGGGCTGGCCCCAGATAGCAGCTAAAGATATCCAAATGTTAATCACCAATTAGCTCAGCCTCGGTGGAAAGAGTAAACTTCATTATGTGTGAAATGGACTTAATGTGGCAGGAGCTGTAGGCTTAATTTCTTGAGATAAGATGCTTTTAGGCTAATCAGTGGGTCTATGAGGCCTGGATATAAAGGAGCAGGGACAGGCTTTCTTGAGATAGGCTCCCAAGAGCTGGCAAGCAGGAGGAAGGAACCCCATCCTGCCCTTCAGGAACTCAGAACACTAGTCTGGTAAGAGAAAGGCTGGTCCAGGTGGCTGGAATGACTAGGGAGGGAGGGAGGTGAATCTGGGTAGCTTGAGACACTCGACTCTCTGGCATCTTCTGTGGATGAAGGTGGAAGGTGGTTCTGAAGGTTCTTTAGGAAGAACAGCCTTGCAAACACATGACTCACAGTCTAATTCTGATCTTCATGGATTGGGAGGAAGACTCCTTATTGTTCTTAATTTCTATTGAAGACTGACATAGATCAAGCCCCCATAAGAAAAATACAGGTCAGACTTTAGGAAGGACTTTCTTGAGTTAAGCCTGAGAAGGGGAAGAATAGAATGGTTCCGGTTTTCTTGCTTGCTTTTTTTCCTGTCAGTCCTGGGGCCTGAACTCAGGGCCTGGGTGCTGTTCCTGAGCTTTATCCCTCAGGACTAGCCCTCCACCACTTTGAGCCACAGTGCCACATCTGGTTTTCTGGTAGTTAATTGAAGAGTTTCATAGACTTTGGTGCCTGTCCTGGCTTTGAATCGCAATCCTCAGATCTCAGCCTCCTTAGTAGCTAGGATTATAGGCATGAGCCACCACCACCTCACTCTTTTTTTTTTTTTTTGCCAGTCCTGGGGCTTGGACTCTGGGCCTGAGCACTGTCCCTGGCTTCTTTTTGCTCAAGGCTAGCACTCTGCCACTTGAGCCACAGCGCCACTTTTGGCCTTTTCTATGTATGTGGTGCTGAGGAATCTAACCTAGAGCTTCATGTATATGAGGCATGCACTCTTGCCACTAGGACATATTCTCAGCCACCCTTTTCTTTTCTTTCTTTCCTTTTTCTTTTTTTTTCCCTTCCAGTCCTGGGGGCTTGAACTCAAGGCCTGGGCTCTGTCCCTGAGCTGCTTTTGCTCAAAGCTAGAATTCTTTTTTTTTTTTTGCCAGTCCTGGACCTTGGACTCAAGGCCTGAGCACTGTCCCTGGCTTTTTTTTGCTCAAGGCTAGCACTCTGCCACTTGAGCCACAGCACCACTTCTGGCCATTTTCTATATATGTGGTGCTGGGGAATCGAACCCAGGGCTTCATGTATACGAGGCAAGCTCTCTTGCCACTAGGCCATATTCCCAGCCCCTCAAAGCTAGAATTCTACCACTTGAGCCATAGTACCATTTCCAACTTTTTCTTTTTACATGGTACTGAGGAATAGAACCCAGGGCTTTCATGCATGCTAGGCAAGCACTCTACCACTAAGCCACATTTCCAGCTCCTTTCATTTTTTTGAGGTAGGGTCTTGCATAGCCCAGGCTGGCTTCAAATAAACCATCCTCAAGCCTCACCCTCCTAAGTGCTGAGATTGTGGATCTGCATGTCCAGCTCCTGCAGGTAGATCTCATGGAGGGAAAGAGAGTTACAATAATTACAGCCCAATGAAAAGGAGGAAGGCTGGCTGCTACAAACTAGACCCAGAAAAGAGGAGTGTCCAGCATAGACCTTTACTGCTTTATGTCTCCCCTATCACCAACCTCACAACCAACTCAGAATCTATTTAAAATGAAACAAGGGATAAGGCAAGTTCCCCTCTTGGTCAGGCTTAGGTCCCTTATAGTCAACATGTTTAGTGCCCAGTGTCCCCCACCTGTCACTGCCTCCTAGAACCCATCTTCCCCGGCTATCAGCTCCAGCTCAGGCCTCAGCATTGCACAGCCTCCTGGATTCCCTTGCCATAGAGCTGCCCCTCATTTGGGTCCCTTTTTCTCTCAGCTCAGGAAATAAGCTGTGGAAGATGCTGGCTGCAAGGACCTGCTCTCTGCTGCTGGTGCTTCTGTTCCTGGCAGTGGGCCTGGGAGAGGAGGAAAAGGCTCAGTCCAGGTAAGGATATGGGAAAGCAGGGGCTAGGGGATGAGCTGGTTCAGGGGCAGGGAAGGGGGGAGAGGAATTGAAAAAGTGATGAACCCTAGACTAGACTACGAGTAAAGAAGTTAAAGATAGGCACTAGTGGCACATATCTTATAATCCTAGCTACTCAGGAGGCTGAGATCCAGGGATTGCAGTTCAAAGTTAGCCTGGGCAGGAAAGTCCATGAGGCTCTTATCTCCAATTAGCCACCAGAAAACCAGAAGTGGTGTTGTGGTTCAAAGTGGTGAAGCACTGATCTCAAGTGAAAAAGCTCAAGGACAGTGACCAGTCTTCAAGATCAAGCCCCATGACTGACCAAAAAAAAAAAAAAAAAAAAAGTAGTTGTTGGGAAGAAAAGCCAGCTACAGCTAGCCACTGAACATAGTGACAGAGCATTTTTCTTTTTCTTTTGTTGGTCATGGGGCTTGAACTTAGGGCCTGGGTGCTGTCCCTGAGCCTGTTTGCTCAAGACTAATGCTCTACCACTTTGAGTCAGCTCCACTTATGGTTTTCTGGTGGTCAATTGGAGATGAGGTTCATGGACTTTCCTGCCTCGGATGGCTTGGAACTGTGATCCTTGGATCTCAGCCTCCAGAGTTGCTGGGGATATAGGCATGAACCACCAGCATCTGACTGAGAATCAGAGTATTTCTAAGGTGCTACTGTTTCAGTGGTAGACACTGGTTAGATCTGTGACTGGACTTTTCAGTGGCTGAGTTGCACAAGGAAGATAGTAGCATCTCCCTTCCTAGTGGAAGTTCTAACTATTCACTAATGTATGCCTCTCCTGAGCACGGGAAGTAGGGATTCATAAGATGATCTACATTCATTCATAGGATGATCTACAAACACCTGTCTTTAGAGAGCACACAGACCAGTCTCAAGTACTGTGAGCAGAGCAGACACTGTGGGTAAAGATAGCAGGGGCTCGTCTGGTGTGTCCAGGGACCAAGTCCAGGAACTTGTCTCAGTAAAGCTGATCTTCTCAGATTCAAGGACAGTCCAGTTTTGGCACAAGTAAAGTTTTAAGTGGGCAGGATAGCTGTCAAAAAAACCCAAACACCACAAGGAGGCTGGGAATGTGGCCTAGTGGGTAGAGTGCTTGCCTAGCATGCATGAAGCCCTGGGTTTGATTTCTTAGTACCATGTACACAGAAAAAGACAGAAGTGATGCTGTGACCCAAGTGGTAGAGTGCTAACCTTGAGCAAAAAAACAACTCAGGGAGAGTGCCCAGACCCTGAGTTCAGGCCCCAGGCCTGGCAAAAAGAAAGAAGAAAGTGTCAGCACTTTGTGTACATTAAGAACCTACACTTAGAACTGGGAGTTGGTGGCTCACATCTTTAATCCTAGTTACTCGAGGGGCTGAGATATAAAGATAGCATTTCAAAGCCATCCAAGTAGAAAAATCTGGGAGAGGGCTGGGAATATGGCTTAGTAGTAGAGTAGCTGCCTAGCATGCATGAGGCCCTGGGCTTGACTCCTCAGTACCAAACAGAAAAAGCCCAAAGTGGTATAGTGGCTCAAGTGGTAGAGTGCTAGCCTTGAGCAAAAGAAGCTCAGGGACAGTGCCCAGGCCCTGAGTTCAAGCCCCAGGACCAGCAAGAAGAAAATAAAAATCTGGGAGATACTCATTTCCAATTAACTAGCAAAAAGCCAGAGATGGTGGTATGGCTCATGATACAGAACCAACCTTGAGGTAAAAAGCCAAGTTCAGATCCCAGCACACACACACACACACACACACACACACACGGATGATAAGACCCACCTCTCATGGAAGTTGGGAGGATGCAATGGTTTCCTATGTAAGGCTTATAGGGTTGCCAGTCGTAGTAAATGTTTTTCTGAGCTCAGTATTATAGTATTTTTATTATTAACTTGAGATGGCCTAGCTATGTAGTCCAGACTGGCCTTGAATTAATGATCCTCTTGCTTTAGCTTCTCGTGTCAGGATTACAGTGTGCCCTTCCACATTGGCCTCTGAGTTCACTATTATCTTTTTTTGCCAGTCCTGGGTCTTAAACTCAGGGGCTGAGCACTGTCCCTGGCTTTTTCTTACTCAAGACTAGCACTCTGCCACTTGAGCCACAGCACCACTTCTGGCCATTTTCTACATATGTGGTGCTGAGGAATTGAACCCAGGGCTTCATGTATACGCGGCAAGCACTCTTGCCACTAGGCCATATTTCCAGCCCCTGTTATTATTTCTACTGAATGTGAATTAAGAGCTGAATCAGGAAAGGGCAGGAAGAGAGGGAGAAAGCAAGGCACTGTGCCGATTTTTATTTTTATTTATTTATATTTTTGCAGGCCTGGGGCTTGGGATTCAGGGCCTGAGCACTGTCCCTGGCTTCTTTTTGCTCAAGGCTAGCACTCTGCCACTTGAGCCACAGCACCACTTCTGGCTTTTTTTGTGTATGTGAGTCTGAGGAATTGAACCCAGGGCTTCATGCATGCTACACAAGCACTCTCCCGCTAAGCCACATTCCCAGCCTCTATGCCATCTTTTGGGATGAACACCGTATGTCTTTGTCCAGAATCCAGAATCACACCCAACCACAGAGACATATACACATATGGATGTGGGAAGTGGCCTCTTGAGCTGAGGATGAAGTTCCGGGGGGTGGGGGTGGGTGTCAGTGGAGAGACAGGTTGTCTGGAAATGACCTTGAGAACCTGATGGCTCACATTCAGATGTGTGCCTTCTGTTAGGGATGATTATTTCCTCAACATTGTCATTTCCCCCATTTTCTGTCCCTTCTGCCATCCTGGTGTCTATCACTCCTCAGATCTCATGCTAAATTTGGTGGCTCCCGAGGCCCAAGGTATGCGGAAGGGACTTTCATCAGTGACTACAGTATCACCATGGACAAGATCCGCCAGCAGGACTTTGTGAACTGGCTGCTGGCCCAGAAGGGGAGGAAGAATGAGTGAGTGACTTTGTGTAGTCCCTCCCACCGCATATACCCATCTCTCCTCCATTCAGGCCAGTTCACCAAATGTGGCCAAGAGGGCCATGTGTGTGCAACTTTCAGTGGCACCTTCTATGTGTGGATGTGGCTGGGACCGATGGAGCAGCAATCCAGTCTGGGGGTGGGATGAGGGCTATTCTCCTCTCCTTTACTTCTAAGAAGAGGATCAGGAAATTGAGTCCAGAGGGCAATTTCTAGAGGGCTGGGGATGAAGGCAGCAAGTGCCACGCTGCTTCATGTGCCTGTCTGGCAGTGGCCACTCCACCCTTTGGAAACAACTTGTCCCCGGACTCTCCTTTCTTCCTCCCCAAGTCTCATGTTTTGCCCTTACTGTGTGGACAGCCTGAGCGGCTGGCTCAGCAATGGAAGGGTAAGTGGAGAAAGAGGTGCCGTAGCTCCTAGGGGGTAGGTACTGGAAAATTCAAGTATCTCCCCCACCTACTCTCAAGTTTTCCCCTTACCAGCTGGAAACACAACATTACCCAGAGGGAGGCCCAAGCCCTGGGGCTAGCCAGGCGATCTCAGAGGAATGAGGAGGCCACCGGGGAGCAGCAGAGGTGAGTCCCACAGGGAAAGGTAGGAGAGTCTCCAGCTCCCCCTCCAAACTGCAAGGTAGGGCAGGCACCTGGCATGTGCATCCTTTTCTTCTCGCAGTTCAGAGGGGGGTCTCCATGAACAAACTCCTGGCGTCACCCCAAGGTCTCATGGAGGGCATGGGGAAGGGTCTCTAAGATCCCATGACTTAGTGCACAAGTGGATTTATTGAGTCAGGGCTGGGCGGGGAAGGAGACCTCAGAATCGGGACTGCATAGGAATTAGGGTTCTCTAATGCTACCCCTCTCATATCAGCTACCCTTCTCTGAGGGAGGGAGGGATGTGTGGCATAGATTGTTCCAAGTAGATGTCTTCCACGTTCCCTCTGGGGTCTTTGGAATGTAGTCTGGGAACCTTTTACAGGTGAGTGGGTGGCCTCTCAGCAGAACCTTGTCTAGTTTTTGCCTGTACTGAAGTTGTCAGAGCTAGGTGGGGCAGGCCAAAAGCCAGACTTAAGCTCTGAGAGTCCAGACAACTGAGAAGCAGCTGTGCTGGCTTCTTTCCCCAGCGGCTGGCCCCTTGGTGCCCAAGCACTCAGAGAGAGTGAAACAGGCCCCTTCAGGCTGTCTCCTTTTCAGCTCCCTGCCCAAGGACTTCAGTAGTGAAGATGTGATGAAGGAGCTACTGATTCAAGAGCTGCTGGCCTGGATGGTGGACCAGACGGAACTCTGCAGCCTCAGGTCGGGGAGTGTGTGGGTTTGAGCATGTCAAGCAATAGGTAGGAGCTTCAGCTCTGGGTCACATACTCTTGGAGGGGAAAGGGGAAAAATGGAGGGAAGGAAGGAGAGGAGGGAAAGAGAGAGTGAAAGAGAGAGAGAGGGAGAGAGAGAGAGAGAGGCTGGAGATAAAAAAAAAACTCAGAGCCCTTTGCATGCTAGGCAAGCACTCTACCACTGAGCTATATCCACCTCTAGCCCAAATCCACACTGGCACATTACCTTTTCTGAACCCCAAATGTTTCATTAAAATCAAAGTTATTGAAATCATTTCATGGAGGGATGAGATATAGTTCAGTGGTAGGGCACTAAGTCTAGTATTCACAAGGCCTTGGTTTCTTACCAGTTTCTTACCCAGCACTGAAAAAAAAAAGTGGTATTGTGATTTTTTTTTTACTTTTTAACTTTTTTTTTTGTCTTTTCTCTTGATATTGGGGATAGAACCCAGGAGGTCGCACTTGCTAGGCAAGCACTTTGCCACTGAGCCATATCTCAGCCTGTGTAGTGAGGTTTAAATAACATTCCATGTGCCAGTGGCTCACTCTTGTTACTCTAGGTATTTAGGAGTCTGAGACATGGAGGATGGTGATGTGAAGCCTACAGAAAAGTCCATGAGACTCCATCTCCAACTAACCAGAAAAAAGCTTGACTGGGGGTGTGGCTCAAGTGGTAGAGCATCAACTAGGAGTGAAAAAGTCCACTACTACCTTGAGGTCCAGAGTTCAAGCCCCAGTACTAGCACAATCAAATAATACAAGCAAAGGGCTAAGGGCCATATCTGAGAAGTAATAAATGCTCAGAGTAGAACAGCAGCAGCAGCTGTACTGGGCTTTCCTTCTCAACTTCATGTGGGAGAGGTGCTGCTCTCTCGTCCGGACCTTGCTGCCCATCTCATTTTCAGCTTTCCCCATGTGTGGACCCTTCTCAGTGATGGGAGCCCTTGTAGCAGGAGGCATGTTGTCCTGTTCTGTAGCCACTGCCAGTCTCAATGCTCACTGGCTACAAAATCCTCAGTCTATATGCTCTGTCCAGAGCAAGGGGCTAAATACTATGGAGAAGACTATACTTGACGGTGAGATGACATCCACCCAACATGCACACGCCAATCCGTATCTAGATTTTGATACTAGGAGCTGAGGAGGGATGAAGGGAGCAAATCTGGACAAGTCACTAAAGAGAGAAGGAAGCTGGGCACTGGTGCCTCATGTCTATAATCCTAGCTACTCAGAAGCTGAGATCCAAGGATCAATTAGGGTTTGAAGTCAGCCCAGGCAGCAAAGTCTGTGAGGCTCTTATAGTCAACTAACCACCAGAAAACTGGAAGTGGTACTATGGCTCAAAGTGGTAGAGCGCTAGCCTTGAGCAAAAAAGTTCAGGGACAAGCTGGGGGGCTGGTGTCTCACAGTTCAAAGCCAGACCGGGAAATTATTGACAATTAACCACTCAAAAACTGGAAGTGGCACTGTGATTGAGCATAAAGAGGCTTAGGGACAGTACCCAGGCCCCGAGCTCAAGCCCCAAAATGAACAAAAACAACAACAAAGCAGAGAGGGGGGAGGAATGTGACAACACCTATAGAGAAAGAGAGATGAGAAAATCTGCATAGGAAGGTTGGAAACTATCCCTCTACCTTTATGAATTCTGACTTTTTATTATTAAAAAGGCACTTGGTACTGGGCCGAGTGGCACACACCTGTAATCTAGCTGCTTAGCAATAAGGTGCTGTGCCTATCTGCTATCTTGCCTACAGGGAAGCATATGTAGGATTCTTTAAGGCACAGGGCAAAAATGTGAGACCTCACAGACCCTATCTGAAAAAATCACTAAAGCAAAAAGTCCTGGGGCTCAAGTGGTAGAGTACCTACCAGTATCATTAGAAACAGAAGTTTGTGGGCAGGGAGGGGGGAATGAGGGAGGAGGTAACAAACAGTACAAGAAATGTATCCAATGCCTAACATATGAAAGTGCAACCTCTCTGTACCTCAGTTTGACAATAAAAATTTAACAACAACAAAAAAGTTTGTGGGCAGGAGGCATAATTCTGGCTGGGTGCCAGGATAAACTTGCTTCACTAAGTTTAAACTGAAATGACCCTTCTCTCCAACCTTCTTTTTCTGTCTCTTCTCTCCTAGGTCTCAGTGACTCAACCAACCCAGAGCAGGACTGGTCTCTGCCCTTCACATACTCAGTTCCTGCTTCCTCCCTTCTCTGGTCTCCAAGAAGCCAAACCAATAAAGCCTGAGCTGAGATAAATCATTGTGTTCATGTGAAAACTTAATTCTAACACCAGCTGAGTACTAACAGGATACATTTGTGGGTTTCTACATGCCACTGTGCCTTCCAATAAAAAAAAAAAAAAGATGTCATTCCTTTGTCTATTCTTTTTTTTTTTTTTTTGGCCAGTCCTGGGGCTTGGACTCTGGGCCTGAGGACTGTCCCTGGCTTCTTCTTGCTCAAGGCTAGCACTCTGCCACTTGAGCCACAGCACCACTTCTGGCCATTTTCTATATATGTGGTGCTGGGGAATCGAACCCAGGGCCTCATGTATATGAGGCAGGCACTCTTGCCACTAGGCCATTTCCCCAGCCCCCCTTTGTCTATTCTTTCTACAAACACTTACTGGAAACTTCACATAGGCAAGGACCATGCTAAACATTGTGTGTAGCAAAGGAGGAGATAGACACAAGGCATGTTTCTCAGGAGCTCAAAATTTAGCCATAAGTTGGGTGTCAGTGGCTCATGCCTGTTATCCTAGGAGGCTGAGATCTGAGGATTGTGGTTTGAAGCCAGTGGGCAGGAAAGTCCATAAGACTCTAACCTCCAACAAATTGCACCCAAAAACCTGGAAGTGGAGCCAGGTGCCAGTGGTCACACTTGTAATCCTAGTTACTGACTGGGATTTGATGATTGCGGTTTGAAGCCAGCCCAGGCAGGAAAGTCTGTGAGACTCTTAGCTCCAATAAACTATTCAGAAAAAGCTGGTAGGGGCACTGTGGCTCAAAGTGGTAGAGTGCTAGCCTTGAGAAAAAGTAGCTCAGGGACAGTGCCCATGCCGGGTTCAAGACCCAGGACCAGCCGCCCCCCCCCCCCCCGCCCCAAAAAAAGGCTGGAAGTGGGACTGTGACTCAATTGGTAGAGTGCTAGCCTTGGCGCGCGCGCACACACACACACACACACACACACACACACAGAATTAGCCACAGACATAGGTCACAATGTGTTTTGTTTTTCTTTTGAGAAGATGTGTTACTCTATTATCTGGGCTGCCCTAAAACTCCAGGCTCAAGTGATCTACCTCCCAAAGCCTCTTGAGTAGCTGGGACCCCCAAAAGCCTTCATTTTAACATACAAACACAATTTCTTTCTTTCTTTTTTTCTTTCTTTCTTTTTGTACTGGTACTGGTACTGGTACTTGGTCAGGGCCTAGGTGCTTTCGACTTAGCTGTTTTCACTCAAGGCTGGTGCTCTACCATATGAGTCACTTCTTCACTTCTGGCTTTTTGGTGGTTAATTGGGAGATAAAGAGTCTCACAGACTTTCCTGCCTGGGCTGGCTTTGAACTGCAATCTTCCAGTCTCAGCCTCCTGGGTAACTAGGATTACAGGCTTGAGTCAGGAGCACCTGGCTATAATCTATCTATCTATCTAATCACACAGCACTCAATTATATGAAGAAGACTACAAAGCTATGAGAGGATGAAGATGCCTTCTCCAGATGAAGTATAGTAAGAAAATAGCAATTAAGCTGAGTGAGATTTGAGGGACAAAATAGTCCTTCAAGCAAAGGAAGGCTTAATATTTAGCCAGTATTCCTATTATACAGCAAAAAGCGCAACTGAGTGAACAGGTTATGGGAAGGTGGGCAGGGCCCAGCCTCATTAAATTTGCGCTGTAGCCTCAGTGCAAGCTGAAAGTTCTGGAAGGATTTTTTTTTTCTTTTGCCAGTCCTAGGGCTTGAACTCAGGGCCTGAGCACTGTTCCTGGCTTCTTTTTGCTCACCGCTAGCACTCTGCCACTTGAGCCACAGCGCCACTTCTGGCTTTTATCTATATATGTGGTGCTGAGGAATCAAACCCAGGGCTTCATGTATATGAGGCCGAGGTGAGCACTCTTGCCACTAGGCCATATTCCCAGCCCACTGGAAGGATTTTAAGCAGAGCTTGTCTGAGAATGTATGTGCACTCCAGAACAATGGCTTTGAAGACAGAGACCTACTGAGATGAATGGGAAGGAGTGGAAGACCATTTCCCAGGCTCTTGCAGAATTTCCAGAGAGATGAGGGTAACATGGACTGGTGGTAGGAATAAGGATAAGGAAGTGGGCAAACTGTCCTAAAGTCATCTTTTTATCACCCTTCCCCACTGCAGTCAGCTGCCCTTTCCCAATGCTCTCCACTCACAAAAGGCAGGCCTCTTGTTTTTCTTTTGACTTGAGTTTTCTGCCCGGAATGCAGTCTTCTCTTAATTTAGTCACATTTTAGCATTTCTAGAGTTAATCACAGCAAGTCCCAGATACTCCATAGGTTTTTCAGGCTGGGCAAGTTACTTTTTTTTTTTTTGCCAGTCCTGGGGCTTGAACTCAGGGCCTGAGCACTGTCCCTGGCTTCTTTTTTGCTCAAGGCTAGCACTCTGCCACTTGAGCCACAGTGCCACTTCTGGCTTTTTCTATATATGTGGTGCTGAGGAATCAAACCCAGGGCTTCATGTGTACGAGGAAAGCACTTTACCACTAGGCCACATTCCCAGCCTGGCAAGTTACTTTTGTGTGTGTGGGTGGGAGTATGCCAGTCCTAGGGCTTGAACTCAGGGCCCAGGTGCTGTCCCTGAGCTTTTTTGCTCAAGGCTAGTGATCTACCACTAGAGCCACAGCTCTACTTCTAGCTTTTGGGCAGTTAATTGGAGATAAGAGTCTCATGGATTTCTTGCCAAGGCTGGCTTCGAACTGTGATCCTCAGATCTCAGTCTCCTGAGAAGGTAGGATTACAGGTGTGAACTAGTGGTACTTAGCTCATCACCAACACAATAAAGCAACAGCAACACCAACAACAAAGTACTTACCTCATGGTGTGGAAAATAATATTCAGGTAATGTGTATATGTCTTTTTTTTGGCCGTCCTGCGGCTTGAACTCAGGGCCTGAGCACTGTCCCTGAGCTTCTTTTACTCAAGAATAGCACTCTACCACTTGAGCCACAGTGCTACTTCCGGCTTTTTCTGTTTATGAGGTACTGAGGAATTGCATGCTAGGCAAGCACTCTACCACTGAGCCATATTCCCAGCCCTTGCTGAGGAGTTTTGTGGGTTTTTTTTTGTTGTTGTTGTTGCCAGTCCTGGGCCTTGGACTCAGGGCCTGAGCACTGTCCATGGCTTCTTTTTGCTCAAGGCTAGCACTCTGCCACTTGAGCCACAGCGCCACTTCTGGCCGCTTTCTGTATATGAGGTGCTGGAGAACTGAACCCAGGGCCTCATGTATATGAGGCAAGCACTCTTGCCATTAGGCCATATTCCCAGCCCTGCTGAGTTTTGTCCATGGAGTTATGATTATAAACTTTCATGAAGGACTTTATCTCTGACCTCTTGGTGATTTTGTTCTTCCCCACTGTGGCTGTCATTCTGTGGGGATAGAGGTCAAGTGATGGTGCCACCATCAATGTTCTTCCTGATGATGGCTTTCAAAAGAGCTCAGAGACATCATCCAGTCCGATTTCAAGCTCCAGAACTAGTGTGCGCGTGCGCGCACACACACACACACACACAGACAGAAGGAGCTTTCTAAACAAAGAGATGGCTGATCACACCCTCGACAATAAGCCTATTTTTGTGTTGCGCACTGCAGCTAAAAGCTTTACTTATATTTCTTCCCAACACTCATGTTCACGTGTAGTAATTTACAACTGTGGATAGTGGAATGCAAGAGATGACAGAATCTGCCTGCAATAACTGACTCTTCTACAGTAGAACTGAGATCTGGAGAACTGCCTGGATCCAGGCAATCATCTACTCCATAGTTCAGTTCTCTCTTAAAAAAAAAAAGATATTTTAGTAGCTATACTTTGAACAAAGGCAGTTTCGGAATACAATGCGTCTGGATCAATGTCAACCTTTCAACATTCTCACTCACCCCTCCCAACCTACCCCTCTAACTCAGTTCTTAACTGTCAGGCCCACCCACGTCAAAATCTCGGCCGGTCCCTCCAACTTTACTCCCTTAGAACCTTCAATGGGCAACACAGCAGGCGGGTCAGGAGACCCGAACCCGAGGCGACGACAGTGGCGGGACGCATGTCCCCGCGCCGGTCAGCGAGGGGCGCCTCACCCCCGGGTCCCGCATCCTCCCCGACCGCAGCGACAGGCGGGGCGGCGTCGCCCCAGAGAGACACCCAACGAGCGGCCGCCAGAGCCTGCATTCCGCGGAAGGAAGTGGGCGCGCGACTTCCGGCGCGCGCGGATGACGCAACGGGGACTTCCGCATTGGGAGCCGGCGACTTAAGACTCGAACGCCCAGCTCTGGGGTCCAGGCAGCCCGCGCGGCCCACGGGCCCAAAACGGTGATGCACCGCCGCGGGGTGGGAGCCGGCGCCATCGCCAAGAAGAAGCTCGCCGAGGTGAGGGGTGTCCGAGGCCGCTCTCCATCCCGCTCTGACCCGCGAGTCACTGAGTTTTAGTCCCTTCAGTCGTCCCTCAACCGACCCCCAGGGAAACCAGCTCCTTGCTACGGGGTGTCAGGATCCTTAGGCCCACCAGCCCCTCCGCTCATCCCCCCCACCCCCAAGTTGACGGGAGACGGAAGGCATCGATTGTACTTCCTAAAAGATCATTTAAGAGACACCCTTCTCCTTTTAATACAGCTGGGGACCCCATCGCTCACTCTCTCAACTCATGCAGATCTCTTTGTCTGACAGGCCAAGTATAAGGAACGAGGGACTGTCCTGGCTGAGGACCAGCTGGCCCAGGTGAGTGATGGCAGGGCTCCAGGCAAAAAGAGGGATAGAACAGGACTGAGCAGCAAGTCTTACATGTACACTAGGTTATTTAACTCGGGCTAAAGTAAGGTGGCTGACAAGTCTGGATTTCTGGGCTGCTGCACCCTTTTTAGACAGCCTGCTAATAGTAATAGTTAACATTTTTGATTGATGCTGATTCTAAGGTTCCGGGCACTTGTCCATTTTCTTTCTTCCTAGTGCATGCTAAGTAAGCACCATTAACACTGATCTACATTCCTAGCCCTTGTCCATGTTCCTTTCTTCCATTTGTTTCTTGTCTTTCCTCCTTCCTTCTTTAGTCTCACTATGTTACCTAGGTTGGATTTGAATTTATGATTTTTCAACCTCAGTACCTGGCAGAAATAAACAACAAAATGATATATCTTGATTTTAGAGCAAAGTCATGTAGAAAGCTGTTAAGCCAGGTGCCAGTGGCTTCTGCCTACTGAGAAGCAGAGATTGGAGGATTGAGTTTCCAAGCCAGCCCAAGCAGAAAAACCTACAAATCTTCAACCAAAGTCTCAAGAATCTTTTCTTTTCTTTCTTTCTTTCTTTCTTTCTTTCTTTCTTTCTTTCTTTCTTTCTTTCTTTCTTTCTTTATTTATTTATTTTGGTCAGTCCTAGGGCTTGGACTCAGGGCCTGGGCATTGTCCCTGACTTCTTTTTGCTCAGGCTAGCACTCTACCACTTGCACCACAGTGCCCACTTCTAGCTTTTCTGTGTATGTGATGCTAAGGAATCGAACCCAGGGCTTCATGCATGCTAGGCAAGCACTCTACCACTAAGCCACATTCCCAGCCCTCTGAGAATCTTATTAAGCAGCAAAAAAAAAGTTAGACTGCAGTCATTGCTCAAGTGGTACAGTGCCAGCCTTGAGCAAAAAAGCCAAGCCAGAGGAAGAAACCCTGTGTTCAAGTCCCAATAGTGACACAAAAATAAAAGCTGTCTGTTTTAGAGTTGGGGGTATCTCATTTCTGCTGACAGTAAAACTGCACAAGAGAGGCAGAGATAAAAATAGAGGAGACAAACTAGCTCAGGATGCTGAGACTAAGAGGATTAGGGTTCTAGGCCAGCTTGAAAAGTTTTTGAGACCACATCTCAGCTAATAGCTGTGTTTTTGGCATGTGACTATCATTTCAGATAGCTATGGTGGTGTGTGCCTGGAATCTCAGTTATGGTGAGAGGTGTGAATACAAGGATCATTGTCTAGCTGGATCAAGCAAAAGGCAAGACCCTATCTCAAAAATAATCAGGGAGGGCTGGGAATATGGCCTAGTGGCAAGAGTGCTTGACTCATATACATGAAGTCCTGGGTTCGATTCCCCAGCACTACATATATAGAAAATGGCCAGAGGTGGCGCTGTGGCTCAAGTGGTAGAGTGCTAGCCTTGAGCAAAAAGAAGCCAGGGACAGTGCTCAGGCCCTGAGTCCAAGCCTCAGGACTGGCAAAAGAAAAAAACAATAATAATAATCAGGGAGCTGGGTGCTGGTAGCTCACGCCTGTGATCCTAGCTACTCAGGAGGCTGAGTTCTGAGGGCTGAATGCTGGCCCAGGCAGAACAGTCTCCATAAGACTCTTATCTCCAATTAACCACTCAAAAACTGGAAGTGGTACTGTAGCTTAAGTGGTAGAACACTAGCCTTGAGTTTACTTGAGGTTCATGGATAGCACCAGGCCCTGAGTTCAGACTCCACAGCCAACAACAACTACAAAAAAAAATCAGGGTGATGGGCTCTGGTGGCTCATGCCTATAATGTGAAGATTGCAGTTAAAGGCAACCTGGGCAGAAAAGTCAATCAAACTTTTTCTCCAATTAATCAGCAAAATGACAAATTGGAGTCATGGCTCAAGAGGTAGAGTGAAAAAGCAAAGTGAGAGTTGAAAATCCTGGTACCAGTACTAGTATACACATACACACACCTGAGCAAAAAGAGAGGAATGGCTCAAGCAGTAGAGTGCCCATCTAGCAAGTATGGAACCCTGAGTTCAAACCCCACTAATACCAAAAATAGAGGGGAGCTAGATAATAAGCAACATAATGGTAGGCCTGGAGGAGTCTGCTTATGTTAGATCTACCTGTGCTGCTTCACTACGGACCGACTTTTGGCATCTGGTTATCACCTGGGATGCCTCTAATCTTTCTCTTGTACAAACCAACAGATGTCAAAGCAGTTGGACATGTTCAAGACCAACCTGGAGGAATTTGCCAGCAAGCACAAGCAGGAGATCCGGAAGAACCCTGAGTTCCGGGTGCAGTTCCAGGACATGTGTGCGACCATTGGGGTGGATCCTCTGGCCTGTAAGGAATTATCTGTAGGAGTCTAGTGTCCCCACAGGGCTCTTAAGGGACAGAAATTCACTTGTCCTCACTATATTGAGATATCTTCTAGCAGAGCTGCAAGGAGATCTCTGGATATTGTTTTTCAAAAGTACCTAGCAAGTGGATCAAGTGGTAGAGTGCTAGCCTTGAGCAAAAAGAAGCCAGGGACAGTGCTCAGGCCCCAAGTCCAAGCCCCAGGACTGGCCAAAAAATATACCTAGTAAGATGACTATTGCCCAAACTAACCTGATTACATGATGCTCTGAATGATCTCTGGTAGTGGACTTTTTTTTTCTTTTTCCAGTCCTGGGGCTTAAACTCAGGGTCTGGGCGCTATCCCCGAGCTGCTTTTTTGCTCAAGGCTAGCACTCTACCACTTGAGCCACAGCACCACTTCTGGCTTTTTCTGTGTATGTGGTACTGAGGAATCGAACCCAGGGCTTCATGCATGCTAGGCAAGCACTCTATCACTAAGCCACATTCCCAGTCCTGGTAGTGGACTTCTAAAACATTTTCCCTCTTTACAAAGAAGGGAAGGGGCATACTTGGGGTGTGGCTCAAGTGATGCTTGCCTCTCAATGATGAGGTCCTGAGTTCAAACCTGTTACTTAAAAAGAAAAAAGGTCTGGAGTGTGGCTCAAGTGAGGCTCTGGATTCAATTCCCAGCACTAAAATACATACATACACACAGTAATATGTCATTCATTTGATTAAACAATATGGATGAAGTATAAGTCTCTTGATCTTGTTTCATAATTGTAGAGATCGTAGTACTGGCAATGTAAGATACAGAAGGTCCCTAACTTACAATGGCTTTTTTTTTTTTTTTTTTTTTTGCCAGTCCTGGGCCTTGGACTCAGGGCCTGAGCACTGTCCCTGGCTTCTTCCCGCTCAAGGCTAGCACTCTGCCACCTGAGCCACAGCGCCCCTTCTGGCCATTTTCCATATATGTGGTGCTGGGGAATCGAACCCAGAGCTTCATGTGTAGGAGGCAAGCACTCTTGCCACTAGGCCATATTCCCAGCCCCAATGGCTTCATTTTTGAGAAGCTACAAAACAATAGGCATATTAGATTTTTTTTTTAATGCCAGTTTTGGAGCTTGAACTCAAGGCCTGAGCACTGTCTCTGGCTTCCTTTTGCTCAAGGCTACCACATGAGCCACAGTGCCATTTCCAGCTCTTTTCTGTTCACGTGGTGCTAAGGAATCGAACCCAGGGCTTCATGCATGCTAGGCAAGCAGTCTACCACTAAACCACATTCTCAGCCCAGGCACATTAGATTTTGATCTTTTCTTAGGCTAGTGATTGGGTAGGTTATTTTCTTTTGAAGTTGGGCAAAGGGGCATCCAGACCATAAAGTTAATAACTGAAACTTTACTTTCTACCTTTTTTTTTTTTTTTTTTTTGGTGTCGGTCCTGAGCCTTGAACTCAGGGCCTGGGTGTTTTCCCTGAGATTCTTTTTCTCAAGGCTCTACCACTTGGCCACAGCCCCACTACTGGCTTTTTCTTAGATAAGAGTTTAACTGGCAGGGTAGCAGGATACTAGTGGCTCACGCCTGTAATCCCAGCTACTTAGGAGGCTGAGCTCAGAAGACTGCAGTTTGAAGCCAGCTGGGATGGGAAAGTCCGCAAGACTATGATCTTCAATTATAAAAAAGCCAGATGTGGAACAGTAGCTCCAGTAGTAGAGTGCTAACCTTGACCAAAAAAGCTCAAGGACAGGGCCCAGGCCCTGAGTTTAAGCCCTAAGACTGGTGCGCACATGTGTGTGCACACACACATACATAAGAGCCTTACAGACTTTTCTGCTTGGGCTGGCTTTAAACCACAATCCTCAGATCTCAGCCTCCTGAGCAGTTAGGTTACAGGCATGAGCCACTAGTGCCTGGCTTGCACTGATTTATTAACCTGTGCTGTTGAATAAATTAATGCTCCCCCCTCCCACATACACACACTGGGGGGTTGATTCCTAGGTCTACATACTGGACACTCTGACACTTGAGCTATACCCTTTTGTATTTGTGGGATTACAGGTATGTAATACCATGCCTGACTTTTATTGTAAGTTTTGCAGCTTCTGACATCATCATCATTATCATCATTGTTGGTTCTGGGGCTGGAACTCAGGGCCTTGCTATGATCCTTGAGATTCTTTTTCTCAAGTCTATCACTCTACCACTTGAGCCACAGAACCACTTCTGGCTGTTTCTGAGTAGTTTATTGGAGATGAGAGTCTCACACATAGATCTTCCTGCCCTGCTTGGCTTTCAACTGTGATCCTCAGGTCTTAGCCTCCTGAGTAGCTAGGATTATAGGCGTGAGCCACCAGCACCCAGCTTAGCATTTGATGCGTTTCTAGAGAGTTGTTTTTTTTTATACTTACAGATTGTTTTCATATGTTTGGAATCATTCTATAATTACTACATAACCTAGCCTGCAATTTACATTTAATATTGTTTTCAGTGGTTTTTGAATTACAAGTCTGCATTTTTTTTTCTCTTAGCCTTGTCTTTTCCATAGTTCCTACTCTGTTTCACTATATGCTTTGGGAAAGGAAATTTTAGTTATATAATAGCCTCTTGCTGAGAAAAATGGCACATGTCTCTCTGATATGCAGAAGTTAGATTTAAGACACAATTTTTTTTTTTTTTTGGCCAGTCCTGGGCCTTGGACTCAGGGCCTGAGCACTGTCCCTGGCTTCCTTTTGCTCAAGGCTAGCACTCTGCCACTTGAGCCACAGCGCCACTTCTGGCCGTTTTCTGTATATGTGGTGCTGGGGAATCGAACCCAGGACCTCATGTATACGAGGCAAGCACTCTTGCCACTAGGCCATATCCCCAGCCCCTTAAGACACAATTTGACATGAAAAATTACACAGGATTCTAGATACTCACATATAGTAAGGCCAAAAGAGGATAGTCTTAGGAGAAAATCCTCAAGTTGTAATACCCAAGTGCTTCTTCATATATCTTTATATATTTATATATTATATATAATATATGTAATATATTACAATTATATATATACATATACATCATATCAAAGATATGGAAACAAAGGATTATTAATTTGTTCTTTCATTTTCTGATGACTGTGTTCTTTACCTCATATATGTTGTATTCACATGCACATCCGAGGGAAGGTGGGGGAAGGGCACAGAATCAATGGGAAATGGGTGAAAAAGTGCATCAGTAGAGCTCACTGGCTACACTGGACATTGATGAAAGTGAAGTATGCAACTGGTGGGCAGAGATGGTAGGGAGGGAATGGGAGAGAATGAGGGAACAGTTGATACTATGCAAAAGGAAGGAAATGTACTTATTACTTGATGTATGTAAAGGTAACCCCTCTGTAAATCACCTCTAAAACAACAATAAAGTAATAAAAGAAAATAGCCTCTTGCTTTTCTTTCTGTCTTCCCTTCCTTCCTTCTTTCCTACCCACCCCCACTCCCCCACCCCTCTTTCTGACAGGATCTTTCTGTGTAGCTCAGGCTGGCCTCGAACTCAAGATCCTTCCACTTCATCCTTCAACCTTCCAGTTACAGGATTACAGGTATGGTGCACAGCCAGCTCTCAAAGGATCTTGAGCAGAAAGCAGAGAAGGATGTAGGGCTAGACAACAGGACTTGATACAGGATAGATGTTTTAACTCGGTACTGAATGAACAGGAAGAACAAAAATTCACCAGTAACCTAGCTTCTTTTTTCCTGTTTGTAGCTGGAAAAGGATTTTGGTCGGAGATGCTGGGCGTTGGGGACTTCTATTATGAGCTTGGCGTCCAGATTATTGAAGTGTGCCTGGCCCTGAAACACCGGAATGGAGGTGAGGGTGGTTGGGGCCTCTGGCCTGGGGTTTGGGCTTATCTGTCCAAAGGGGGGAAATGCTGAGAGGTTTTCTTTTCCATACTGAAGTCTTCAGGCCTTCAATGTGCTGAGATTAAAGCTGTTCACTGGGGCTGGGAATATGGCCTAGTGGCAAGAGTGCTTGCCTCATATACATGAAGCCCGGGGTTCGATTCCCCAGCACCACATATATAGAAAACGGCCAGAAGTGGCGCTGTGGCTCAAGTGGCAGAGTGCTAGCCTTGAGCAAAAAAAAGCCAGGGACAGTGCTCAGGCCCTGAGTCCAAGGCTCCAAGACTGGCAAAAAAAAGAGCTGTTTCATGCTTTTGAATCCATGGCAGGTCTTCATGGCTACGGGTGAACAGAATTACCTAAATAGTTAACTCTAATGATCTGCGACTGGGAAGTTCACTCTTGTCATTACAGAGTTGGGAGGGAAGAATGGGCCTTGTCTGCAGAATGCATCTGAGTAATGGGTTTTGAAGTAGTAACTATAGGGCTGCACGGCCTCCCAGAAGTATGGTTTTGCCAACTGAGTCTCTGAGCCTCCTTAAATTATGACTTAAAAAATTAGTCATGTGCCAGGCAGCGCAGATCATACCTATAAGCCTAGCTACTCAAGCTGACTGAGAATTGCTGTTCAAAGTCAACCAGGCAGGACAGACAGTATGTGAGACTGAACCAAAAAGCTGAAGATGGAGGTATGGTTCAAGTAGTAGAGCACTAGCCTTGAGTAAAAGAGCTCAGGGACAGCACGCAGACACTGAGTTCAAGCCCTCATAACCAGTATATATATTAGTCAAGCCAGGTGCCAGAGGCTCATGCCTGTAATCCTGGCTATTCAGTCTGAGATCTGAAGATCACGGTTCAAAGCCAGCCTTGGCAGGAAAGTCTGTGAGACTCTTCATGTGCTTTCCCACTTGAGTCATACCTGCAGTCCTTTTTGCTCTGGTTATTTTTGAGATAGGGTCTCACTTTTTTCTTGTACTGGTCTGGAATGTGACCCTACTAATTTACACTTCCCACATAGCTGGCACGCTAGGGCATATAGTATCACATCCATCTATTTTCTGTTGAGATGAGGGCTTGTGAATTTTTTTGTTTTTTTTGGCCTGGGCCAGTCTGGAACCATGAGCCTCTCAATCGCCAACCTCCCAAGTAGCCAGGATTGTAAGTGTGAGCCATGGGCTCTTCTTTCTTAATTAGCCCCTAGGATAGTTAATGCTAAAGACAACTCCAAACAAGTTATAAATCATTGGCTTGTAAAGAGACACTAGTCTTGAGTAACAATATATAGAGTCAAGAATATATGCAATAGACCCTTGGTGTCTGCACATTATGAAGTTTGCTGTTGAGGGAAAACAGCCAGTTCTCAGGATGCATAGAGTTCAGGGCTCTACTGAGGATGTTTGGATCTCTGTGTCTATAAAGTCATCAGCTTCTGCTAAAGACATGGCACCTTGAAATCTAAAGTTTGATCACTTAAGCACATTTATATACCATCTTTGACTTGGGAAAGTTATCCTAACTTGCTTGTTGGGCACTATTTGCTTTTTTTTTTTTTTTTTAATTTTGGGGTGTTGGGAGCACAATATGATCTTGAACTTATCCACCAAAGTAGATATAATGTCTCTACCAAATCAAATGTGGTGGGGCTGGGAATGTTGTTTAGTGGTAGAGTGCTTGTCTAACATGCATGAAGCACTGGGTTCAATTCCTCAGTACCACATAAACAGAAAAAGCCAGAAGTGGTGCTGTGGCTCAAGTGGTAGAGTGCTAGCCTTGAGCATAGTGAGGCTCAGGGACAGAGTCCAGGCCCTGAGTTCAAGCCCGAGGAGCAGCAAAAAAAATCAAATCTGGCAACCATAATTTTCTGCATTGTAATTGCAGTCAAGTGCTTTTTAAAAATTGCCAACTTAGTCAAAACCCTGCTCAGGAACCAATAGCTTCTTTGAAGCCACAGTAACAGTTAAGTATGGTTGAGACGCAAATGCCAAAATCTGACTGGTTGGAAAGCTCATTAAACTTCCAACATGCTCAAGGGGGACTACAGTTAGGCAAAACTGATTTTTCAGGGAGGTAGAGTTAATTGAAATCCCACCTCTGGTCAGCTGTTAAGAGCATTTAAGGTCCTGAGGTAACAAGGAATCCAGGCATGAAGGGGTGGGAGGACAGCTGGCCCACAGGCCATGTAAGGGACTCGGATTCATTTGGTACATGATAGACAGTCATGTAATTCTTCTCGTTGGCGGCCTGCAGCCTGCCTGCCTGTATTGATAATTTTGTATGGCTCATTACGATGTTATAAATACTTCCATGGCCCTTGGCAATGAAAAAGTTCCCAAACCCTGCTAGACAGTCTTCTGTTGTCCTTTCTTCTCAATCAGAGATTTGTGGATGTGGGGATGACACCACCAGCAGCAATTCTAGCCTTGATGACAGTCTGATTCTTCATCTCCACGAATAGCAAGTTGCAAGGGATGAGGGGTAATCTGCTTTACCTTTACCTCTTTCCGTGCTTTTCCTGCTGGTGCAGGCACCTCTGTGGCGGAAGTACTGTGGGCTGGCAGTGCATAGTGGCAGTCATGCACACACCCACAATGGTTGTCCTAGATTTCAGGTGTGGATGAACATGTCCAACTGGGAACTGCAAGTTAAGTGGCTGAGAATGGGAAAATGGCCTTTAGCTTGGCCTTCCCAGAGTCCTTCCCAGCTTTTCTTCCAGCCATTTGGAATTCTGTTGAAGGTTACACAAGCAAGGCAGAGAAAAAGCTAGTCTACAAGACAGCAAGGTCTCACCACCTGTTCCCATGATGATTTAAAGAAATTGACAACAATATAGCAGAGCTTCTTCACATGCAGTGAGCTGTGTCACATGGGCCTGGGAATTGAACTTTTTTTTTTTTTTGGCCAGTCCTGGGCCTTGGACTCAGGGCCTGAGCACTGTCCCTGGCTTCCTTTTGCTCAAGGCTAGCACTCTGCCACTTGAGCCACAGCGCCACTTCTGGCCATTTTCTGTATATGTGGTGCTGGGGAATCGAACCCAGGGCCTCATGTATATGAGGCAAGCTCTCTTGCCACTAGGCCATATCCCCAGCCCCTGAACTTTTTTCTTTTTGGTTTGAAAAAAAAAATTTGGGACGGTGGTGGGGTTTGAACTCAGGTCCTTACATTTGGTAGGTAGTCACTCTTACCACTTGAATCATATCCTAATTTCTTTTTTTTTGGCCAGTCCTGGGCCTTGGACTCAGGGCCTGAGCACTGTCCCTGGCTTCCTTTTTGCTCAAGGCTAGCACTCTGCCACTTGAGCCACAGTGCCACTTCTGGCCGTTTTCTGTATATGTGGTGCTGGGGAATCGAACCCAGGGCCTCATGTATACGAGGCAAGCTCTCTTGCCACTAGGCCATATCCCCAGCCCCTCATATCCTAATTTCTTTTGATTTAAAAAAAATATTGTGTCCACATTTGGCCAAATTACAGATAATCTGGAGTGATGTGGGCTTACTGTAGAGCCTTTCAAAGATACTGCTACCTTTGTTGTTTTGTTTTTTTTTTTTGCCAGTCCTGGGGCTTGAACTCAGGGCCTGAGCACTGTCCCTGGCTTTTTTTTTTTTTTTGGCCAGTCCTGGGCCTTGGACTCAGGGCCTGAGCACTGTCCCTGGCTTCTTCCCGCTCAAGGCTAGCACTCTGCCACTTGAGCCACAGCGCCGCTTCTGGCCGTTTTCTGTAGATGTGGTGCTGGGGAATCGAACCTAGGGCCTCGTGTATCCGAGGCAGGCACGCTTGCCACTAGGCTATATCCCCAGCCCCCCCTGGCTTCTTTTTGCTCAAGGCTAGCACTCTGCCACTTGAGCCACAGCGCCACTTCTGGCTTTTTCTATATATGTGGTACTGAGGAATCGAACCCAGGGTTCATGTATACAAGGCAAGCACTTTACCACTAGGCCATATTCCCAGCCTACCTTTGCTTTTAGATTTTCATAGGTATTCCCTATTGAAGTTCTAACAAGGCCTCACACCCCATCTCTGGCCAGTTACTTTATATAATTAATTTGTTTTATTGTGTCAGGGTCTTGCTGTGTAGCCCAGGCTGGCCTCAAAATCATAATCTTCTTACCTCAGCTTCCCCAGTTCCTGGATTCCAGGTGCGTAACCAGTTGGCCAGTTACTTTAGAAGAAGAAAAGGAAAGAAATTTACTAGAATGCTATTTTGCTACTTGTAGACTACTGGAAAGAAATAACTGGGCATTTATTTAAATTAGAGGCTGTCATAAAGCTAATCTCTTCATTTGTTTTCTGTTCTCTCTACAACAGGTCTGATAACTTTGGAGGAACTACATCAACAGGTGTTAAAAGGAAGGGGCAAGTTCGCCCAGGATGTCAGCCAGTAGGTCTTGCTTTCCAACCCTTTAGAGTACAGAGAGGTTTTGTGTATGTGTGTCTGCACACATGCATGTGCATGGGCATGTGTGTGCGCCCATCCTGGGGCTTGAACTCAGGGCCTGGGCGCTGTCCCTGAGCTCTTTTGCTCAAGGCTAGTGTTCTACCACTTTGAGCCCCATCTCCACTTCTGGTTTTCTGGTGGCTAATTGGAGTAAGGCTCTCACAGACTTTCTTACCCTGCCCGTGATGGCTTTGAACTCAGATCCTCAGATCTCAGCTTCCTGAGTAGCCAGGATTATAGGCATGAGCCACTGGCACTCAGCCTGCCAAGGGTCTATAAGCTGTTCTTCCTCACCTCAGGGATGACCTCATCAGGGCCATCAAGAAACTAAAGGCGCTGGGCACTGGCTTTGGCATCATCCCTGTGGGCGGCACTTACCTCATTCAGTCTGTTCCAGCTGAGCTTAATATGGACCACACCGTGGTGCTGCAGCTGGCAGAGGTAACGGTCTGCTTGCTTCCAGACAGGGGAAGGAGCATCCTGGGGTGGGAGTCAGGAGCCACCTGTCTGCCTCCCTCTCACATAGGTCCTTTGCAGAGTGTATGATAGATGAACCACTCAGGCTTGTGCTCATTCAGCAGTCATTTATTGAGCAGCTGCTGTGCTAAGCACTGGGCTGGGCTGTGGAGCATAGAGTGGTGGGATATACTCTGCTCTCAAGGAGTGCACAGTCTTAATCAGGGAGACAGCCATTCTTAAACTACATTGTGAACTCTTCAGTTTTGCTTGCCATCTCCACATTGCTCAGCATGCCTGATACTTCCTCCAAAAGCCCATTATGTTATTTGTTAAAGATGTTCAGTGTTAATTCTATAATATAAAATGGAACTATAAATGCAGGGGGAAGGGGAGCTTTTATATTGGTGGGTGGGTAGGGTGAGGCAGGGCCAGCAGTACTTAAGTAGTTTAGGTTAATAGTTTATCCCTATTCTTTACGAATGAATAATTCCCAGTCTTCCACACGGATGTGTGAAAATCCAACTTAATACCTTGGTACCTGGGAACCTACAGAAGACAACCTACCAAACTGTTGTCCCTGAAAGTCACTTGTCTTCCTTCTCCTTTAGAAAAATGGGTACGTGACGGTCAGTGAAATCCAAGCCAGTCTTAAATGGGAGAAGGAACGAGCGCGGCAAGTGCTGGTATGTAACTGAATGGCCCAGAAAACACGGGCCCTGGTTGGGAGAAGGTAGGCTGCACACAGGCAGGCATTTTAGTCTTGTTCTACTGTTGCCACACTCGGAATAAGGCTGGCATTTTTAATTGCACTGTCAAGGTAGATTACTTGAGGCAGACCTCTGACCCTGGAACTGCTGGTCAGGGCCTTAAGTAGTATTATAGAGTGAGAGGTATTAGTAACTGCTTATGGTAATTACATACTTATAATGATACATTAAATATATTGCATATTATATAGGAGAGAGACAGACAGTGATGGAAGTTTGATGTAGAAAGGGAGAATGTAGCCACTCTGGCTTCAGTTACTGTTTTCTTTATCCAGGCAATTTGGCATCTGTAAAATAGGAGGACATAAATATCACCCAAGTGTTGGGCAGACAGAAACAGCTCATCTTGAGTGTATTTCCAGCCTAGGAACCGTGAGTCCATTCTAGTATAAATAAGGTCCTTCCCATCTGCTTCCAAGTTAACGCACAGCCAGCTAGAACACTCCTCCCTTCTGGTGCAGGGAGATGCAGTGATTTCTCAGGCCATATAGCAACTTGTGGTCCTGCATTTCCACTACCTCTCATTATGTCTTGGCTCGATCTCTCCTGCCTCCTTGAAAAGGTTAAATGGCTTGGTAGGCTTTTTCCATACTGCAGGCCAAGGATGGAGAGCCAACAGATGGTTCCACTGTAGTTGCAAATGCGTGAAGACACATGTAGGTTGTTACAGGTTTGGGGCTACTGCCTAGCTCCATTACTTTCCCTAGGAAGTCTCCCTTGTCTCAGAGTTCTCTTCTTCCTCCCCCTCCAGGAACACCTGCTGAAGGAAGGGCTGGCCTGGCTGGATTTGCAAGCCCCAGGGGAGGCCCACTACTGGCTGCCAGCTCTCTTCACAGACCTTTATTCCCAGGAGATTACAGCAGAGGAGGCCAGAGAAGCCCTCCCTTGAGGGAGTGTGAAGGGACACACAGCAGCAGCTGGAAGAGGGAGGAAAATCATGGTGAATAAACCTGGACAATTTTGTTTATCAAAGAAAAAAAGTTCCAAGTTTTTCTTTCTTCCCTCAGTATTTTATTTTTTTAAAGTGCCTTCACATTGCATCATTTTTGGAGGAAGCCTCATTTATCCAGTAGGCTAACCTGAGTAACACAGGTAACAGCAAGCACATCCGAAATACTTGCATAGACCATCTACAAGTTTGTGGAGGAGCCGGGCCCAGAACACAAGCTGTCTCTGGGCTAGAGAGGGCCTAGTCTTTCTGTAGCGGTACCAATTTCCTCTCTGCAGTCAAAACTTGCAATTCATGTTCCTAATCACATTAGCCGGGCTCTTAGGAACCAAACCGGTTACTCTGATTTGAGTCTTTTTCAGCTTCCTCTATATGGCTCTAGATTTAGAGCTCGGCTTTGTGAAGCAAACTGAAGCTAGGTGTTAAAATGGTGGCTAGGCTGGAGGAAAGAAAAGTAGACTTGAGAGGAATTGGTCAACACTGATTTGTTCTTCGGCCCTGACAGTCTCTCCCTCTCCCACACCAGGTCCATCTAGCTTCATTGTGGAAAAGGGAATCTTACTGTAAATTGATTCTGCTTTTCCCCTACATATTTCAACCTCACAGATAATAAACCAAAGTGATTTACCAAGGGCCACCCACTTAGGCAGTGCCAAAGCTGGAACCTATGTCTGAACTCTAAGGTCCATACTGTACTGCATCACTGCTTTGTACAGTACAGGCTGGCAAGACATAATGTGTACAGACATTTTCTACATGTGGTTAGCCAGGAGAACGTCTCTGCCGCAGAACATTAAGGCTCCTAAAGCAAGTAGGCGGTTACAAGGGAAGAGGCCCAAGTTTATGGTTTCTAGTCCTAAAGGTCTGATGCTTCAGCAGTTCTGGTTTTGTAACTGAAATTCAGTGGCTTTACCATACTGAGACAACCTTCCTTAGCAAATAAGCCTGGGAACAACTCTACTTCTGCCTGTTCTCACAGGACCCGCTCACTCTTCCGAGCTTCCTTTCTCTGGAAGCCAAGGTCAAAGTGGCTTAACTTTCCTGAGCCATAACTTTTAAACTGGGTGTTTCCAGTAAATCTAGTCACCAGTATTCCTACTCCCTTCCCACCTCCCCCACATAAGTGCACCTAAATTCTAGGCCTAGGTGAGGTATGGTGGGTGAGATGATACCATCGTTCCTTTCCATAAACCCTCCCACACCCACAGGCGCTTCCTCCTTCTGCCAAAACAAACTTTATTGCACCAAAAAGGAAAAAAAAAAGAACTTCATTTATGTACAGTCAGATATAAAGACATCTCTTTGACTCCTGTGCATATATTTTCTCAACTTAAGATTAGGGCATAAAAGTCAGGCTGCTATGCCGGACATGCTCTGCCCCATGGCAGGGCCAAGGAGAAGATTGTCACTTGTAAGTGGGAACACTTAAGTGGATGACAGACAATACTGGACCCACAGACCAAGGGCATTCTTCTCGGCCCTGGACTAGCTCTGGGAATGGAAGAGGGAAATTGGAAGCAGGGTCCCTTTTTGAGTCTCTATGTGAACACTCAGGCTTCAGATATCCAAGATAAACTTAAGTTCCCCAAGCACACCACTCTGTCCACTTCCTTTGCTTCCGGCCCTCTCAGTAGGATGGTGCCCTCTGTGTCCTATCCCCTCATTCCTCCAGCATCTCCATGATCCGTATGGCAGAGACCTTCGGGAGGTGAGCAAGGCAGAGAGGCATCATGCTCTCCCCTCTGTGTCTGGATGGACTAAAGCTCTGGGCCACGTGGATCACCAGTTTCCTACTGGGAGTCCCAGTGGTAAGAATCTGCAAGTTTGGGGGAGAACAAATCGAACAGGAAGGATAGACTCCCTTGGTGTCCAAAGTTACAGGGCATCTGAAGCACATTTTTCTGAGCCAACCAACTAGGGGATCACTGCAGCTAAACATGGGCAAATACCCAATCAGAGCCAGGGACAAAGAGCAGCTGGGAGAGGATTAGGGAGTAGCCACAGCTCCAATCCCCTTCTGCCACTGGCTACCATTGCTTCCCACAAATCCCCAGGGGTTGCAGTGAGGAGGAGGACTATAGGCTGGGGTGAAGATACACAAGGACAGCCAAACAAAATACAATAACGACTAGCATCAGTCTCCCCCCTGTATCCCACCCTCAAGAGAAATACCCTCATTGACTAGTACTCATGAAAATCTGTAAGGACTATTCTATGTAGTGGCTCTAATACCATACACACTGCACCGGCCTGTGTCAGGAACTTTTCAAATCAGTGATTGTGGGAACAGACAGTACTTTCAGGCTTCTTACAGTGCCTGAGCAGGCTTCACCAAGACCTGGGTTAAGTCCCAGGCCCATTTACCTTGTGTCTGAAACCTAAAAGAGAAATGGGGGGGGGGGGAGGGGAAAAAGGTGCTCAGGTGCTAGGTAAAGCTTACTGATCAGCAGCCTAGACTCCACCACTGTTCCTTCTCTTTGGTCTGTCTAGAACAGTGACTATAAATTAGGAAAAACAAAATTATCTGGCCTGTGGGAAATAACACGGGAGGGGTGGGAGGGACAAAAAGGGCATTGGGGAGCCCTGCTTCAAGATTGAATATGAACAGAAACACCCAGACTGCTTAAATGTCACAAGACAGCCCCCACCCCAAGCTCCCTTCCAGATACCCCAGTAAATCACTCGGGCACACTCCCTGTTGGAACTGCAATTTGTCTTCTATCCTTAAGGAGCTGGCCCTGCGGAGAGGTGTGATGGTTGTTCTGTTTTGCCAGAGGCCTTTACCCCCGGGTGCTCCTATAAAGGTACCTTGGCCCTGATTCAGGATGAACACAGCCCTAGGTGCTCCAGCGCCAAGGGTCAGGCTGGGAACCCCCCACTCCCACACCCTGGGATCTGAGCTTGCTCATTTCTTGCCATCTTGCAGGATGACATCACGTTTGGAGGGAGATACACGGTGCCTCTCCATTCCTGGGGTGGGGGAAAGGGACTCTGCTGGGACTCTCAAGTTGGGGGAGGGAAGAGGGGACGGGGTCTAAACCCTCAGGCTCCCATGCAGGTCTGTCTCTGTCCCAGATGAGCTGCTATCAGAGTCCATTTCAGCATTCTCATTGTGGAGCCTCTCCAGCACTTTCTGACGAATCAGTCCCAGGCGCATCAGGAGGGACTGGTAGTCAAAGTGGCCCCGCTTCTCTCCAAAGGGGTCCTGCAGATAAAAAGAGACAAGGGAACAGAACGTTCAGGCACAGGTGGCTCAGCCTCAAGAGAACAGGTTTGGACCCAAGTGAAATGCAAGTTCACCTTCTGAGCCATGAGGAGAAAAAATGCTGCAACACACCTGCCTCCCCAGTAGTTCTAAATCGTTTGCATTCAGCCAAGTACTAGTGCCTACGCCTGTATCCTAACTACTCTGGAAGCTGAGATCTGAGGATGGAGTTTCAAAGCCAGCCTGGGCAAGAAAGCCCATGAGACTCTTTATCTTCAATAAACTTTCAAAAAATTGAAGTGGAGCAATAATTCAAATGGTAGAGCACGAACAAGCCTTGAGCACAAAAGCTCAGGGACAGCACATAGACCCAGTGTTCAAGTTCCAGGACACCCCTCCCCCCCCTCAAAGAAATGCAAGCCAATAATGCAGAAAGACATGGAGACATTCTGTAAGAGATGGGCTATAATCTTTGTAGGGGATTTCACATGGACTTCTGGAATTAATGAGACAGCTAGAAAAATTCAATACATAATATGTAACCATTAAGTATGCCTATTTCTAACTAATCTCTAAAAGCAAAAGGAATATCATCCTTTATTTGCTACATGCAAAAATGACACTGCTTTTTGAAGGTCTAAGGCAGGTATAGAAGTAAGAGTTCTGACTTCCAGATAAGCACCTGAACTCTTCCCCAGAGTTCATGTCATGACATTCCTGTCTGTTTCTGGACACTGCTCCAGGGCCACCTGGTCTTGATCTTTCTTAGTCTCTGACATTTGAGATTAAACATAGAAAAGCTTAGCTGTCCTCAAACTATCAAAAATAACTCTGGGGAGCTGGACACTGGTGACTCACACATGTGCCCACCTCCCAAAAATAAAATAGGAAGTAACTTCTTTATTAGCTAGGTGTGGTAGCACAGGGTTTGATTCCATCTATGTGGGAAGTGGAAGCAGGAGTACTTCAAAGTTTAAGGCCAGCTTGGCAAAAGTAAGACAAAACAAAACTAAGAGTATGCTTAAGAGTGCTTGTCTGACATGTCTGAGGTTCTGGTTCTACCTTCTAGTACCACAAAAAAAGAAAACCAAACAAAAAAACCCAAAACACCTTTTTGTCTCTTCCTACACCACGGTTTGAATTCAGGGCCTTACACATGTTTAATCTGCTTGCCAGAATGGTACTCCACCACTTGATCCATAATTCCAGCCTAGCTGGTTATTTTGAAGACAGATTCTCCCAGGCTTTTCTGCTCAGGCTGACTTCAAACTGACCTTCTAGATCTCAGCCTCCCAAGCAGCTAGGATTATAGGCATGAGCCACCAGGGCTAAACTAAGAACCTCTTTATTAAAAGAAGCCCCAACCTGTCTATATTTTCAATAAGTAGTCCAAATTAACCTGGAAGTTACCCTGAATTTTTTTTCTCATTTTGACTCAATCTGCTAGGTACCAGATTTATAGGCATGTGCCATCACACCCTCCCCACAGCTACATTCTAACAGAAGCAAGGGCACATTTCCCCAGTAAAGACTACATGAACTGTGAATTGGCTATCACTTTTGGAAGAGGACTGAACATTCAATCCATGGTTTCTCCAAGTTGCCTTTCTGTGATCCCTTAGGGATAGGGAAAAAAACTTCAGCAGCAACTCTCACCTTCTCTGAGCTTCACAGTGGCCAAAGACTATGAACAAGAAAGAAAGGTGTTCTTTTTTCTTTTTGCCAGTCCTGGGGACTGGACTCAGCCTGAACGCTGCTCCTGGCTTCTTTTTGCTCAAGGCTAGCACTCTACCTCTTGAGCCACAGTGCCACTTCTGGCTTTTTTTTGGTTATGTGGTACTGAGGAATGGAACCCAGGGCTTTGGGAGTGCACTCAACCACTAAGCCACATTCCCAGCCCCAAGAAAGGCACTCTTGAAGAAGAATCAGATTACTCTGAGTACAGACTTTATACCATGAACTAGGAACCAATGCTACATAGCTTCAAACCAGTCAGTCTTCTAGGTTTCAATTCCTCAAATGACACAGGTTCCTATAAGCTGTGCTATTCTACAAGACGTGGACATGAACCTTAGGGAGTGGGGATTCCACATGGTTTTCTGTGAGGCTTCTAGAATTAGCAGTGGGGGCTGTATGTATTACCTGCATAGTCTGGCCTTGGAGGTGCAGACGATCTTTGCAGGCTACCTCATAGAAGTCATAATACTCCAGGAAGGACTTTTCCATCACCCCTCTGAAAAATAAGTAGAGAAGTTAGAAACCCTGGGGCACGAGTCTGCCTTTCACTTCTGAATCTTAATGTCAGATTACACAGTCAGAGTTCCTAAGGCCAGATTTTGTTTCCCACACAGATCTTTAAATGGAAAAACAGATGCCTGTGATAGCTGATTTCCCTTATAACCCAGGAATCACAAAATGAGAGGGCTATAATACTCATCAACTAAATCCCAACCCCAACTCATGCTGTGCTCAATCTCTATGGTTTCCACAGCCCTTCCCTAAATCTAAATCCTACTCAAAATCTCCTAGAAGTTTAATACCTTTGTATTTGATGAGGTCTAACATTCAGAAATAAACTTAACACGAAGAAACGGGTTTATTATGAAATGTTCTCTCCCTCATTGTTTATGCAATGGTTAGTGTGAAGCCTTCATCATATTGGGGGCTCCCTGAAGGCATGAACTGCCTCTCCCACCACTCTTCGCACTTTGCACTGGCACTCTGAAACAACTGAGAAATTCTCTGAACTTCCTTTTGGGTAATCCACAGCTCTTTACAAGCATGAGCCAAGACAAATATGGTGGTATACCCCTGAAATATTGTAGCTTTCAGGAGGCAGAGGCAGGAGGAGTAAGAGGTTGAGGCCAGTTTGTACTACATAGCCAGACCTTGTCTAAAAATAAAAAGAAGGGCTGGGGCACTTAAGCAAGTGGCAGGGCCCTTAGTATGCCAAAGTCCTAGGTTTGATTTTAACTACCAAGGAGGTAAAAAAAAAAAAGTATGAACTACATCTTTCCCTTTCTATCTGTCTCAATACTGGACTCTGCTCCCAAGGCCCTCACAGGCATGGCGGGCCCTCTTAACACATACCGGAGGGGTTCGGGGCAGGGACATTTGCCTTCCATCATGTCACAGACCGCAACTCTGATGGTCTCATGCCGGATACATTCATTGTAGTTTTTGCTGTCTCCTGGATGTCTCTCCTGTAATTTGGCAGATGCCATAGGATCCAAAAAACAAAATTTAGGCAGAAAGAAAAGCCAATGGGAAGAGGGCTTCAAGGTTAGTTTTGGGTATATGACATTTTTTTTTTCTTACTGCATTAAGAACTAAGCCTTTATTTTTTGGGACACTCATTCAGTTAAGAATCTTCTGGCCTATAATCAATACACTAGATTCATCACATTTTCTTCAATCAGCTGGGCATGGTGGCAAACATCTAAATCCCTAAAGAGGCTGGAGGATTTCAAAATCTAGGCCAGCCTCAACTATATAACAAGGCTCTATTGCCAAAAAATGAAAAATCTTGAATCTATCAGGTAAAGATTAAAAGGGAAACAACCACATACATACAGTAGACCCTTGCAATCCACAGGTATATAGTTCCAAGGAGAAAACAGAAAAATAATTAGGATTCATAGAGCTATTATACTGCGGATGTTTGACTCATTTCTCCCATAATGCTGCCCAACTTCTGCTAAAGACATGTTTTCTTTTCAACAAAATCTCAAGCCAGGTACTGATGTCTCATACCTGTAATCCTAGAGGCTGAATTTTAAGGAAGCTTCGAAGCCATCCAGACTAGACATAAAAGTCTGTGAGACTCTTATCTCCAAATAACTATTAAAAAGCTAGAACTGGGCTGGGGATATGGCCTAGTGGCAGGATAGCTTGCCTCCCATACATGAAGCCCTAGGTTCGATTCCCCAGCACCACGTATACAGAAAACGGCCAGAAGGGGCGCTGTGGCTCAAGTGGCAGAGTGGTAGCCTTGAGCTAAAAAAAAGCCAGGGACAGTGCTCAGGCCCTGAGTCCAAGGCCCAGGACTGGCAAAAAAAAAAAAAAAAAGAAAAAAAGCTAGAACTGAAGATGTAACTCAAATGGTAGAGCACTAGTCTGGAGCAACAAAGCTAAGATACCAAATTCAAGCCACAGTACATATACACACACACTTCAAACTATACACACAATTTTTGCTTCATCTATTAAAATTAAGCAAATAAACTTAAATCAACTTTTACTCTGCTTTGGGGGAGGTATATTTTCACAAAACTAAGGGTAGAGGAACACTAAGCAGCAAATGATTTAAAACAACTGACAATAAAGTAGGACCAAACAAGCTGTGTAATATGCATGGAAATTCAAAAGTTTTGTTTTTGAAAACCCTTTTGTTCACTTCTTCCTTTAAGACTGTTTTGTAATGCATGTAAGACCTAAAATTGTGGGGGTTTTTCTGGTCTTTTTATGGTTGTTTTGTCCCCCCCCTCCCCCGAGCTGAGGACCAAACTCGGGGCCTTGCACTTGCCTGGCTGGCAGGCGCTCTTCTTCTTCTTCTTTTTGGCCAGTCCTGGGGCTTGAACTCAGGGCCTGAGCACTGTCCCTGGCTTCTTTTTGCTCAAGGCTAGCACTCTGCCACTTGAGCCACAGCACCACTTCTGGCCATTTTCTGTATATGTGGTGCTGGGGAATCGAACCCAGGGCCTCACGTACACGTATATGAGGCAGGCACTCTTGCCACTAGGCCATATCCCCAGCCCCTGGCAGGCGCTCTTCTTCTGAGCTAAATCCCCAGCCCCCTAAAATTGTGTTTTTAATTTGTTTTCTTTCTTTCTCTCTCTCTTTTTTTTTTGCTGGTTCTGAACTCAGGGCCTGGGCACTGTCCCTGAGTCTCTTTGTGCTCAAGGTTAGTGCTCTACCACTTGAGCCACAGCACCATTTCTGGCTTTTTCTAGACTTTCCTGCCCAGAGTGGCTTTGAACCATGATCCTCAGATCTCAGCTTCCCTGATTACAGGCATGAGCCATGGTCACCCTGCTTAAAATTGTGTTTTTAAAGAAAATGTTCAAATATGACAATATTCTATTTGTGTTTCTACCATTCAAAGTTCTATTTAGTGAAACTAATGTGCAGTCTTTTTTGCTTTTCATTATTGCTGATCCTGGGGCGTGAACTCTGGGCCTGAGTGCTGTCCCTGAGCTCCTTTTGCTCAAGGTTAGCACTCTACCACTTGAGCCATAGCTCTATTTCTGGCTTTCTCTGTGATTAACTGAAGATAAGAGTCTCACAGACTTTCCTGCCAAGGCTGGCTGTGATCCTCAGATCTCAGCCTCCTGAGTAGCTAGGATTACAGGCATGAGCCATTGGAGGTAGAAAAGTGAACATAATTCTAACTTATCCCATTTCCTGAATGGGAAGAGGAATGTTTCTCATTCTTTTCCATTTCTTTCTATTCTAACCCAGCTACACTAAATTATTGCTAAAACAAAAATGAAAATAATAAATACAATAACATTAGTGATTGATGTCTAAAACCCTAATTACTAGGAGGCTAAGACATAAGAACAAAGCCACCCTTTGGAAGGTTCATGAGACTTTTATATCCAATTAACTACTAAAAAGCTGGAAGCAGGGGCTGGGAATGTGTCTTAGTGGTAGAGTGCTAGCATGCACAAAGCCCTGGGCTCGATTCCTCAGCATCACATAAACAGAAAAAGCCAGAAGTGGCGCTGTGGCAAGTGGGAGAGTGCTAGCCTTGAGCAAAAAGAAAGCCAGGGACAGTGCTCAGGCCCTGAGTTCAAGCCCCAGGACTGGCAGGAAAACAAAAAGAAAAGCTGGAAACAGAGTTATGGTTGAGGTAGTAGAGCACCAGCCTTGAATGAAAAACCTAAAGGACAGTACCCAGATCCTGAGTTCAAGCCCCAGTACCAGGAAAAGAAAAAGTGAGTGAAGGTATAGAAAATGTCATCAATTGGTAAAAGATGCTTCATGGTGTTGGGCACACGTGTCTCATGCCTGTAATCCTAGCTACTCAGGAGACTGAGATCTGAGGATCATGGTTTGAAGCCAGCCCAGGCAGGAAAGTTCATGAGACTTTTTGTCTCCAACCAACTACTTAGAGGGAAAAAGCCAGATGTGATGCTGTGGCTCAAATGGTAAATTGCTAGCTAGCCTTGAGCACAAAGAGGTTCAGAGACAGAGCCCAGGCCCTGAGTTCAAACCCATAGACAGGCAAAAAAACAACCAAACAACAAAAAAGATGCTTCATAGTCTCCTTTATATGTCTCTAAGGCTCCAGAATCATTGAACGAAGTATTATAAATCTACCAGAAGGAAAGCTTGAGATTTTTCAAAAGAAAAACTATAGCCGGGCACTAGTGGCTCACGACTATAATCCTTGCTACTCAGAAGGCTGAGAGGATTATGGTTCGAAGTCAGACCAGGCAGAAAAGTCCCCATGAGACTTTTATCTTCTAACCACTCAAGACTTAAGTGGTACTGTGGCTCATGTGGTAGAGTGCTAGCCTTGAGCACAAAGAGGCTCAGGGACAGTGCCCAAGCCCTGAGTTCCAGCCCCACAACTGACCAAAAAAGCAAAGCAAAACAAACAAATAAAAAACCCCTGTAAATTTGGAGTGTGAATCAATGGTGGATCATTTGCTTACCATGTCCAAGGCTCTAAGTTCTTTTTTTTTTTTTTTGTCAGTCCTGGGGCTTGAACTCAGGGCCTGAGCACTGTCCCTGGCTTCTTTTTGCTCAAGGCTAGCACTCTGCCACTTGAGCCACAGCGCCACTTCTGGCCATTTTCTGCATATGTGGTGCTGGGGAATTGAACCCAGGGCTTCATGTATAGGAGGCAAGCACTCTTACCACTAGGCCATATCCCCAGCCCCAAGGCTCTAAGTTCTTATCTCAAGCACCAAAAATAAAAAATAAAAATTAAAGTTGTTTTAATCACTGACACTGAACTTCCTTCTGAAAACATTACTGGAATTTTGTGTTTATGAGGTATTATTCATAAACACACCTGCAATCTTAGCCCCTCAAGGGAGTGAGATATGAGAATCTCAGTTCACAGCCCATCTGGGTAAAAAACTGGAAGTGACTCAAGTGATAAGAGTGCTAGTCTTGAGCAAAAAAGCTGAGGAACAACACCTAGGCCCTGAGTTCAAGCCTCAGGAACAGCATATGGGCATGTCTCTGTCTCTGTCTCTGTCTCTCTCTCTCTCTCTCTCTCACACACACACACACACACACACACACACACACACGTACTTTGAAAACAATGGTAGAATCTGGACACTCATTGCAAATCTTGAGTACTAAACTCATCTGTGGGGGCTGGGAATATGGCCTAGTGGCAAGAGTGCTTGCCTCCTGTACATGAAGCCCTGGATTCAATTCCCCAGCACCACATATATAGAAAACGGCCAGAAGTGGTGCTGTGGCTCAAGTGGCAGAGTGCTAGCGCCTTGAGCAAAGAGAAGTCAGGGACAGTGCCCTGAGTCCAAGGCCCTGGACTGGCAAAAACCAAACAAATAAACAAAAACCTCATCTGTGTTATCATGGAAATAAATTAACATCTGACCAAGTAGACAGTACTTACTTCGTATAGTTAATAAAACTTAAACAAGAAATTACACATAAAAATCTGCCATTACTGGGCATAAGAGTATACCTTTGGGAAAGTGTGTTTACTATACATTCTCTGTGGTAGCACTGACTAGAATATTCTAGTTTTACCTAATGACCAGCTCCTTTGGCTCCAAGGGTAACAGTACTTCATTTGTATATATGGGGGCAGTACTGCGGATTGCACTCGGGGACCTCAAGCTTGTTAGGCAGGCACTCTCCCACTTGAGCTACACCTTCAGCTGTATCACAGTACTTCCTAATGACTTACTTAAGGGGACGCTGCAAAATGCAAGCGTAATGATTCTATGGCTCCCAAAGCTCACACTGTAAGTTAAAATTAATTTCCATATGACTGTATTGCCTTCCGCTCTATAGATTAACAAATAATGAACATACACTCAGCCAGGTACCAGTGGCTCCTATATATAATCCTAGCTATTCAGAAGGCTGAGCTCTGAGGATTATGGTTCAGAGCTTTGAAACTTATCACCAATTATCCAGCAAGAAGCCTGAAGAAGCAGCATGTCTCAAGTGGCAGAGTAACTGCTGTGCGCAAAAAAGGTGAGCAAGAGTGCCATTCAAGCACCAATACAGGCACAAGCCCTCAAACCAAAGCAAAAAAAAATACACTCAGCTGACCTTTCCTCCTACAGTGAAAAAAATGTAATAATATATGGGGCTGTTGAAGGGCTAGAGGAAGACTACTTTTAAGCAGGTCTCTCAGATCTTAGAGCCCCCCAATATCATAGGGATCAGAGCCTTACCTGTTCAAAACCAGGTTCGTTGTGGTAGGGATTCTCAGTCATCAGGGACTGGATGGAGATGAGCACAGAAGAGATGCTCTGGGCAGGGCTCCAGGCTGGGCCAGTCCATGTACTACAAACAGCAGAGCAAAGGGAAATAGGTGAGGAGAAAAGATCAGGGAGGGGATACTGACAACAGCAGCAACAACAGCAGCAGCAGCAGCAGCAGCAGCACCACCACCACCACCACCACCACTACAAATGACTCACCAGGAGTTTCTCTTTCACTATATTAATATTTTGGTAATTCCCAGCCTCTGCCCCCACCCTCATACTCCAGAAATCAGTCAACTGCCTAATCTTCTTATCAAGTAGGACAGAAAAAAAGGGGAAAGCAAGTACAGCAACTGAAAGGATTTTCTTTGGGCTAGAAAAGACACAGTAGCCAGCTAGGGTTACTGTATCAAAATAAAAGACCTAAGTTAAGAAAATAATTCTAAAGGTTGTCTAAATGTTAACCTCTGTAGACCTCAGAGCTTTACTGACTGACTGATTGGTGGTAAGTTAGGGAGAGCAGGTAAGCAGAGGCGCACAGGTGACTGAAGCCATCTGGTTAGAGGCCATCTGGTGAGGCTGATGATCAGGGAGCCAGCTCTATAATAAGCCCCCTGGAGTGTCAAGTTCTCTGAAGACCACACCAAAGAATAGGTGTGTTGGGCTGGGAATATGGCCTAGTGGTAAAGTGCTCGCCTCATATACATGAAGCCCTGGGTTTGATTCCTCAGCACCACATACATAGAAAAAGCTGGAAATGGCGTTGTGGCTCAAGTGGTAGAGTGCTAGCCTTGAGCAAAAAGAAGCCAGGGACAGTGCTCAGGCCCTGAGTTCAAGCCCCAGGACTGGCAAAAAAAAAAAAAACAAAACAGAACAAAGAATAGGTGTGACCTACCAAAGAAAGTAATGGGCACTTCCAGACTGTGGAAGGTCTGAAAATACTATTTTTCTACATGTAAAACATCAGAAATTTCAAAACTGCACCCTTCTTTCTTTCATAAACCTCACTAAGTATTAAGGAGGACGGGATAGCTTGGATGTCAATGACATTTACTTTTAGCTCAATTAATGGACAGGGTGGCACCACAGCTGTAAGCCAAACACAACCTGAGCCAGGACTAAGTTTGTTCGAGTTAATTGGCCACTATACTTTCTGTGGTTGGGAAAACCCAAGTCAGAAACAAGCAGCAATAACTTTACCAGAGGCTGCTCCTATGTGCCTGCAACTCCTCTCTCCCAGCTTTGCTCTCCTAGATAGAGCTCCATGTCTCCTGCTATTCCTAACTTTATATATTTGGGAATTCAATTTAGCAGAACCATTCTCATATTCTCTCTTTCTCTGTCAGTTGTGGGGCTTGAACTCTGGGCTTGGGTGTTGTCCCAGAGTTCTTTGCCCAAGGCTAGCGCTCTACCACAGTACACCACTTCCAGTTTTCCGGTGGTTAAATAGAAATAAGAGTCTCACGGACTTTCCTGGCTAAGCTGGCTTTGAACCATGACCCTCAGATCTCAGCCTTCTCAGTACAATTACAGGTGTGAGCCACTGGCACTCAGCTTCATTCTATCTCTTTTGTAAGTTAACACATGTTTATCTAGGTGGAAAGGACAATGTGGCTAACAGAGTTAATGAAAAATGTAGTAGGAATTTATTTCTATACTGGCTTTTCATCACAAAATTTCAACTCCAGAGTAACTTCTCCTTTCCCATCCAACATACGTTCTACCACATTTACCACACAACCTTCCTTTCCCTGTTTCTCCTATGAGCTGGTCTATGCCCCAAACAACTTTATATTGGCCTAACGAGGGAGAACAGTTTACAGAACAAATTTCATACAGAAGCACACATGCACACACACATATGTGCGCGCGTGCATATACACACCACACACACACGGTATCTCACGAACAGACACAATCATGCTACCTTACTAAGATGAAAGATTTCAAGAACAACCTCCTACAAAGGATTTCCTTCAGAATATGGATTTGAGTGTTCTAGAGAAATGAATCCCATTTCAAGTATACTTCAGCTGCCTCCCTACCACCCTCAAAACTGGAAAACAGGAGAACTAATTTGGGCAACTTAATCTTTTAACTGTTATCTGTTCCCCACCCCACTGATATTCAGATTATGATAAAAAAAAAAAGACCAACCCAGAAATGCTAGAAGCCATTCCCATTCTAACTAATGCACAAAGACAATTAAAGCAGAATAATAAATAGAAACTTCATGAAGCAATATCCCAGTAGTACCCAGAAAATACACTTAAAACTTACATTTCATATCCGAAGTGACTTTCAATGTCAGACATTTTCATTCAATTGTCCAATTATCATTATCACTACCACCACCTCCAAAATCATTCATTAAAAGACTCAAGTAAGGGGCTGAGAATGTGGCTTATTGGTAGAGTGCTTGCCTAGCATGCACGAAGCCCTGGCTGATTCCTCAGCACTACCTAAACAGAAAACAAGCCAGAAGCAGTGCTGTGGCTCAAGAGGCAGAGTGCTAGCCTTGAGAAAAAAGAAGCCAGGGACAGTGCCCAGGCCTTGCATCCAAGCCCCAGGACGGGCAAAAAAGAAAAAAAAAAAAAAGACTCAAGATAAGCTTGAATGGCACAGATTTGCAGCTTTTCTTAACCTGTTTGAGATTAAAGCTCATGTCCTAAGGAAAGTGGTCCTTAAAATGAGTGCGCCTGGATGACCTGTAGTAGACCCCAGAATTTCTGATATAGCATGACCAAGTGAGTGGGGTCCCTAAATCTGTAGATGCTGCTGTGCTAGCTCAGAGACCAAGCACTGAGAACCACTTCCTAAGACATCTCTTGTATGTAATAAATGGACTTCCCTCCTTTTTCATCTAGGATTCTAGGGAAAATTGAGGGGGAAAAAAATCACACAATCATTTTCTACCCTGCAGTTCAAATGAGAAACCCTGGTTGATGAAGATTGGTTTAGATCAATTACTTGCTAATAATCAACTTGGCCAAGAAGTCTCCTCTTACCCTAGAATACTCAAGCAGACTTTCCCATTGCGGTAGAAGTTGGGGTTAAACCTCACTGTGTTATTGCCCGTTGTCATCAGTTTGACCCGAGGTGGGTGGATGGGATAGTCGGGCGGACACCGAAACACGAACAGGAAGAAACCCCCTTCATAAGGAGTGTCAAATGGGCCTGTGATCAATGCATGAATCTGTAAAATAAAACCCCATCTCAAAATTGTGAGGTGAAATCCCACCCAGCCCCTTCTGGCTTCCACCTATACCCCAGTCAGAAACAGGGCCACTGTCTGTGCTGTCCAAATTCCATGTTCTTTCCATACAGAATATACTCATTCACATAAATATACTATACTCACTCATATAAATAAATTTAGAATGTTAAGCAATCCTGTTACAATGGAGTAGCATCATACTCAGGGGTTATGTTCCAAAGTTAAAGCTCAGGGGCTGGGAATATGGCCTAGTGGTAAAGTGCTCGTCTCGTATACATGAAGCCCTGGGTTCTATTCCTGAGCACCACATATATAGAAAAAAGCGAGAGAAGTGGCGCTGTGGCTCAAGTGGTAGAGTGCTAGCCTTGAGCAAAAAAGAAGCCAAGGACAGTGCTCAGGCCCTGAGTCCATGCCCCAGGACTGGCAACAAAAACCAAACAAAAAAAAGTTAAAGCTCAAAGCGAAAACTAACTCTTGTCAAAAATCACCCTTATCCCTTAAAGCATAGTGTAGACCTCCCTCATCAGTGTTACACAGAAAATATGGACAGAATATCATTGTGTAGTGGCACTGTGGCTCAAGTGGTAGAGTGCTAGCCTTGAGCTGAAGAGCTGAGGGACAGCACCCAGGCCCAGAGTTCAAGCCTCATGACAAAAAAAAAAAAAAAAAAAAAGAATATCATTGTGTAAAATGTAATGTCTACCTATAATTTTAATAATAAGAATCCAATATGTATTTTTTTTTACTGAGTATCTATGTTTGAACTTGCCTAGGTTAAACACGCAATGATGCAACTCCACCCTACATACTCATGCCACAAAGGGTAGGTAAGAGGAATGAAAAAGAGGAAAGGGATTGGAGCACCAATGTCAGTTAATAGTGCAGAGCTGAGGGTTATGATGGGCGCCTAGCATGTCTGTTTGCTTCCTCCATGGAGAATGAGTATGGCTCAGGCATCTACCAGCTGTGCCAATGGTACAAAAATTAATGGGGAAATCTCAAGGTCCACTCAGGGACATTAGACTCAGGGAGCTGGGAATATGGTCTAAGAGGTAAAATGTTGGCCTCGTATACATGAAGCCCTGGGTTCGACTCCTCAGCACCACACATATAGAAAAAAGCTGGAAGTGGTGCTACGGCTCAAGAGGTAGAGTGCTAGCCTTAAGCAAAAAGAAGCCAGGGACAGTGCTCAGGCCCTGAGTCAATGCCCCAGGACTGGCAACAAAAACAAAACAGACAATCCTCAGAACTTTCCCTAGCACTACTGGTTTAAAAAATAAAAAAATCAGGCTGGGAATGTGGCTCAGCGGTAGACTGCTTGCCTAGCATGAAAACCTTGGGTTCGATTCCTCAGTACCACATAAACAGAAATAACTATAAAAAATAAAAATAGGGCTGGGAATATGGCCTAGTGGTTAGATTGCTTGCCTCGTATACATGAAGCCCTAGGTTCGATTCCTTAGCACCACATATATAGAAAACGGCCAGAAGTGGTGCTGTGGCTCAAGTGGCAGAGTGCTAGCTTTGAGCAAAAAGAAGCCAGGGACAGTGCTCAGGCTCTGAGTACAAGCCCCAGGACGGGCAATAAATAAATAAAAAAATAAAAATTTCTTAGAACACTGAATTGTCTTCCTCTACAAGCCATAATTATTGAATGTGATTTCCCTTCCTGAAGGGAAGAAAATCTGAGTTGACTCAGTTATATTCCTTCTCCAAAGACTCCTAAGCACTAATTCTGCTCAGAATTTGAACAGCAAGAGAAAAAGAACACTGCCTCACCTATAGTCCCAGCCTTGACCTGGCAACAGCCTCGGTTAGTCTAGCCCCCAAACATATCAAGCCCAACTGCTCTCAATATGGCATCAATTCTGAGACAAAGGACTAGGACCAGTAGTATTTGGGGATAAGATGTCTCAGGAAAAACATTTTCAACCTTGCAAAAAGAAAAAAAAATCAATTTAAAGGAAAGTCTACTACTAAAAACAAAAGGACATACCAAGAATACTAAAGCTAAGTTTTTAAGAAATTTGAAACTCTCAGTTCTCAGTAAAAACAACACTAGATTTGGGAAAATTGCTTTCTTTCCTATATCTGTTTACATGGCTGTTCTCTCCCAAGGGTGGAACACTCAACATCAGTGAGGTATTTATTTATGTCAGAGGAATTTGATAGTATGTAGTAAGCTTTCTCTGGATAGAGGACAAGAAAGGAATGATCTTGGAGTGGAAGGGATATTCAAAAGCAATTAGTAAAGATAGGAGCCTAAGCAAAGCCTTTTAACCATAAACCCTTCAGCTACACTGGCCCTACCCCTAACTTGCCCTGACTTATAGTACCACCATTAAAGTCAAAAGTGGCAAGATGAGGGGGAGAGCTAAGCAGAGCAGTAGCTAGGGTGACTGACTATATAATTTCTCATCTAGACGGTCCTATTAATAACAAAGCTGGGCAACAGGAACAAACATATGTACCTAAGTAATAGACCCTTGTGTAGGGTTCTGCTCTACCTCATTGTATGACCCTGGCAAGCCACTTACTCTCTTGGAGGTCTTAATTTATTCACCTGTATTACCAGAGAGACACTAAATAATCTTTTAGACTCAACTTTATGGGCCCAATTTCCCAATAACCCCAACCAACTCCCATCAAGTTACATACCTTAGTCATGTCAACAGTATCAGGCACAACGAACATTCCTGGAGGAGGTTCCTTATAAATGGACATGATATCCCTGTATAACACCAAGAGGAGGTAGGGGACACAGTGAGGGAGGAGGGAAAAAGGGAATCCCTTAAAAGGACAGTTGTTATCAAGTCAATGAGGGCAGGGTTCGAGAAAGTGGTGCTTGGTACCACGAATGTTTGTACTGTCTTGTTGGCTGAGAAATCTCAACTGAGTACTTGTCAGGCAGGCAGAGAGTATATTATCAAAGGAACATTGTTTTCTCAGGGGGAGGGTAGCGAGAGGGAAAAAAATAACTAGAAATCCTAACAGCATCAGATGTCACCCTGAAAAAGCCACATCCCTTTTACTCTCACTTCCTCCCACATAGGAATTCACTCACTTCCCAGCTTGGGGATTCCTAGGTATTACACTGAATGTCAAGTGCAGATCTTTTTAGTAACTGGAAAGTCATAATTAATCCCACCAAAAAACTTTCTATAAACCATACAGTGGACCTTTGATGGTGAGGGGATCATATGAAGCAAGTAAGGCAACAGTAAGCAAATTTATTATGCTCTTCTTGCCCAGGAAGCAATAGGATAGAGATATCTTCATGCTGGGGAGAGGGGAATGCTTGGAAATCACACAATCTTACATCTGTAATTTACGATGATATGTTGTGTCCACTACAGGTAACAGGATTTCTAGATCATGTATCACCAACCAGAATGGATCAGTTGAGAGCAACAGGCTTAGGAAAAATATCAGCCATGTATTAAAGTGTAGGAAACATACTAGAGTAATAGAACATTAAAAAAAGGTAAAGAAAACAGGAAACAGAGCAAAGAAATACTGGCAAACTCAAAGGTGTAACCAAACTGGAAGCAGGAGACAGCTGAAGGAGTATAAGTTGCATGCTGAATTTAAGTTAGAGGTGGCAATCTCCAAGTCAGCATCCTCCGTCAGGCAATGTGCCAGGTACTTCACACACATCATACTGCTTAACTTTCATTACAAAGTTGAAAAGTGAATAGGCAGCCATCTAAAGAAACTTTGGGTGACACAACCCAGAGAAGAAAGCTCGTGGTGATGGGGGCATGGGAAGAAATCTGGTCATCCAGAAACAAGTTTCAGGATAAACACCATTTCCCTGCTCTTGTGCGACAGGTACTAACATCAAGTACTTTTGCAAAACATATCATCTATTAAATGATATGATCTAAGATCAGTCAACCTGAAAAATAAGCACAGAAAGGACTCAGGCCTTTTTGTTCCTGTGTTTGAATTAAGTATATTTGCCTCACAACAGTAAACCGGAGGACCTGGGGGGAAATACAAGGAAGAACATCCTGAATGGGATATTACAACCAGAATGCTAGTGGATAAAGGAGCCTCAGTTTCTAGATCAGGTGGGAGAGAGGTACAGCTTTGGGGTACCAGAAAATGGGTTGGAGGGGAAGATTTGTTAAGTGTGAAGGAAGCTATCCAGATGTAGGGAGGGAACCATGTGTTGGGGTGGAGTGTATTTTTGAGGAAACTGAGGGTAAAAATGAAAGCTGGCTCCAGTCTGAGGCCAGGGGCCAAGCAATCAGAGTAGGTTACAAAAAGGGCAAGGAGATGGGGGGAGGGGGACCCGACGGGTGGGGCTGGCAAACCGCATCTAGGTAGGTTGGGGTGGGGGGAAAGGGGCGGCGCGGAGGGCGAGAGGGGTGGTACTGAAGCGGCCGGGGGTCGGGTTTCAGTCCGGAGGTAGGGGGTGTGTGGGAGGGTGTCCGAACCAGGACTCCGGGGAGGTCGTCGAGGGGCGGGGTCGGACCTGGGCACGTGAAGGGGGGTTAGGAGCCCGTGGACCTGGGGTTGGGGGTGGGGGGAGATGGGACAAGGCTCTGGACATCCTGGGCCTGGGGAGCCGGGCGTCGAGAGTGGCCTGTGGAGGGGAAAGGCAGGGGGCGGGGAAGGTCGAGCCCCGGGGCTCGGTGCTGGGGGAGGAAAACCCCGTCTCACCGTTTGATCCGGAGCAGACACTGCGGCGCGGTTCGCTCGCCGTCCCAGTCCGAGCTGAGCGTAGGATCCCAGTGGCTAAGCAGCGCGGCCCCGTGGGCAGCGGCCGAGGGCGGGAGCCCCGGCAGCGGAGCCAGGCCGCTCCCCGGCCCCCCGGCCCCGCCCGCCGCCGCCGCCGCCGCCGCCCAGACATCCGGCAGGAAAGGGGGCCCGAACCCGCCGCCGCTACCGCTAACACCGACCACACCGGCGACGCCGCTCGCTCCGGGGCCTGCTGCTCCGGCACCCGCCGTCGCCGCCTCCTCAGTCGGACTCTCCGCCATCGCTGCTTCGCTTCCGGGACCGCTCGGCAGCACGTCCGCCGACCAGAGCGGCCGCTACTCCTGCACCACAGAGAGCCGGGCCAGAGTGTCCCCACCCTCCGCTTCCCTTGCCAGGGCGGGCGGCGCTGGCTCCGCCCACCCCGCACGGACCAGCGAGAGGCGCCGTGCCAGAGCGTCCACCCCGGTCCTCCAAGGCGAGGGCGGGGGCGGAGGCGGGAGGGGGTCCCGCACCACACCGCAGGGGCCTGGTGCTCTTCGGGAGGAGCTGTGTGTCCACCTCCAACCAACGGTGCATTTTCTAGCCTTGACGTGGGAGAAGGAAAGTTGAGAGGGAGTGGGGAGAGTCTTTTCTTCTGCCCTAAAGGAAGGGATCCTCAGCGTGCCCCTGGGGTAAGAGCGGACATCCAGCTTTCTCTGTAGGACAGCTGTTGACTCACTGAAGGCCTTCGGGTGTCCCGGAGGCGGGGTGGGTGGGTCCCACCTCCAAGGACAGGCTGCCATTGCCCCGTGCCTGCAGCAGGACCCGGAGGGAGGAATGAATTAGAACCTGCCACTGGCTATATGTGTGTGTGTGTGTGTGTGTGTGTGTTTATTTGTGCCACTTCTGGGACTTGAACTCAGGGACTGGGAGCTGGCCTTGAACTTGTTTATTTCGTTTTGTTTTCCGTCAAGGCTTGGGCTCTACCACTTGAGCCACACCGCCACTTCTGGCGTTTTGCTGTTTCATTGGCGATAAGAATCTCAAGATCTTTTTTGTCTGGGCTGGCTTCCAATCACAACCCTCAGATCTCAGCCTCTTGAGTAGCTAGGATTACAGGCATGTGCCAGCCACCAGGTTTTTGTTTTTTTGTCGGCGTGGGGATTGAACTCCCCGGCCTGAGCTCTTCAGCTCAAGGCTAGTGCCCTACCAGTCAGTTTTCTGGTAGCTAATTGGCCTTTCCTGCGGGCTGGCTTTGAACCCCGATCCTCAGATCTCAGCCTCCTCTGAGTACGTAGGGTTTAGGATTACAGGGTCGAGCCAGCGGGCTTCCAGCCACCAGTTTGATGCTCAGCTGATGTTTATGAAGAGCCTACCAAAGGCCACATTGTTGCTAGGCGTTGTGCTGGGGAATACTGAAATGGAAGTGGGAAACTGGGTAAAGAGAAGAAAAATCAAGCCTGACCCAACCTTCAGTACTTTTTCTTCCCTTAATTCCTTTAATATACAGGAACCAAGGGGCTGTGAGTAAATCCTGGGAGGATTCTTTAGTACTTCTCTGAAATAAGATGGGAAAAGAGCGAAAAAGCTAGAGAAAAGCCTGTGCAGACACCAGTGGGTCACCCCTGCAATCTAGTTACTCAGGAGACAGAGAGCAGAGGATTGGGGTTTGAACCCAGCCCAGACAAGTCTATGAGGTACCCATCCCCAAAATAACCAGCAAAAATCTGGATTGCATGCTGGGCACCAGTAGATCACTCCTGTAATCCTAGCTACTCAGGAGGCTGAGAGCTGAGGATCTAGGTTCAAATCCAGCCCAGACAGACATCTGAGACACTCTTTACCTTCAAGTAACCAGAAAAATGCCAGATGTGGCACAAGTGGTAGAGCACTACACGAGCAAAAAAGCTAAGGGATAGTGCCCATGCCTTGAGATCAAGCCCTACAACCAACACCAACAAAAAGAGCCAGGAATGTGGTTCAAATAGTAGGGCATTTGCCTACCAAGTGTGAGGCTCTGAGTTCAAACCCCAGTACTTTACACAACAATGCTGCCCCCCCCCAATCAAAAAAGGATAGAGCCAGATCAGATATTGCAACCTTAATCCTAGCTACTCTGAAGGCTCAGGGATCTAAAGGAGGATCTTGGCTCAAAGCCACAAAAATCCCAGGGCAGAAAAGTCAGAGATTTATTGACAATGAACCAGCAAAATACTAGATCAGAGGTGTAGCTCAGGTGGTAGTGTCAATTATGCACAAGAAAGCTGAGTGAGAATGTGAGGCCATGAGTTCAAGCCCTGTTACTAGTGAAGAAAGAGGGAAAGAGGAGGAGAAGGAAGAAAGGAATACGGGAGGGAGGGAAAGAAGGAAAGAACGGAAAGAAGGAAAAAGGAAGGGCTGGCTGGCCTGATTTACGTAGGGAGTTCTTGTTTCAAAAAGCAAAACACAAAAACAAAAAACCTGGCTCTCAGAGCGTTGTGAATTTTTCATAATGGATTGTGGATCTGAATGATAATAGCCAATATTCACTGAAAATGAAAATTTTATTTTTTTTATATCTGCCATATTCTAAGTGGTCAATGCCCGACACTTTATCTGCTTTGTGTTATTATTTTATTTTTTTTTGCCAGTCCTGGGGCTTGGACTCAGTGCCTGAGTACTGTCCCTGGCTTCTTTTTGCTCAAGGCTAGCACTCTGCCACTTGAGCCACAGCGCCACTTCTGGCCATTTTCTATATATGTGGTGTTAGGGAATTGAAGCGCTCTTGCCACTAGGCCATATTCCCAGCCCCTGCTTTGTGTTATTCTTTACACCAGTTTTATAATGTAAGTACTATTATTAGTCTGTTTTGACAGATGGAAAACCAGAAACACATAGAGGTTCTGTCACTTAAACAAGATCACAGTGAGAGCAAGCAGCAGAATTGGGACTGTAGGCCAGATACATCTAACCCCAGACAAGTTCAAACCATTGTGTGACATTGTTGCTACTTAGAACTCCCACACCTATTACTGTAGTCCTTTGGTATTCATTGTCCTGTCTACTTGTTCTCCCAATTTTTTTTCCTTTCCTTTACACTGTGTTATCTGTGAATTACCACTCAAGAGAATTAACACCAATATTAACCCCAACAATATTTTATACAGTTTTCATGTTTTGTTGGTCTAGTGTTTTACCATGATTATAAAGATGGGGAGAAACTAGGTGCTATTGGATCATACCTTTAATTCGAACTACTCAGGGGGCTGTGACCTCAGGACTATGGTTCAAGGCCAGCCCAGGCAGAAAAATCTATTAGACTCCTATCTTGAATTAACCATTAAGAAGATGGAAATGGGGAAGGGGGGTTGGGAGGGAAAAACTGAGAAAATGAGGGAAGAGGTGACACTTTAAACAAGAAATGTAGGGAAGGGAGGAGGCAGGGCAAAGGTGCGGGAGGAGGTAACAAGTTGGATAAGAAATGTACTCACTGCCTTACGTATGAAACTGTAACCCCTCTGTACATCACGATATTGAAAATAAATAAAATAAAACAAAAAAAGAAATGTAGTCATTTCCTGACTTATATAACTATAACCCCTGGAGTTTGAACCCAGGGCCTTGTGCTTGCTAGGAAAGTGTTCTGCACTTCACCAACTGTCAACCCCTTTCTGCACTGGTTATTCTTCAGTTAAGATCCTCATTTTTTGTTCAGGCTGGTCTGGATAGTGATCCTTTTCTGTGCTTTCTTTTGTTACTGGGATAACTGCACACTTCTGCACCCAGCCATTACTTGAGGTTGTCTGGAGAACTTTTATGCCCAGGCTGGCTTCAAACTGCAATTTCTGGATCTCTACCTCCCCAAGTAGTGAGAATTACAGGCTGGAGCCACCACCCTTGCTTCAGGTTTTCAATCCTGCTACCTTTGTTTTGCCAGTCCTGGGGCTTGAACTCAGGGCCTGAGCACTGTCCCTGGCTTCTTTTTGCTCAAGGCTAGCATTCTACCACTTGAGCCATAGCACCACTTCTGGCTTTTTCTATATATGTGGTGCTGAGGAATCGAACCCAGGGCTTCATGTATACGAGGCGAGCACTTTGCCATTAGCCCATATTCCCGGCCCCTGCTTTGGAGCCCATTTCTGCAGCCATATAATGGGGAGAATGCCCACCTTACAAGGTTTTTCTGAGGATGAAGTAGGATGCTTTCCACAAGTGTTTTTGTAAAGTGGCAAGCACTACCTGGGCACTGGTGGCTCATGCCTGTAATCCTAGCTACTCAGGAGGCTGCAATCTTAACTCATCTCCAATTAGCTACCCAAAAAGCTGGAAGCAGAGGTGTGGTTCAAGTGGTAGAGTGCCAGCCTTGAGCACAAAGCTCAAGGACAACACCCAGGTTCTGAGTTCAAGCCCCAGGCCTGGCATGTGTGTATGTGCACTCAAGGCTAGTGCTCTACCACTTTGAGCCACAGCTCCACTTTAGTTTTCGGGTGGTTAATTGGAGATAGGGTCTCACAGACTTTCCTGCCTGGGCTGGCTTTGAACCACAATCCTCAGATACAAGCCTGAGTAGCTAGGATTACAGGTGTGAGCACCAGTGCCCAGTTGTCACTTATTTAACCTTTCCATAATCTCCTCATTGGTAAATCTGGAAAAATAATTGTTGCTGCTAAAACAAGATAATGTAATAATGAAATGGCCCAATGACTGGCCAGTTCAATAACGATCAACATTATTCTTACTCATCCTTCAAGGCTGGCTAGAATATAACTTTCTTTGCCATACCTTGTTTCCATGCAATAATTAATTAGTCTGTTTTAATGAGTCCCTCCACTGGTACTTATGGCTCATTATTCATCACTTTATTATAGCACATCCTTTTGTTGTAGTGGTTTGCTTACTCACCTGTCTGGCCACTTGCTAGGGCCTCCTCCAGGGCAGGAAGCACACACCTATGCTTGTAGCTCTAGGGTGTGACATTCAGGGATGCTGGGTAAAGTGATGCATAGAATGCAAAGGAAGACAGGCACAGTAACTTGTTGCCCCTCCCCTGGCCATAGATGAGTAGGATTTCTACTACCTCTTCAGATATGTATGCTTTCCTAGTGCTGAGCCAATCTTGCACGAAGAAATCTGCAAGTCAAGGCCTGAAGGCCTACAGGGGTTGAGAGCTGCTTCCAGAAGCAGCTCATCCCTCCATCACATGTCCTTCTTGGGAGGCCTGAGAGTCTAGCATGGGGTCTGCCAGAAGTACTTCTAGTGCTCACTTAATTTTGAGGCATCGAATACTTGGCTGGAATGCTATCTGGAGCTACACCCATGGCTCTGGTGCAGGTAGATGACTAGAGTGGTCTCCTCCCACCCCCTTGTACAGGAACCCACATCTAAATTTCCTTCCCAGCATGGAGTTGCTCTGCACTGGGCCTAGTGTACCTAAGCAAGTTTCCTCCCCAAGTGTCCTGGAGTGCTAGGGTTCAAGTCACTGCTATTCTCTTCTCCTTCCCCACTCTAAGGGTACTCCTTCCTGAGCCCAGTCTTTTGTCTTAGCAGAAAACTAGGAATAATAAGTGAGTCCCACGAGTCCTAAATCCTGAAAAATCAGAACTGGAATGTTTCGAGGCTTCTAAGCAATAGCTCTATTTAATAATTTAATTATACTGGCTTATTATGCATTTTTTATTTTTTGGTTGAACTTAAATCCTTGAGCAGGTGCTCTGCTTGAGCCATACCCCTGGTCCTTTCCTGAAAGCTTTTTATTTTTTTACTTCTTTTTGAATTTAAGGACCCAAACTCTCACTTGGCTTTTAAGCTCAAGGCTAGTGTTCTACCAACCACTTGAACCACGGGCTGGGAATGTGGCTTAGTTCTAAGAGTGCTTGCCTAGCATGCATGAAGCCCTGGATTTGATTCCTCGGTATCACATATACAGAAAAAGCCAGAAGTGGTGCTGTGGCTCAATTGGTAGAGTGCTAGCCTTGAGCAAAAAGAAGCTAGGGCCAGTGCCCAGGCCCTGAGTTCAAGCCTCAGGTCTGGAAAAAAAAAAAGCAAGCCAAGCCAGGCACTGGTGACACTGGTGGTTCACGCCTGTAATCCTAGCTACTCAGGAATCTTGAGATCTGAGGATCATGGTTCAAAGCCACCAGAAAACCAGAAGTAGCACTGTGGCTCATAGCGGTAGAGCCCTAGCCATGAGCAGAAGAGCTCAGGGACAGTGCCCGGGCTCTGAGTTGAAGCCTCACAACAACAACAACAACAACAAAAAAGAAACAAAGGAAAGAAAGGAAGGAAGAAAAGAAGCCAAGCAAATAAGAGGTCTTGAGTTCAAGTCCCAATACTGGCACATGTGCCCACAGAATAGATTCCTGGCAGTTCACAGGAAGAAAAGCAACTACCCTCCCTAGGGGCTGTTCCTTGATTACCATCAGAGCTGGTGACCAAGCAAGGGTGCCAGTGTGATATCCCAGAGGGTGATGTTTGCATAACTGCATTACCAGTTAGTTAATCCATTGCTCCCTTGGTGAGAAGGACACTGAATGTCAGTTCAAGCTCAGTCCATTCTAGGCCCTGAGATTCCTTGACTGTTTCAGGCTCTATCACTGGTTTGCTAACCACACCTTGAAGGAGTTACTTAAGGTGAAAAGAATGGCACATTATGGCAGATTATTTCTCAACTGAATGATTTTATCACCCAACTACTGGAAGACATTTGTTAATATCTGAAATTTATTAATTGGTTATGATTTGGAAGGAAGATGGTTGGATACTACTGGCATCTAGTGGGTGCCAGCTAACCTATATATCAAGGGTGAGAGATCTTTTGGTAGAAAGACTGAGTCTGTTGAATAAATCAGATAGATTGAGGTTGGAATTTTTAGTTTTTTTTGGCCAGTCCTGGGGCTTGGACTCAGGGCCTGAGCACTGTCCCTGGCTTCTTTTTTTTGCTCAAGGCTAGCACTCTGCCACTTCTGGCCATTTTCTGTATATGTGGTGCTGGGGAATTGAACCCAGGGCCTCATGTATATGAGGCAGGCACTCTTGCCACTAGGCCATATCCCCAGCCAGAGGTTGGAATTTTTAGGTGTTATATGACCTTGGGCAAGTCATTGGACTTGCATAAACCTTAGACAATACAGTTTCTGCCAGAAGCTGGTGGCTCACCTCTGTAATCCTAGTTACTCAGGAGGCTGAGATCTGAGGATCACGGTTCAAAGGCAGCTTGAGCAGAAAAGCTCATGAGACTCATCTCTAACCAGCAAAAAGCTGGAAGTGGCTCAAGTGGTGAGCGTGCTAGTATGGAATGCAATAAAGCTAATCAAGAGTACAAGGCCCTGAGTTCAAACCCTAGTACTGGCAAAAAGAAAATGAAGGAAAAGAAAAAGCCTGGCACTGGTGGCTCACACCTGTAATCCTAGCTACTCAGGATACTGACATCTGAGGATTGAGCTTCAAAACCAGCCAGTGCAGGAAAGTCTGCGAGACACATCTCCAATTAACCACCAAAAAGCCAGAAATGGAGCTGTGGCTTTTAAGTGGCAGAGCACTAGCCTTGAGTAAAAAAGCTCAGGGACAGCGTCCAGACCCCAAGTATCATCACCAAAAAAACAAAGGATGAGTTTAGGATGAGAACCCTCAATGCTGCCTCTTACTTGGTGTGTAATGTTGGACAAGTTATTTTGCCTTTCTGGTATGTCAGTCCTACTTGGTTTGGGTGCTGTCCCTGAGCTTTTGTGTTCAAGAACTCTACCACTTGAGCCACAGCTCCACTTCCAGCTTCTTGGTATTGAATTGGAAATAAGAGTCTCATGGACTTTCCTGCCTAGGCTCGCTTTGAACTTTGATCTTCAGATCTCAGCTTCTTGAGTAGCAAGGATTACAGCTGCCCAGCTTACTTCACATTCTTAAGCATGAGCCTCTTTAATGACTGCAAGAACAATGCATAGGGTTGTTGTAAAACACTTGGTGCAAATTAAGAAACTTGTCCCAGGAAAGGGAATAAATACCCATCAGCACTATTCAGAGAAATCCACATTCCCAGTAGTAGCAGTTCTGCTAACCTAGGGACTTCCTCAACACCAACAGCTGTCCCTCTATCCACCAAGACCCTCCCAAGGTCAAAGGACAGAGGCACAAGCATATGGGTTTAGAGAAATGTTGTGTTTAATGGTAAAGCTTAGCACACTCCAGCACCTGGGATGGCATGGAGTCGAAGCAGCAGGAACATCTGGGTGACCCCCACGGAGCCTCACATGGCGAAGAGGATGAGGAAGGCGACCATCAAACAGAAGAGCCCCATGGCCTCGGACAGGGCAAAGCCCAGAATGGCATAGGAGAAGAGCTGTTGCTTGAGAGACGGATTCCTGCCAGGGACAGAGATTGATGATAGCACAGGGAGAGGAAAAGAGCAAGGGGAGGGGTTGGGAATATGGCCTCGTGGCAAGAGTGCTTGCCTTGCATACATGAAGCCCTGGGTTTGATTCCCAAGCACCACATATATAGAAAATGGCCAGAAGTGGCGCTGTGGCTCAAGTGGCAGAGTGCTAGCCTTGAGCAAAAAGAAGCCAGGGACAGTGCTCAGGCCCTGAGTCCAAGGCCCAGGACTGGCAAAAAAAAAAGAAAAGGGCAAGGGGAGGGGTGGGAGACACTGGGTGAGGGTGGAGTGCTGGTATAACCAGGAGAGGACTGAGCCTGCCCATACACTGGATATTTGGATGGGCAAGCAGAGTAGCAACTTGGCAAGCTAAGGGAGCTATGTTGGACACCTATTTAAATTCTTATTTAGAGGTCATTGGAGCAAACAGGAGGTAGAGAAGCTCCAGAGAGGAGCTCCCGCTGAAGGTTTGCCCAAACGTGGTTAACTTACAGTGGAAGATGCTCTAGGATGCCCCAACCTTACCTGGCATAGCCAATGATCAAGCTGCCAAACACTGTTCCAATGCCAGCCCCTGATCCAGCCACACCAACTGTAGCAGCCCCAGCACCAATAAACTTGGCTGCTGTGTCAATGTCGCGGGAGACGATACTGGTTTGGAACTCCCGTGTGGCCACCTGGAGTGGGGAGCCCAGGCAGGATGGCTAGACAAGGGAAGGTAAGCCAGAACAGAGATAATGAGGTAGCAGGAAAGGTAGCTGACTCCAACCCTCCCACTACCCTCTGAGCTCTGAAAGTCTTGGAAAATTGCCTGATAAGTACAGAATACTCTTGCATGCAGGGAGGATGTCAGTCCTGGGGTCTATTTGCAGACAGGACCAAGGGAAGTAGGAGTGAGGCAAAGGCACCTTTCCAAAATTTCTCACCCACAATGATTGCCTTTGGAGATTTAGATTTACATCACTGATCTTCTATTCTCCTCCTAATAAGGCCTTAAGGCAATTCAGTTTAGAGATTTGCAGTCTGGGAAGCCACCTAAGGGCCCTACTTCCTTACCTGTTTAGATGGAACCTCTGGCTTACTCAGGAGGGAGGCAGACACAGGCCTGATTAGACCTCTGGTACAACAGCGCATCTGCAAAGTTAGAAAGACATATCCCTCCAAGTTAAGCAAGGGAAAAAAAGAAAAAGACCACCAAAAATCTAACTGATGAGCTTCTTGTGGAAAAAAAAAAAAACTACAGCACTGAAAAACAAAAGAGCAATATATTTCAATGTATGTTTGCTTCTACCCGACGGGCAGACCTGCATCAGAGACAGCTGTATTGAGAGCCTGGTGTAGTCACCAGTGATGGCAACCCATTACCATCCAAAGCACTGGGGAGTGGTAGTGCATATTCTTGGGTTCAATCACCAACAAAACAAAAACATGTATCCAAATTCACTTCCATGGGGCCAACCTTCATCAGTTTCCCAGAATGGAACAAAACCCACACTCATCGCAGATGGGGGTACAAGAAAGGTTTATACCCAAATCACCACAGTAATGAAGGAAGGGGAAGATAATATACAGCTCTGGAGAGATCTCAGTAATATGCCTTCTTTCTTTCTCAAGTCTATGTAGCCCAGGCTGTCCTGGAACTCCAGATCTCCCTGCCTTAGCTTCCTAAGTGCTAAGATTACAGACCTGTGCCACCTGCCTCACAAGTAACCTGGCTTTCCTTGAAATATTCTTTAGTGCAGTGGTTCTCAAAGTCCACTGAACTGTGGAATCACTGGGAAGTTGGTTGTTTTTTTTTTTTTTTAAAGGCCTAGGGTTCCACCCAGGGTCTAAGACTGGATATTTGGAGATTTAACAGCTCTGCAGATGATTCTAATATGCAGCCAAGATTGAGACTATTTTCATGGCCTGACAAGGGGTAAAGGTCATTTCTAGCCTCTCTGAGGACATTTCAAAGCCAAGAGAAGTTGGATTACAGGTCCAATTAAACAGCGGTTACTTGCATCACATAATCTCCTCAAAGAGCCAACATCATGACACCAAACTCCACTCATTCCATTCATTCCATACAGATGCCTCCCACACCATACATGGCACCACAGGATACCCCAACCTTAGCTTACCAGAACTGGAGAAATAAGCAGTGCCCCGGTGGTCTGCATTTTTTCAGTCTGCTGAGACCAAAAACAGAGAGAAACGAATAAATCCTTTGACAGCATGGCTACTTGGTTATGGTGACGACCTTCGGTCGTCCCCAGCACCGTCCCCATCCCCCCACATCGTCCCTGGACCCTCTTTTCCTTGCATCGCGCCGTAGGCAGAGGAGGGCATTAGAGGTCAGAGGAACAGAGCGGACTCAAGGGTCAACCACCTTCTGCGTTGCGGGTGTGCAGCGTGGAAAAACCACCGAAATCGGAAGTAATAGAAAGAGGCTCGGGCCCCAAGGGAGAGACGTTGCGAAAGGAGGCAGTCTCCCGGGAAGAAGTGGCAGAAACCGGGCAGATGCCGTGCAGGATCCTGCCCAGATTACACATCTGCCCTCTACTAGCCCCGGGAGTGGCCGTTTATCGCTCATTACCGTTGGTAATTAACATTAATTGGTGAGGCGAAAGACTCCCTTCGTTTCTTCCATCTTGAGGGCAAATGCTCCTCCTCCTACGCTCACCTCACCACCCTGCCACCCGCAGGTTCCCGGCCCCAAATCACCTGCACACCCTCTCCCCTGCAGCCCCTGCCCAGCACACGGCACTCGCCCGGCTCAAGGTGACTGACTCACTCCGCAGCTTTAGCCCTTGCTCTCAGCGCTCCGCTCCCCCACCCACGTGTCCCGGGGCCCCTCTACTCTGATTGGTTGCAACCTTCCCGCGTCCCCATTGGTTTGCGTCATCAGCTCGCCCCTTCCTATTGGATTTCTGCAGCTTCTTCCTCTCTCCTCCCACAGCAACTTCGTGGCAATTCCCGCCTCCCTGCGGAAAAAGGCGGGGTTTTCCTCAGAGATCTGAGTCACGATTGGCCGATCCGTGAAATACTCGACCATAGAGTCGGTGGGGACGGGACTCGGAGGTTCCATAACCTCCCGCACAAAATGGCGACCAAGGTGCAAGCTGAAGAGAAGGCGTGAGAGTGATGACCGGACATCTGACGCAAGCAGGCACATGACCTTAGCCCCACGTATTCATTCGGGCGCGCGCGGCCTCGGGGCACGGTGCATGTTGGGGTTTGTAGTCAGGTCTGAGACAGCCCACCCTCCCATCCCCACCCGGGCAACTGAGATACCGCGAGATGTTGCTTCTTGGGGTTGGGAGCGCCGACGTCTAGGCTGCAGTTCCCACCCTAGTAATTTGTGGGAACCTTCCGCCATGGAAAATTCTGGCCGGTTGCTAAGCTCCCAAAGCGATGGTCCCGCGTTTGTGGGCTTTTGTGAGTGCTCAACAGTCACGAACTAGTAACTATTATTTTTAGAAATTATATGTGTAATTAGGAGTATATTTATAGTTCGAAATTAAGTATAAAACCATACCCTGACAGAAAGGTGAGTTGTGTGTGTGTGTGTAAAGAATTTGCGTGTAGTAGTTTGTGCACTAATCTCAGCACTGGGGGGAGGCTGAAGCCGAAGGTGGTGAGTTCCAGACCAGAGTGACTACATGGTGAGATCCTGTCAAGAAAAGGAGAGAGAAATGAGCCTAAAGGATAAGAGTAAGCAGTTCACTTAAGGGAGAAATGTGAAGTTTAGGCATGCTCAATTTTACTAATCAAAGAAATACAACCGGGGCTGGGAGTATGGCCTAGTGGTAAGAGCGCTTGCCTCGTATACATGAAGCCTTGGGTTTGATTCCTCAGCACCGCATATATAGAAAAGGCCAAAAGAGGCGCTGTGGCTCAAGTGGTAGAGTGCGAGCCTTGAGCAAAAAGAAGCCGGGGACAGTGCTTAGGCCCTGAATCCAACCCCCAGGACTGGCAAAAAAAAGAAATACAACCGTAAAATGCACTATTATTTTTCTTTATTGTCAGAGTGATGTACAGAGCTTTTACTCTTATTAAAAGCACAAAGTTATTTTATTGTAAGCTAGGAGCTCTCCCATACTGCTAGTGTGAGTTAGGAAACTTTCCTTGAGAGCAATTTGGCAATACTTATTTTTATTTGAGAGCCTCTGAATGGACCATCCTCTTTGACCCACAATTCTTGAGTAATTGAGAACTTTTGCCACTGCATCCTCTTGACCCAGTAATTACTTCCAAAAATACTTCATGAAGAAATAATCAGAAACGCAAAGATTCAGCCAGGCCTGTAAATCCTGACTACTTGGGAAACTGAGACCTGGAGGAGAGGTTCAAAGCCAGTCTGGGGGAAAGTCTTCTAGTCTCTGTCTCCAAAATAATCAGCAAAGGGCAGGGATGTGGCTCAGTGGCAAAGTGCTTGTCAAGCAAGTGCAATGCTCTGGGTTTGATCCTAGTATAAAAAAGAAAATGGCTGGGAATATGGCCTAGTGGTAAAGTGCTCTCCTCATATACATGAAACCCTGGGTTCGATTCCTCAGCACCACATATATAGAAAAAGCCAGAAGTGGCACTGTGGCTCAAGTGGTAGAGTGCTATCCTTGAGCAAAAAGAAGCCAAGGACAGTGCTCAGGCCCTGAGTTCAAGCCCCAAGACTGGCAAAAACAAAACAAACAAACAAAACCAAGAATCAACAAAGAGCCAAGCTGGAGATGTAGTTCAAGTAGTAGAGCATCAACCATGAGCAAGGAAGCCAAGCAAACACTGAGCTCTTGCATTCATAGTCCTGGCACACATAAACAAAAATTCTGCTAAAAGGATGTACATTGCAAAGCTGGGTGATGGTGGCTAATCCTAGCTACTCAGGAAGCTGAGATTTGAGGATCATGGTTCAAAGTCAGCCAGGGCATGAAGTCTTGAGACTTTTTTGGGGGAAGAGGACAGTCCTGGGGCTTGGAATCAGGACCTGAGCACTGTCCCTGGCTTCTTTTTGCTCAAGGCTAGCATTCTACCACTTGAGCCACAGCACCACTTCCAGCTTTTTCTATATATGTGGTGCTGAGGAATCTAACCCAGGGCTTTATGCATGCTAGGCAAGCACTCCACTGCTAAGTCACATCCACAGCCTTGTGCGACTTTTATCTTCAATTAAGCACCAGAAAATAGGAAGTGGAGCTGTGGCTGAAAATGGTAGAGTACTAGCCTTAAGGAAAAAAGGTGGGAGATAATGCCCAAGCCCTGAATTCAAGCCCCATGACAAAAAAATATCAAGGATGTACATTGCAGACTTCACTGAAAATGAAAACAAGGAAATAAATGTTCCATACATGTTGAATAGTTAAAATTATATCTTCAGTTATAAAATAAGTTATAAAACAAACATGAAATAAAATGGATTTGTTTTTGGTTGGCACAAGGGCTTGAGCCTGGGACGAAGGCTCTTGCTTGGCCTTTTCTGCTCAAGGCTGGTACTCTACCCCTTGAGCTGGTACTCTACCTCCACTTCTGGCTATTTACTGATTTATTGGAATTACGTTTCTCACAGGGTCATCCAATCATGGACTGAAACTGTAAAGGAAACAGCCTTTTTTGTTTGTTTGTTTGCTTGCTTGTTTTTTGCCGGTCCTGGGGCTTGGACTCGGGGCCTGGGCACTGTCCCTGAGCTGCTTTTGCTCAAGGCTAGCACTCTACCACTTGAGCCACCGCCCCACTTCTGGCTTTTTTTTGTTTATATAGTACTGAGGAATCAAACCCAGGGTTTCATATATGCTAGGCAAGCACTTTACCACTAAGCCACATTCCCAGCCTAGAAACAGGCCTTTTCTCTTTACCAGTTGAGCTAACTGGTGAAGAGTAATCTGCTTTGCTAGTAATTGACAGATCAGACAGCCAGGACACAATAAAGATGACTTTATTTTTAATTAAAAATTTTTTTTGGCAATTGTGGGACTTGAACTCAGGGCCTGCTTGCTGTCTCTGAACTCTTTTGCTCAGGGCTTGCACTCTACCATTTTGAGCTCCACTTCCAGTTTTTGAGTGGCCGGAGATAAGTCTCTTTTCTGCCTTTCTGCCTTGGCTGGCTCCTAACTACAATTCTCAGATCCCAGTCTCCTAAGTGGGTACCATTACGGGCCTCAGCCACCATGGCCCAGCCAGAAGACACATTTCTTGAATTTATATAGAACTATGTAGCAAGAGCTGGGGATATGGCCTAGTGGCAAGAGTGCTTGCCTCTTATACATGAAGCTCTGGGTTCAATTCCTCAGCACCACATATACAGAAAATGGCCAGAAGTGGCGCTGTGGCTCAAGTGGCAGAGTGCTAGCCCTGAGCAAAAAAAGAAGCCAGTGACAGTGCTCAGGCCCTGAGTCCAAGCCCCAGGACTTCCCCCCCCATCCCCAAAAAAAGAACTATGTAGCAAATAACTAAATAATATACACTTTTCAAACACACATGAGAAATTTTAAAAAACCTGACCACTTACTAAGCCATAAACATGCTTTAATAAACATGAGTCAATACCACACAGGCCACATTCTCTGACCACAATATAATTAAATAAGAAATCAGATTATTAAAGACAATGCAGTTAGAGAAAAATTGTTGTCCATATCAAGAATTGGGAGGTTGGCTTCCTCCTAACCTCCGCTGTGTCGGTGGGTAGGATGAGGCCCGAGTTGGCAGCTCGTTAAATAAAACAACTGAACACCTGGGGGGGGGGGAAGGGAAAGGGGGGGAGGGAGGGGGGCATGAGGGACAAGGTAACAAACAGTACAAGAAATGTATCCAATGCCTAACGTATGAAACTGTAACCTCTCTGTACATCAGTTTGATAATAAAAATTTGAAAAAAAAAAAAAAGAAGAAGAAAAAAAAAGAATTGGGAGGTAGAGCAAAGTACTGGTGGCCCATGCCTATCCTAGGTACTCAGGACAATGAGATCTGGAGGGTCTTGTTTTGAGGCTAAACTGGGGCAGAAAAATCCATGAGACTCCATGTCTAAAATAAACCGCAAAAAGCAGGGCCAACTTGGTGCTGATGGCTCAGGCCTTTAATCCTGGCTACTTAGGAAGCTGAGATCTGAGGATCTGGGTTAGATCCTTTTTTTTTTTTTTTTTTTTTTTTTGCCAGTCCTGGGGCTTGAACTCAGTGCCTGAGCACTGTCCCTGGCTTCATTTTGCTCAAGGGTAGCACTCTACCACTTGAGCCACAGCGCTAATTCTGGCTTTTTCTATATATGTGGTGCTAAGGAATCAAACCTAGGGCTTCCTGTGTAGGAGGCAAGCATTCTTGCCTCTAGGCCATATTCCCAGCCCAGGACTTGGGTTAGAAGCCAGCCCAGGCAGCAAAGTCTGAGAGACTTTTATCTCCAATTAACTACTCAAATAGCTGGAAGTGGAGGTGTGGTTCAAGTTGTAGGGAGCTAGCCTTAAGCACAAAAAGCTCAGAGATAAAGTACAAGCCCTGAGTTCAAGCTCCAAGATCAGCAAAAAAAGCACACACACAAAAAGCTGGGCCAGAAGTGTGGCCAGCTATTCAAGCAAGTTGAGCAAGTGCAGAATCTTGAGTTCAAACTTTGGTATTGCTAAGTGGATACTCCTTAGGTCTCCAGTACATTCTGGTCCATGTAGTCCAATGTATGTGCTCAGCACATGGCACACACACACACACACATAAGACACATGAATATACACCCGCATCTCCTTACACATCCAACATACTTAGTAGCCTAAGATGACCCCATGGGCTCAACTCACCTTCAAGACAAACAATAGGGCTGGGAATATGGCCTAGTGGCAAGTGCTTGCCTCCTATACATGAAGCCCTGGGTTCGATTCCCCAGCACCACATATATAAGAAACGGCCAGAAGTGGCGCTGTGGCTCAAGTGACAGTGTTAGCCTTTTTTTTTTTTTTTTGGCCAGTCCTGGGCCTTGGACTCAGGGCCTGAGCACTGTCCCTGGCTTCCTCTTGCTCAAGGCTAGCACTCTGCCACTTGAGCCACAGCGCCACTTCTGGCCATTTTCTACATATGAGGTGCTGGGGAATCGAACCCAGGGCTTCATGTATACGAAGCAAGCACTCTTGCCACTAGGCCATATTCCCAGCCCCAGAGTGTTAGCCTTGAGCAAAAAGAAGCCAGGGACAGTGCTCAGGCCCTGAGTCCAAGGCCCAGGACTGGCCAAAAAAAAGAAAAACAAAAGAAAAACAATAATACAGCTGTGTACCTATGCTTCACACCAATAATCCTCCATACTTAGGACACTGAGATCTGAGGATCACGGTTCAAAGCCAGCCTGGGCAAGAGTCTGTTAGACTCTTATCTCCAATTAACTACCAGAAAACTGGAAGTGGCACTTGTGGCTCAAAGTGGCAGAGTGCTAGCCTTGAGCAAAAGAAAGCCAGGGCCAGTGCTCAGGACCTGAGTTCAAGGCCCAGGACTGGCAAAAAAACAAAAACAAAAACTCAGAGCTCAACCAGGTCCTGAGTTCAAGCCCTATAACTGACCAAAACAATAATCCAAAATGATGTCTAGCAAAAATTCCAAGGCAATATGACACAGCCATTCCCCAAATACAAAATGTCCCAGTAATGTCGAGTTTTCTAGTAAAGTTCAATCTTACCTCTGTTTCCCCAGTGTCACCAGTGGAATTATTGTCACATATAGCTGCCACCTACTGCCGGTCTGTGCTTACTGAGCTTCCTTCGTTGAAGCACATGGCCCAGATTGTGTGAAGGTCAGGACTGAGTCACATGCACCTGGTTTATCTATGCAGGAACAATGTCAAGACCTCTTCAATCTTTTTTTTTTTTTTTTTTTGCCAGTCCTGGTACTTGAACTTGGGACCTAGCAACTGTCCCTAAGTTTTGTTTTTATTATTTTTTTCCTCTTTCTTTCAAGGCTATCACTGTACTTTCCTGCCTAGGATTTTGTTTTTTGTTTTTGCCAGTCCTGGGGCTTGAACTCAGGGTCTGAGCACTGTCCCTGGCTTCTTTTTGCTCAAGGCTAGCACTCTACCACTTGAGCCACAGTACCACTTCTGGCCTTTTCCTATATATGTGGTGCTGAGGAATCAAACCCAGGGCTTCATGTATTCGAGACAAGCACTCTTTCCACTAGGCCATATTCCCAGCCCCCTAGGCTGGTTTTGAACTTCAATTCTCAGATCTCATCCTCCAGAGTAGCTAGGATAACAGGTGTGAGCCACGGGTGCCTGGCCCTTCTAGCATTCTGTCATTGCAGTTCACTTAGTCCACAATGACTTTTCTTTTTTCTCCTCGTCCTCCCCCCTCCTCCCTTCCTTGTCCCCCCCTTCCTCCTACCTCCTCCATTCCTTCTACCCCCTTCCTCCTCCTCGCTTGAACTCTGGGCCTGGGCACTGTCCCTGAGCCCTACAGCTCAAGGCTGGCGCTCTACCACTTGAGCCACAGTGCCACTTCCAGTTTTCTGTTGGTTAACTGGAGTTAACCTGCCCGGGCTGGCTTTGAACCTCGATCCTCAGATCTCAGCCTCCTGAGTAGGATTACAGGCCTGAGCCACTGGCACCCAGCTCCTTTTTTTTTTTTCCTTTCCATCTTTTCTTTTTCTTTCTTTTCTTTTCTTTTTTTTTGCCGTTTCTGGGGCTTGAATACAGGGCCTGGGCATTGTCCTTGAGCTTAATGCTCAAGGCTAGCACTCTACCACTTGAGCCACAGCGCCCCTTCTGGATTTTTCTGCTTATGTGGTACTGAGGAATCGAACCCAGGGCTTCATGCATGCTAGACAAGCACTCTACCATTAAGTCACATTCCCAGCCCAATCTTGTCTTTTAGTTTTTGGTCAGTTGTGGGACTTGAACTCAGGGCCCATGTGCTGTTTTTGAGCTGTTTGCTCAAGGCTAAAACTCAACCACTTGAACTCCATTTCGAGTTTTTAGGTGTTGGAGGTAAGAGTTTCCCAACCTTTCTTGCCTGGGCTGGCATCAAACCTGGATCCTCAGATCTTAAGTTTCCTGAGTAGTTAGGAGTACAGGCATGAGCCACTTGGCTTTGTCTTTAATAATTTCCAGTAGGGTTAATATTCAGAGGGGGTTCTAGTTCCTCTTGAGATAAGGGTCTTGGCTTCAGGTATGGATGGATGGATGGGTGATGATTAATGGTGTGGGCATGCCAGATGGGAGGCTTTTTCCTTTAATCTGTATGTGGTATGTTGCTTCTCTTGATAGATTCTGTTTTAAACAGGAAAGTGGCAAGAGTGCTTGCCTCATATACATGAAGCCCTGGGTTTGATTCCTCAGCACCACATATGTACAAAAATGCCAGAGGTGGCGCTGTGGCTCAAGTGGTAGAGTGCTAACCTTGAGCAAAAAGAAGCCAGGGACAGTGCTCAGTCCAAGGCCCAGGACTGGCCAAAGAAAAAAAGGGGGGGGGGGAAGCAGTTATACTTTTGTCCAGCAGAGGGGGTGCAATGGAAGATAGAGGTTTTTTTTGTTTTTGTTTTTGTTTTTTGAAATACTGACATTTGAATTTAGGGTCTTGCATTTGCTTAGCCATGCTTCTATTTCTTTCTAAAAAATATATATTTGTGGTACACTAGATATTGTATATGTCTACCTGATCTAGGGAAGGGAAAGAAAAATGAGGGTGTAAGATATCACAAGAAATGTATTCACATTGGGCTGGGGAAATGGTCTAGTGGCAAGAGTGCTTGCCTCTAATACATGAAGCCCTGGGTTCGATTCCCCAGCACCACATATACAGAAAACTGCCAGAAGTGGCGCTGTGGCTCAAGTGGCAGAGTGCTAGCCTTGAGCAAAAAGAAGCCAGGGGGCTGGGGATATAGCCTAGTGGCAAGAGTGCCTGCCTCGGATACACGAGGCCCTAGGTTCGATTCCCCAGCACCACATATACAGAAAACGGCCAGAAGCGGCGCTGTGACTCAAGTGGCAGAGTGCTAGCCTTGAGCGGGAAGAAGCCAGGGACAGTGCTCAGGCCCTGAGTCCAAGGCCCAGGACTGGCAAAAAAAAAATAAAAATAAAAATAAAAAGAAGCCAGGAACAGTGCTCAGGCCCTGAGTCCAAGGCCCAGGACTGGCAAAAAAAAAAAAAAAAAAAAAGAGTGGATGTTCACCCACTCAAAAGCTCAGGATCAGATGACAATGGTGTAAGCTTGAACAAACCCTCTGCCCTATGGGAGGAAGAGGATGGCTCTCAAGAAATGTATTCACTGCCTTATTATGTATCCCCTTTGCACAACACCTTGTCAATAAAATTTTTAAAAAGGCAATATATATTATTGTCATTATGTAGTTGTACAAAGGGATTATTAGCATTTAACACATCAGTTTATAAGTACAATGCATCTTGATCAATATCACCATTTCTATTCCCTTTTTGCCTTGGTTATTTTCTAGGTAGGGATTTGCTTTGCGCCAGCAGGCCTGGATTGTGACCCTCCTACTTAATGTGTCTCAGTGCTGCTGGGGATAGAGGACAGGCATGCTCCACTATTGCCCAGCTCTTGTGCTTCCTGTGTATCTGGATAACAGGTATGCGCCACTGCACTGCTTCCCCCCGCTTTTTTTTCTGATAGTGGTGCTTGAACTTGATCTCATGCTCTTGCTCAGCTTGTTTATTCATGGCTGGCATACTACCACTTGAGCTGTGTTCCAGCCTAGTTTCCTGAGTAGCTATGATTATAAGCGTAAGTCACCAGAGTCTGGCTCCCTCATTCCCTTTGTGTGTGTGTGTGTGTGTGTGTGTGTGTGTGTGTGCATGCACATGTGCACACATGCACACCAGCCACTCTTGGGGCTTGAACTCAGGGCTTGGGTGTTGTCCCAGAGCTTTTGTGCTCAAAGATAGTGTTCTACCACTTGAGCCACAGCCCCACTTCCAGTTTTCTGTTGGATAATTGGATATAAGAGTCTCATAGACTTTCCAGCCCAGGCTGGCTTTGAACTGTAATCCTCAGATGTCAGCCCCTGGAGTCGCTAGGATTACAGGTGTTAGCCACTGGTGGCCTGGCAGTTTTTTTTTTGTCTTGATCAGATCTTGCCAGTTTAGTGAAGCTTGCCTGACTTTCCCATTTAAATTTTCCATCCTCTACTTGCCTATTCTCCCTACACTCCCTACTGTGCATTATTATTTCCTCCAAGAAAGGAAGATTGAGAGTTCAAGAACAGCCTGAGGGGGCTGGGGATATAGCCTAGTGGCAAGAGTGCCTGCCTCGGATACACGAGGCCCTAGGTTCGATTCCCCAGCACCACATATACAGAAAACGGCCAGAAGCGGCGCTGTGGCTCAAGTGGCAGAGTGCTAGCCTTGAGCGGGAAGAAGCCAGGGACAGTGCTCAGGCCCTGAGTCCAAGGCCCAGGACTGGCAAAAAAAAAAAAAAAAAAAAAAAGAACAGCCTGAGCTACATATAGCAAGACTCTGTCTCAAAAGGAAGCAAAACAAAACTACCTCTTCCCCTCAAGCCATACTGTGATTCTATTCGCAAGTACTATGATTCTATTCACAAGTACTATTATTAGCTCTCTTTTTTTTTTTTTTTTTTTTTTTTTTTAGTATTTTTCCTCTTAATACTTGCACAACTGAAGCTCCTTGAGGGAAGCAATCTGCAATGAGCTTAAAAAGTTCCTGGCCCAGGGTAGATGTTCATGCAATACTTGTTGAATCAAATACTTGTTGAATCCAGCTAAAACTAAGACTTTCCAGGTGTGTGTGTGTGTGTGTGTGTGTGTGTATTTACGTGTGCTTATCTGTATGTGCCTGTAGTGGGGTTGAACTCAGGGCATTGCTCTGAGTTTTTGGCTTTTTTTCTCAAGGCTGGTGCTCTATCACTTGAACCACAGCTCCCCTTCATATTTTTTGTGCATTGGAAATTAGATTCTCATGGGCTTTGCTGCCTGCACTGGCTTTGACCCTCAATCCTAAATTCTCAGCTTTCTCAGCCACCAGCTTCTGGCCAGCTTTCCAGCTTTCAAATCAATGCTTTAACTTGATTCTTGGGTATGAGAGAGGTTTGTTGTGTGTATGCTCATCATTTTTCCTCACCTCCCCCAATGAGTCCTGAATGGTACTAAGAGGCTTCAGCTTTGCCTTGCCTCTCACTGCCCCATCCCCTGCAACCCTGTGCCTCCTCTACAGTGCTGTCACCATGCCCAGGTTGGCTTTCCTCCCCAGAGCTGTCTGGCAAACTCATATAGATCCTTCCAGGCTCAGCCTGACTGTCTCCTGCCCAGTGGGGCTTCACTATACCTCACACATTTGCTTTTCCTGGAGCTCTTGTAAGGACTTGGAGAACATACCTATTCCAGCAGCACTAAATTGAACTGAAATAGTGTTCTATGTGTCCTACTCTTGTTACAGTGGTAATTTTCTGATATTTACCTTCTGTTCCCAGAGCACCTAGGGAGTGGCTGGTATAGGCAAATGTTCAAAAAATAAGTAGTGGGGCAGATCTCATTTCCTCCCTCGCACTTTTCGGGAGCAAACTCTAGAGGGCAGTCTCACACTGCACTTAACCTCACTAGCTTCTGCCCAGTTGCTTTTTATTCCCTCCCTACCATAGCAGCTTGGAGGGATAGGTGGATGGATAGATGAACTCAGATGGATGTGTAGATGGGACAGTGGATGGGTGGATGGTTGGGTAGGTGAACAGATGGATGGAGTGCAAGTGGGCTGTGGGATTGACAAGCTTCGGCACCTAAGCAAGCTTCCTTCGCATCCCTTAGGCCCTAAGGACTATAATTGAAAATTGAAGTTATTGTTGGCCAGGCACTGGTGGCTCATGCCTGTAAACCTAGCTACTCAAAATGCTAAGATCTGAAGATCACAGTTTGAAGCCAGCCCAAGCAGGAAAATCTGTGAGATTCTTGTCTCCGATTAACTCCCTTCAAAAAAAACCCAAAAAACAAAAAACGTAAGTGGTGCTGTGGTTCAAAGTGGTAGAGTGCGAGCCTTAAGCAAAAGAGCTCAAGGACAGTGCCCAGACCCCAAGTTCAAGCACCACAACTGACAAAAAAGTTAGTTTTCAAAACTAAAAAAATGAAAATTGCAACACAAAGTACTGACCAATCAACTGCAACTCAGTTTGTCTGTAGTTTGTGTAAACTGCAGTTCGTGTGGGCTATGAGTGCAATTTGCATTTTTTTTTTGTCAGTCCTGGGGCTTGAACTGAGCACTGTCCCTGGCTTCTTTTTGCTCAAGGCTAGTACTCCGCCAACTTGAGCCACAGCGCCACTTCTGGCTTTTTCTATATATGTGGTGCTGAGGAATCAAACCTAGGGCTTTATGTATACAAGGCAAGCACTCTTGCCATTAGGCCATATTACCAGCCCCAGTTTGCTATTTTTGACATGATGATATGCTCCAGTGTCCACCGTCCACCGGCTTTGCCAATACAAAGGCCTGGGAGGGAGCAGAATGGTTTCAGGTTGAGCTTCAGGCTTCCCAGCAGGGGGCGCAAGAGTGGCTCAGACTCAATGTGAGGCTAATCTGTTCCCCTCCTCCCACTGAGGGTCAGGAGCTAAGCCCATACAAATAATGTTTAGCCATCTTCCTTGATCTCAAGGTAGTGGGTGGGAGGAGGTGTGGTAATGGAGGTAATTCACTGGGGTCCTACACTGGTAAGAAATTGAATAGGAAGAGTCCTTTGGAACTCCTGGCCAGTAGGCTCTGAACTTGAAAAAAAATTAAAGAGAGGGCTGGGAATATGGCCTAGTGGTAAAGTGCTCACCTCATATACATATATAGAAAAAGCCCGAAGTGGAGCTGTGGCTCAGGTGGTAGAGTGCTAGCCTTGAGCAAAAAGAAGCCAGGGACAGTGCTCAGGCCCTGAGTTCAAGCCCCAGGACTGGCAAAACAAACCAAAAAAAAATTAAAGAGAAAGGAGAACAGCAAGAAACATTAGTCAGCTGGGCGTTGCAGTTCATATCTATAATCCTAGCCACCTAGAGGCTGAAATCTGAGGATTGTGGTTCGAAACCAGCTTGGGCAAGAAAGTCCACGAGATTCTGATCTCCATACCAAAAAGCCAGAAGTGGAGCTGTGGTTAAATAGTAGAGTGTTAACCTAGAGCCAAAAGCTCAGGGACATTACCTAGGCCCCGAGTTCAAGTCCCAGGACCAGCATCAAAATAAGTAATAAGTAAATGAATAAAATTGTCCCATGTTGGGAGCTGATGGCTCAGGCCTATAATCCTAGCTACTCAGGAGGCTGGACTGCTGGACTTATCTAGCAGGACTGATGTTTCAAACCAGCCTGAGCAGAAAAGTCTTTGATATTCTATCTTCTACCAGTCATGAGCAAGAGAGCTGAGACTGAGAAGCCCTAAGTTCAAGCTCCAGCATTGGCAAAATATATATATATGAAATCCTGGGGCTGGGAATATGGCCTAGTGGCAAGAGTGCCTCATATACATGAAGCCCTGGGTTCGATTCCCCAGCACCACTTATATAGAAAACGGCTAGAGTGGTGCTGTGGCTCAAGTGGCAGAGTGCTAGCCTTGAGCAAAAAGAAGCCAGGGACAGTGCTCAGGCCCTGAGTCCAAGGCCCAGGACTGGCAAAAAAAAAAAATCCTGTTGAGGATGCATAGCCCAAGTTGGCTACAAATGGTGTGGTGCCTGAGTATGTTGTCAAAGTTTCTCCACATTCTCTTCCGGAGGGGCTTTCATCTAAGGGATGGGTGGGGAGTGTTCCTGGAGGAGCAGTCTGGATACAATGCTCTGGTGTCAGGCCTAGTTGCTGTGTGCATTCAGAACAATTGAGCAAGGCTAGGAGACAGAGAGCCTCTGCAGTTCAAGATCCCCACAGCTGTTTCCTGGACCTGAATGAATTTAAAGGTGCCTCCTAAACCCTGACCCCAGTCTTCCTATTGCTAAACATATTTCTCTAGCTGAAACCTGAATAAATTTTCAGAAAATGCAGGAACATGCTTGTAATCCCAGAAGTACATGCCTGCAATACAGAAGTGCATGCCTGTAAACTGTAGCTTGCTCTTAGGACACTAAGACAGGAGGACTGCAAGTTCAAGACTGGCAGGAGATATATAGCAAGCAATCCCTCATTAAATAAAAGGAAAAAAAAGCTGGGTGCTGGTGGCTCACACCTGTAATCCTAGTTGTTCAGGAGGCTGAGATCTGAGGATGTTGGTTCAAAGCCTGACCAGGCAGGAAAGTCCATGAAATTTTTTTTTTCCTGGTTATGGGGCTTGAACTCTGGGTCTGGGCACTGTCCCTGAGCTCTTCAGCTCAAGACTAGTGCTCTACCACTTGAGCCATAGTGCTACTTCCAGTTTCCTGGTGGTTAATCAGAGATAAGAGTCTCACACTTTCCTGCTCAGGCTGGCTTTGAACCAGAATCCTCAGATGTCAGCCTCCTAGTAGCTAGTATTATAGGCATGAGCCACTGGTGCCCAGCTTCCATGAGATTCTTATTTCCAATTAACCACCAAAAAGTCAAAAGTGGAACTGTAGCTAAAGTGGTAGAGTACTAACCATGAGCTAAAGCTCAGGGACAGTGCCCAGGCCCTGAGTTTAAGCCCCAGGACAGGCACGCGCACACACACACACACACACACACACACACAGGGAGCTGGGAGTGGAGGTGAGGCTTAAGAGGCAGAGCATAAGCCTCAAGAAAACTAAGAGACAGTACCTAGGCCAGACTAGGCCCTGAGTTCAAGCCTCAGTATAAAACAAAAACTCCCCTGGGTGAGGCAGTTGGTGTCTGTAGGTGGAAATGCCCTGGCCAAAGCTGAACCGAAACACCAGGCTACTAGGAAAGAGCTACTGAGCCCCATTAGAGGGGACAGCAAGGGGAAGAGTGTGTTTTTATCTCCAGGAACTTTCAGGGAATTTCCTGGAGTATACTCTGAAGTATACTGCACAGAGGACAGAGGACAGAGTGGCTGGGTACCAGTTGTTAGCTTTAGGCTCCACAACCATCCTTTCCATCCCTCCACACCTGGGTTTGCCATTTCCCTAATGGGACAGCACTAAGCCACCCCTGGTCCAGCCTGGCCTGTAAAGCTGTGTGGGGCCTTCACCTTCCCTGAACCTTGGCTTCTCATCTGGAACAGCACTTATACTTAAAAGAGTAGGCTTTCAGTAGATACTGGGTTTAAGTAGCCAGTGATGGGCCAGAGATTTGCACTAAGGGGAAGTCTGTCCTTGGTGAGAGGAAAAAGGCAGGTTGTCCATAAAGAAGAAAAAAACAAAACAAAACACATGTGAAGGCATGGTTCAGTGGTGTCATGTCAGCCCGGCAAGTATGAGGCTCTTGAGTTCAAACCTCCAGTGCCACTGAAATATTTACACCCCCCCCCCCAAAAAAAACCCCACCACTATCAGGTAGTGCCTTGTTTAGCAATGGGGGAGAGCAATAGCATCCATCTTTGGAACAATGTGTACCTACTAGTCATGGTGTCAAATTGTTCCCCCACCCCCGGTCTGTTTTATTGTTTTTTGCTGGTCCTGGGGCTTGAGCTCAGGACCTGTGTCAAAGCTTCTTTGTGCCCAAGGATAGTGCTCTATCACTTGAGCCACAGTCAGTTCTATCATTTTCCGAGTAGTTTATTAGAGGTAAGAATCTTCAGATCTCAGCCTTTTGAGTTGCTAGAATTATAGGCATGAGCCATTAGTGCCTGGCTCCTGGCCTGGTCTGTTTTGAGATGATATTCAACAAATGTGTCCCTGGGCAACAGGCTGACAGTGGGAAGCAAGAGTTAGGTAGCACTGGGTGACAAGCAGGACCTCAGCAGGGAATTGACTGTTTCATTATGAAAGGTGTGTGTGTGTGTGTGTGTGTGTGTGTGTGCGCACGCGCGTGTGTGTGTGGACAGTGTTGGCTGAAGACTAGGCAAGGTCACTGGATTTAGAATAAGGCACCTGTCTTCACTAGGCCTCTAGGTGCTGAGGAGCCAGGGAAGAAGGCTTCCAGGTGGGGTAAGGGGTGAGGGGGAGCCCTCAGGTGTGATTTCAGGGAGATTAGAGGCTGATTTAAAAGGGAGGACAAGGCAAGCACCAGGATGCATCCAGGATGAGAAAGCCTAGGGGAGCGGGAAGAGCTCCTCTTTTAGGGGCAGAGAACATTCCAGGGAGCAGATGTTGTGGATGGGTAAGGCCCTGACAAAGGATGTGAAATACTGACCTAGTGAAAAGTGCCTGCCTGGTGTTTGCCTAGGCCAAACCCCAGGTAACAGCTTCCAGAAAGCCATCCAGGCTGGAGGCTAATATGTCCTCCACATTCTCACCTGCTCTCCACAACCTACAACTCGGCTCCTTAACCGGGCACAGAGCCTCGGTGGGGGACTTCAGGAGGGTGTGACTGTTGGAAACCAAGGCTAGCATTGCATGAACATGTGCACATATACATGTATACACGTGTATGCACGCACACAGTCTTTTCTTTCTAGTTTTTTAAATAGAGGAAATAAGCTTATCTGCATATTAACAGTAAATTCTTAAATCAAAGTTGCTTTTTTGTGTGTGTATGGTGTTACTAGGGCTTGAATTTAGGGCCTGGGCATTGTCTTTAGCTTTTCCTGCTCAAGGCTGGTATTCTACCACTTGAGCCACACCTCTACTTCTTTTTTGGTGGTAATTGGAGATAGGTCTCTAAGATTTGTTTGCCCAGGTTGGCTTAGAGACATGAGCCTCAGATCTCAGCCTCCTGAGCAGCTGAGATTACAGGTATAGAGCTACTGGCACCCGGCTGCACGTAAGACCATTCTATTATATGTGTATACATGTATAAATACATATGTATATATGTATTTATGTATAAATCTATGTATATACAGACACATACACATATATGTTATAAATGTTCAAGATCAGCTCCAGTACCAGCACAAAACAGACAAAAACACACACACATTTCCAAAGTTCATCTATGGTGTGACAAACCAGCAATTTTTTATTGCCAAAAGATATTGCATTGTTTGGATATGCCATATTTTATCTACTAATCATCTGATGGACATTTGAGATTTTACTTTTGGAAACTTATTTCTTCCATGTTTCAACTTAGGTCATCTGCAAAAGTAAGAGTTAATAGTAACTTCATTTTTATTAAATAACATATATATTATATTCCACAGGGAATATACTAGCAATTATAAATTCACTACATGAATGTAAAGACATCTGAGTACTTATGAGATCAGCTAAAGAGGGCACTAGGTCAGTTTAATTTCCCCCAGCTTATAGCCTATTACTAACTCAGGGCAAATAGGCGAGCATCTCTTTTGAGTTTCACCTCTATGCAGAGTCCATTCTGCTTGATCTCTCTTAGCCCTGACCTGTCATCTGATCCATACTTGCTGCTGCTCAGTGCCACCCTCTTCCACGGGAGAAAAACCACTCAAACCAGAGAATGTTATTTAAACATTTCACCCCAATTTTTAGCATGACCAGGGAAAAGGGTAAAGCTGTGGGGGTTCCTTGGGACATGGGTTACCAATTATCTTGCCGACTCTGCTTTTTCTGATTTTAGACTATTTTTCACACTTAAATGTGCCAGCATGTGAATGCCACATCCCATTGCTTAGCAAGTATGTGTGCTAAAGCTATGCAAAAAATGGTTTAATAACAGAACAAGAGAAATTGAATTAGGAAGGAAAACCTGTTGCCTTAACTAGAATTAAAAAAATTCAACTTAGATAAAAAAATACTATCTACCTCATCTCTTCTATTTTTTTCTAGTTTTCACAGCTGTGAAATATGTGGGTGCACAGGGAAGGGGGTAAGAGCAGGCTAGGTTAGGTAGTAGAATATGAAACTATTGTTTTACCACTTCTCATAGGTGCCTGCAGCAGATTTCCCCCTTCTGAGTTTTGGTAAGAGCACCTGACGGTAATGAACAGTGGGTAAAGATGCTTTGTTTTATGCCTGGCAAAAAGGATCATTAACACCTCAACTGTTTTTCCCCAAGCTTGAGGAAGGGCTCCTGCTGCTGTTGATAATCATGGTAATAACCTACAGGAGTGCAGGGGCAAAGGGGAGGGACTTCACCAGAAAATGGTATTGGCTGACTTGGATTATGTGCATCACTCCTCCTCTCCACCCATGTGCTTAATTACGAGCTGACTAGTACAAAACAAATGACTCTGCAGCTCTTCACTACAAGGAACTATATGGAACAGAAAATCCTGCAGGAAGTATATTGGAAAAACTTTATTTCTAGCTCCCCATTACAATTCTACTATAAAGTTAGGGCTTATGTCACTTCTTTTTTTTTTTTGCCAGTCCTGGGCCTTGGACTCAGGGCCTGAGCACTGTCCCTGGCTTCCTTTTGCTCAAGGCTAGCACTCTGCCACTTGAGCCACAGCGCCACTTCTGGCCGTTTTCTGTATATGTGGTGCTGGGGAATCGAACCCAGGGCCTCACGTATACGAGGCAAACTCTCTTGCACTAGGCCATATCCCCAGCCCCAGCTTATGTCACTTCTATATGTGTGCCAATACTGGGACTTGAACTAAGGGCTTCACTCTCTCATTCGATTTTCTGCTCATAGCTGGTGCTCTACCACTTGAGCCATAGCCCTACTTTGGCTTTTTGCTGGTTAATTGGAGATAAAGAGTCTCGTGGTCTTTTCTTCCCAGGCTGGCTGGAACCACAATCCCCAAATCTCAGCCTCCTGAGAAGTTAGGATTACAGGCATGAGCCATGTGTCCAGTTCACATCAGATGCGTAAAGTTTATGAGTATGGGACCTCTTATTGAAATGATAGAGGAGTGGTAGAATTTCATCTTAATTTTATCAAGGAAAAATCAAAGCAAGGAGCTGTGAGAACAACAATGGTTCATGTAGGGCATAACTATAACATCAGGAAAATAGTAGGAGTGCTGTTATAGCTGCCTTAATTTTATCCTTGACATCATGTGTCACGTAATTCATAAGTTTTGTTAAAAGTCTCTATAGTGACCAACTGTTGACTCCTCAGGGGTCATTTCTATTTGTTTTTCCTTTGAAAGGAAAGAAAATGGAGTTGCTTATAGCTTAATCAGGCAAACCTGGATAGAGGGCTTTGAACGTAATTCACAAAGCATAAGAAAATCAGTCCACTGCTTAAAAAAAAAAATGCATGTAAAGTTGAGCAAAAGTAGGTAGGCCTCTAAATTCCCCAAACTGGTGCTGTCTCACCAACCTGTTCACCTCAATGTAACTGACCACCACCAATAGTATCTCATGACCTTTTATGTCCAGGTTAGCTTGAACTTAGATACTCCATGTCCATTCCCAAGCAGCTAGGATTATAGTTGAGCCACTGCACCCAGTGCCAAGACATTCTTAGTAATGGAGACAAGGGAGGAGATATCACTAGTATAATCTGCAAGACCATAAGACTAAGATTTATTTTACATTATCTAAATCCCTGAACAAGTTTTGCTATTAAAGAGATTAACAATAGTTGTTTCATTATTCTGATATCACTCAGTCAAACTTAACTGTTCAGAAAGTTGCAAACCCCAGTTTCTAACTCCCTAAACTAGCCATTAAGACAATAAAAGTTATGTGCATAGGAAAGTGCTGAAGATGCTGGTCAGAGGTATCCAGACAGAAGGGCCTTTTTCTTTTTGGTGTTCTGAGATAGAGTCTCCCTGTAGACCGCAGGCTGGTCTGGAATTCTTTTTTTTTTTTTTTTTGCCAGTCCTGGGCCTTGGACTCAGGGCCTGAGCACTGTCCCTGGCTTCTTTTTTTTGCTCAAGGCTAGCACTCTACCGCTTGAGCCACAGCGCCACTTCTGGCCATTTTCTATATATGTGGTGCTGGGGAATCAAACCCATGGCTTTATGTATGCGAGGCGAGCACTCTTGCCACTGGGCCATATTCCTAGCCCCTGGTCTGGAATTCTTTATCCTCCTGCTTCAGCTTCTAAAATGCTGGGACTTAAGGCTTTCTGTGCTTGAAGCATTTTCCTGGCCTTGGATCAGGAATATGCTTCTTTTGAGGGTTTGAGAGATAAAGATCGGAAATCTTTGGTATTGAAATTGGACATCTGAATTCTCTGCTGATTTTGGCTAATTTAATGCAGTCAACTGGAGAAAGAGGCCTGAGAAGAAATCCTCAACCTCTGCTCTGAATCTATCCCCAGGATTAGGACTGAGATCTGAGTACAAATACACTCAAGGCCTGACTTGCATGGCAGTGGGGCAACTTGGAAGACAAATCCCTTAGAGTAAACTCAGGCCTGTTGTGAATAGTAGGTCAATCAGTTCTATCCTGGGGCTCTTGTGCTGAAGTCCAAAGGGAAGAATGGGCACTATAGGTAAGAACCTGATGAGCTAGAGTTATGTGACTTAGGGAGTCACCCACAAGAACTTAATACCATTCTGCAGATAATGCACAAGTCTACTTTTACCGGAAACCCCCAATGATTTCAGGTTAGGCAGGATCTTGACTAATATAGCTCATAGAAGAAGCTATACATTCTACGCTATAAAATCTATGTATAGCATACATCCAGCAGGCTGGAGGGGGATACCTAGAGAGAGTGGCAGTACACATGGTCTTCAAAGATTTGCCTCTCTTTTGCTGAGAAGACCTTAGAGCAAATTGGACAATTCAAAGAATGGGATTGAGTTTGCTTCTGTTCCAAGCTCTGATCACAGATTTCATCAGCAA